>NC_058130.1:675605590-675609243 GCF_016433145.1 Gracilinanus agilis | reverse complement strand
CATCAGCCATGGGGGGGGGAATTCGAGGAGGGGGAAGAAGGGGAAAGTAAGAGCATGAATTATGTAACCATGTTAACTTTTCTAAAAAATAAATACTAAAATTATGTAAAAAAACATATATATAGCATAGACCTGACCCTTGACATTAAAATTGAAAAACATAAACTGGTAATGATGATGCAAGGAATACTTTAGTAACATTAATTCAAAGAAGAGGTCAAGATTGAATGCTAGAAGAAAATTAGAGAAGAAAGAACTGCCTCTCTAACCTCAACAGAATGTAAACTCCTTAAAGGCAGGGGTGGTTTCATTTTTGTTTCGACATTTCCAGTCTATAGAACAGTGTCTTGAACCCAGAAACTTAATTATTTTATCTGAACATTCACCTGATAGACTCAGGAAAGCCTTCAGAAATGGCATCTGAGTTGTATCTTGAAGGAAGTAAAAGAATCTCTCAGATGGAGGAGTCTAGATGTGAGGGAAAGCATGAATAAACACAATGACTACTTTGGTCACTGTCTCTAACTCTTTCATTGGTTCTTTTTATTTCTTCTGTTCCCAAATATAGGCTTTTATCAAAATTTTGCTTTAGTATCACTTCTGTTCAATTTTCCTCACTTGACCTTATCTTTTCTTATGATTTCAACTATAACATCTAGGGAAATGGTACCTACATCTCTCACTCCAGACTCAGAATCTCTCCTGGATCTAAGCTTACACTTTCAATCACCTTCTTTACATCTCCATTTGGACCTACCAGAATTTCACCTCTTGTAAATTTCCCCTTTTTACTCTGTTTAAATAAATCTTGGTTTGGCCTTGATTAAGAACAAGACGATTCTGGTTGGCACACATTTCAAATAGGACATGGGATTAGTCCTACCTCAGCTCTTCCCTATCATTACAGCATCATAGGGAGATGGCATTAGTGCATGTGCCCCACAGTATTTTCCAGACCACCTTCTGCTGCAGACTGGTTGTACAATACCCAAAGTCTTGAACAAGGTTTTAAAAAGGAGTCACTCATACCGACTCAATACAAGTAGCCAACTTTACACACCTCTCTTGAATCTATATCCTCCTCTATTCCTACCACTCCCAAGGTCCTATCACAACTCACATTGACAATTGTCAATTTATTAGTTCTTTATTATTTTTTCTTCCCTCTATCATATATTTTATACCATTTCCAGATAAACCCAATAATAGCAATCTTATGATAAAAAACACAACTTCATTAACTCCTTTGTCCAGCAAGCATTGTTCAAACTTGTACTTCTGGGACTTCTAAAATCTGGTGCCGTCCGACTTTTTTTTATTTAGAATATTTTCTATGGTTACATGATTCATGATTTATCTCACCCTTCTTCCCTTCCCCCTCCCAGAACTGACAAGCAATTCTACTGGGTTATATATGTATCATTGTTCAAAACCTATTTCCATGTTATTCATATTTATAATAGTGATTTTTTAACATCAAAACCCTAATCATATCCCTGTTCAACTATGTGATTGATCATGTTTTTCTTCTGTGTTTCTGCTCCCACAGTTCTTTTCTCTGCATGTGGAGAGTGTTCTTTCTTATAACTTCCTTTGGATTGTCCTGGGTCATTGGATTGCTCCTAGTAGAAAAGTCCAATACATTCGATTTTGCCACAGTGTATCAGTCTCTGCGTACAATGTTCTTCTGGCTCTGCTCCTTTTACTCTGCATCAATTCCTGGATGTCTTTCCAGTTCACATAAAAATCCTCCAGTTCATGTTACAGCACAATAGTATTTCATCACCATCAGATACAACAATTTGTTCAGCCATTCCTCAATCGATGGACACCCCTTCATTTTCCAATTTTTTGCCACCACAAAGAGCACTACTATAAATATTTTTGTATAAGTATTTTTCTCTATTATCTCTTTGGGGTACAAGCCCAGCAGTGCTATGACTGGATCAAAGGGCAAGCATTCTTTTAAAGTCCTTTGGGAATAATTCCAAATTGCCCTCCAGAATGACTGAACCAATTCACAACTTCACCAGAAGTGCTACCCAACTTTTGCCAGAGTTATCTAATATTGATTCTTTTCTCCATGAAACAATCAAATTGGACTGCTCTCTGTTTTCATCCATCCCCAAATGATATACTTATTCATGTTGTTCCCTATTTGAAATGTCCTACTTACTCTCTTTTTACCTGTTGAAATCTTATTTATCCTTTGAAACAGAAGTCAAATGCTGTTTCTTCTAATGAAATCTTCCCTGATTAGCCTTTCCTTCCTAGACATAGAATCATAGATTTAAAGGCCATCTAGTCTTATTTCTTCCACTTACAGATAAAGTGAGGCTTAGAATAATTAAGTGTGTTCCTAACAATTCCATAAACTAGGTTAAGTGTCTGAGACAGTTGTTTGTACTCTCTATTACAGGGATTGGCAACCTTTTTGGCCGTGAGAGCCATAAATGCCACATTTTTTAAAATGTAATTTCATGAGAGCCGAACAGTGCTCACAGTGTGCGCTCCTGTAACAGTGCGAGCTCCTGTAACAGCGCCTGAAAAAAAAATTGACTTTATGGCTCCTGCAGAAAGAGCCATATCTGGCCCTCAAAAGAGCCAGATATGGCTCGAAAGCCATACGTTGCCGACCCCTGCTCTATTACATAAGGCTGCTTCTCCAATGGTCCTTTGTTTTATGTCTAATTCATTAAAATATTACTTTCTCTTGAATCTTAAGGGAGTTATTTTGAAATAGTCTATATTGTTGTCTAGGTATCATATTTATTTGTGTTTCACTCATCTTATAACCCAAAAGATCTGGGATCTAGTTGGACTTGAACTTTGAATCAGCTCCAATACATTTTTGGAATCTATTCCTAAAAGAAGGAATGCTGAATTGAATTGAATTGATTCAGAATGCCCTGAGGGCAGGTAAACAAATAATATTTAAGGGAATAGACAAATATGATTGTAACCCACTATACCTTCCTATCAAGATCTGGCCACATTTCTATATCCCCTAGAAGCACCTTAAAGGGAGATTGATGAGTGACTGCGTCAGAGGAATGGTATCCAAATGACAATGAGAAGTAAGGTGTGTGTGTTTTCCTTCTCTTCACCCAGAATATAAGAACATTTAGAATGGAAGGTGAACAAAGACTTGGTGTTTTATGGGGGAAGACATGTTTCTATGAATATTTGAAGCTAGAATGAGTGAAAGAGGAAAATGTTTAAGATGAAGGGTCATTTGCTAATGACAGAAGGGGATTTCGAAGAACATATTAGAAAGGGAGCTCAGAGTCCATTAAGAATTTGGAGCTGATATGGATACAGATGAGAGAACATGGAATGATAATAGGGCAAGAGAGCTTTCATTTAGGTGACTGGTGACTGTTTTCTTAGGATTATGATAAAATGTGGTGGGATTTTATTGAACCAGAATGGAAAAGCATCATATGATTGAGATTTCCATATTCAAACATCCTATTATGGATATAAGGTGATATTGATCCTCTCATAAACACCAAGAAAATAGAAATATTGGGTTTGATATTCAAAATCCCATTCTTAAATGAGGTCACTTGAGAAAATGATCTGCATCCTGGCTACTTTCCTGAAGATGAAGACCTCCTCTCTGAGGTTCATGCCCTGGGATGTATCCTGTT
>NC_058130.1:675593090-675600590 GCF_016433145.1 Gracilinanus agilis | reverse complement strand
TAGGTGGCTCAGTGGATAGGGTGCCAGGCCTAGAGATAGGAAGTCTTGAGTTCAAATTTGACCTCAGACATTTCGTAACTATGTGACCCCAAAGCAAGTAAGTTAGCCCTAATTATCTAGCCCTTATCTCTACTCTGCCTTGGAATTGACTCTTAGTATTGAGTCTAAGATAGAAGCTAAGGGTCGAAGATAAAAAGAATTATAGAGGATAAAAAACCTGACAGCCAACAACAAACAAAAGGGAATAAACATGGATGGTTTGAGATCTGTACTACTGGAAGATATAATAACATGGTGGATAGAGCAGATCCATCAAACTCTAAAAAACATTGTTATTATCATGCTTAATCCATATTTATATAGTGCATTGTGTCTACATATTATTTCATTTGCACTCAACAACAATCTTGTGAGGTATAATGTATTATCTTCATTTTCCAGATGAGGAAACGAGCTCAGGGAAGTGGTTATTTACTCACAGTCACTAAGGTCAGAGTGGAGGAGCCAGAATCTGATTCAAAATCCCATTTTCACCTGTGCATAATGTAATTTTAAACCATCTCTGTTCTGTATTCAGTGATTACCAAATTTTGCTGGATGAGCAGACTTGAACCTCATGACTATTTTGGAAGGTAGAGAAGTTGTGTTGGGCATTCAGCTCTTTAATTTCATTGATCTGTCGAAATTCCCTCTGCTGGTGCGAATCATTTTCTCTACATCTTATAGAGAACTTGGCTGGCTGGTCTTGTCTATAATAGGGGTTTAATTGATACAATCACAGAATGTAAAAAGTGGGATTTGAATGCAGGTATCCCTGATTCTAAGGTTTATCTCTTATCCACAAGATCGTTACCAGATGACTCTTTTGTTATCCCTGTTGTGATTTCTAGGTCTTTTAGCAAAATTCTTGTTTCTCTGCTGTTTGTTTTTTGCCTCATCTGCAAGAGCAGATACAGCAGTAGCTGATTAGTGGGAATGTAACCAGCCTCCTCTTCCCAGCATAAAATTGCATGCTGCTGCACAATATGGAGCAAAACAAATTGCCTATTGGAAGGCTATACTTAAATGTTCTAGTATTTGGTTCGTCTTTTGGGGTTCAGGACCCTTCATTTATATTCCTGATAAAGTTTCAGCTTTTTCCCCTTGGTTAGTTACTTAGCTTTATTTACCCTCTGTTAGCTTTTTGTATAACACCTTTCTGCCTCAGTTTCTTTAACTCTTGTTTACTTTTTTTTCCCTAGGTTTTTCAGTCATGACCAACTCTTCATGATCCCATTTAGAGTTTTCTTGGCAAAGATACTGGAATAGTTTGCCATTTCCTTCTCAAGATCATTTTATAGATGAGGAAACTGAGGCAAACTGGGTTAAATGACTTGTCCAGGATCACACAGCTAGTCAATATCTGTGATCAAATTTGAACTCACAAAGATGACTCTTCCTAATTTCTATGACTTGGGAATTTCTTCTTGACCAAGACTCTGACCCACCATAATACTCTTGGTTTTGCTACCTCTAGTCACATCTTCTCACCTTATTCCACCTTTTACCACTTGTATGATATTGGACTTCCCTTCCATCCCAGATCTATCCCATGCTTATATCAATTGGACTCTATTCAATCCACTGTTTAATTGCACAACTTAAATTTCATACTTCTAGCATCTATATTTCCATAATGTCTGGCATTTGACAAGTACTTAATAAATGCTCTATTCTCTCTCCCTTCTCTGACCCTGTATGTGTCTCTGTCTCTCTCTGGCTCTCTCTGGCTCTGTCTGTCTGTCTGTCTGTCTCTCATCTATCTGTCTTCCAGAATATAAGCTTACTGAGGGCAGAGACTACCTACTTTTTTCATTTGTGCCCACAGCAACCAGCACAATGTTTCATTCATTTTTATTTTTAATATTTTTTGGGGACAGACCTGTGATTTAATTGATATAGGGAGATAACAGTGACAAACCTCTCTCTCCCAAGGAGTGTTGAGCAAAGTGTGTCTTAGAGTCACCTGTGGATATCTTAAGTGTTCAGCTTCTCCCAGGATCATGCAGTCAGTATATTTCAGAAGCAGGATTATAAGCAGGCTCTCTCTGGCTTTTAGGTCACCTCTATAGCCATTCTATCCAACTGCTTCTCCTTTCCCCTGTAGAAGGGAAATAATAAATATTTGTTTAATTTAATTTTTTGACTCTACAGTTTTTATCATCAGGAGAGATACCCTTTACCAGTGCAATTTGTTACCCTTTCCTGCCTTGACAGATGTTCTTCATTTCCAGCGTCCTTAAACATTCTTCAATTGCTTAATGGTCTTCTGATGACTTATCTGTCTGGCCTTACTGTACTAGAAAACTTTCCAGCTTGATTGGACTTGACAGATTGTGACACAGTTTTTGAGAGCCCAAGGTTAACTCCATGATGAGGTACTAGAATGGGATGTTATGCCTGTCATAAATACAAAATGCGAAAAGGCAGGAATTTCAATTAACTTTTAAAAAATATTTTTAGAATTATTTATTTTTTTAAGAACTAGCATTTTGTTTGTGAGTGACATTGTAAGAAGTAATGTCCTGGAGGATGTTTTGGGTCCAGAGCTTCTAGTGTGACATTCATAATGAAAGTGACAAAGTTTGGATTCACAGCCTTAATATTCTTTACATGTAGAAAAAAATTTCTGCAAAGGTCTACAGGTAATAAATTCTTTAAATCTTTGTTATGGAAACATAACTACAGAAATGGGAAGGTGCTTTTTTCTCTTAATATCCTTTTTAATGTAAGAGTTCATTGGAACATAAAGCTGATGTTCAAAGCTTTACTTTATAGAAGGCAAATCTTAGAAGTACAGGGTCGATGCAATTCAGTTTCAAGAATCAAAGAATCTATGAGTCAGACGTGATCTTAGGAGTCATCTAGTTTACAACACTGACAATTGTTAGTTCAGTCTTTACTTAAACATCTCTAATAAAGGGAACCCATCACCTCTGTTGGCATCCCATTTTGCTTTCAGATAGATCTAGTTGTTAGAAATTGTTTTCCATATGTAAAAAAGGTTTTGTGGCATGCCCAGACCCTGTAAAATGGCATCACCCACATAGGAGGCACTGAGGACCTCTTTACACATTTTGGAGAAAATGTCTTTCTGTGGGCTGTTTAGCTGGAACTATGACTTTAAAACTAATTGATCTGGATAATCTCTCTCTTTCCGGTAACCTACAGTGATGAACTCATTCACAGAAGATGATACCATATGGAAAGCTGGTGAAAGACTAACTCCCCATCCCCTTAGGTTGTATGACCCTAAAAAAGTCTTGTTTCATTTGTCCTAACCTTGATTCTGAGAGAGTGGAGTCACTGATTGTTCCAACCAGCCCAGCAGAGAAAAAGCCAATGGGAGTCAGACACAGAAGGGAGGGAGTCTCATGTCAGGAACCTATATAATATGTGTTTCTAAGCCCACGCATTGCATTTGCTATATTGGGGCACTTGCCCCTTCTCATGAGAAAGAATAAAGGCTGCTTTTTCCACTCTCATTTTCTGATTCCAGGTTTGTAATTTGAATAGTCGGTCATTTTTATCTCACTTAGATATGTATGTATAAATTATGTCTTTCATGTTCCCATTTTCCAGTTCATTCTCAGGAGCTAACATTCACAATTTATTCTTTAAGTATTAAATCTGAAGCTGGGTATGCAATGTTCTCTTTGTTCTTCTTATTTCTCTGTTCATTATCCCATGGAGTTCTTTCTAAGTTTTTTTTTTTTTAATTAGACTGCTCATGGTTTCTAATGGTACATAGGTACATGATCTTAAGGTTGTTTTCCAATCTGTGAACCATCTTCTGGATGCTCTGAATCTTCGGAAAGGCAACAGATGGTGTCATGGGTAGAAAGCCCTGGGCCCAAGGTCAGAAATCTGGCCTTAGACACTGGTCAAGTCCCTTTACCTCTGTCACTTCAGTTTCTTAAACTGTAAAATGGGAAGAATAATAGCAAGCTAATTGATGTTAAGTGGTGAATTGAAGCTGGAATGCTAGTCACTACCACCTAGCAGTGTGTGCGTGTGTGTGTGTGTGTGTGTGTGTGTGTGTGTGTGTGTGTGTGTATTGGGGAGATAGCCGATATGGGCTCTGGCTAATAGCAAGAAAGAATAGAAACTCCCAAACATTCTAGAATCCTCAGGGCTATATGTAGCTAATCTTAATTTGAGAACTAATCAGATTATACTTGCTGCACAAAGATAAAGTAAGACACTTCCTCTTCTCTCAGTGAGCTTACAATCTAATGGAGATTGGAGGATAATATAAACTGAAGAGGGGAGAAGTCCATCCAAAATTCATTTTTTTTAGTTTCTATATGATTTACTTCCCAAAACATGTCCACATCAACCCATGAGTTCAAGCAGTTGTTTTTCTTCTGTGTTTCCACTCCTGTAGTTCTTCCTCTGAATGTGAGTAGCGTTCTTTTCCATAAATCCCTCAGAATTGTCCTGGATTGTTGCATTGCTGCTAGTACAGAAGTCCATTACATTCGATTTTATCACAGTGCATCAGTCTCTGTTCTTCTGGTTCTGCTCTTTTCACTATGCATCAATTCCTGGAGGTCTTTCCAGTTCACATGGAATTCCTCCAGTTTATTATCCCTTTGAGCACAATAGTATTCCATCATCAGCATATACCACAATTTGTTCAGTCATTCCCCAATTGACAGGCATACCCTTGTTTTCCAGTTTTTTGCCACCGCAAAGAGCACAGCTATGAATATTTTTGTACAGGCCTTTTCCCCTATTATCTCTTTGGGTACAAACCAGCAATGGTATGGCTGGATCAAAGGGCAGGTAATCTTTTAGCGCTCTTTGGGCATAGTTCCAAATTGCCATCCAGAATGATTAGATCAGTTCACAACTCCACCAGCAATGCATTAATGTCCCAATTTTGCCACATCACTTCCAACATTCATTGCTCTCCCCTGCTGTCGTTTTAGCCAATCTGCTAGGTTTAAGGTGGTACCTCAGAGTTGTTTTGATTTGCATTTCTCTAATTATTAGATATTTAGAACACTTTCTCATGTGCTTATTGATAGTTTTTATTTCTTTATCTGAAAATTGTCTATTCATGTCATTTGCCCACTTATCGACTGGGAAATGGCTTGATTTTTTGTACAATTGATTTAGCTCATTGTATATTTGAGTAATTAGACCTTTGTCAGAGTTTTTTATTATAAAATTTTTTTTCACAGTTTGTTGTTTCTCTTCTAATTTTGGTTGCATTGTTTTTGTTTGTACAAAAACTTTTTAATTTAATGTAATTAAAATTATTCATTTTGCATTTTGTAATTTTTTCTAACTCTTGCTTGACTTTAAAATCTTTCCTTTTCCAGAGATCTGAGAAGTATACTATTCTGTGTTTGCCTAATTTTCTTATAGTTTCCTTCTTTATATTCAAGTCATTCACCCATTCTGAATTTATCTTGGTGTAGGGCATGAGATATTGATCTAAACCTAATCTCTCCCATATTGTTTTCCAATTTTCCCAGCAGTTTTTGTCAAATAGTGGATTTTTTGTCCCAAAAGCTGGGTTCTTTGGATTTATCAAAGACTGTCTTGCTGATGTCACTTACCCCAAGTCTATTCCACTGATCCTCCCTTCTGTCTCTTAGCAGCACCATATTGTTTTGATGACCACTGCTTTATAGTATAATTTAATATCTGGTACTGCTAGGCTACCTTCCTTCACTTTTTTTTCCATTATTTCCCTTGATATTCTTGATCTTTTGTTCTTCCAAATGAACTTTGTTATAGTTTTTTCTAATTCTGTAAAAAAAGTTTCTTGGGTTCCGGGTTAAGATGGCGGCAGAGTAAGAAGCAGCTCTTAACCTCTCCTGACCAAAACACACAAAACTCCTCAAAGGGACATAAAAACAAGTCCAGACGAACGGAGGAACCCCACAACAGGGCACAGCGTGGAAGGTACATGGAATCAAGGCATTTCCATGCTATAAAGGGGTGAAACAGCTCTCACTAAATCGCGGGCTGAGCAACCACCCCACCCCCACCCCCTCCACACACAACACCCATAGCGCCAAAGCCAGCTAAAAAGAAATAGAGCAAGTTTGGGGCACCCATCGAGTCATTGGCAGCTCTGGGGCCTGTTCCTGAGAGCAGCAAGATTTAGGACCCCAAAAAGCTAACGAACGCACACAACATTTGAGCGTGGGAGCAGGGCGCTGAGAACGGACACAGGGTGCAGAGCACGGGCTCAGGGTGCAGAGCCTGGGCTCAAAGCGCAGGCATGGGCGGGCGGAGGCGTGGGTGGAGGCAGACACAGCCACAAGCTAAAGCTCTGAAACCCTGAGTGGGGAACCAGTGCAGATGGGTATACGACTGTGGAAGCAGCGCCCTGAGACTTGTAAAGAAACCTCCAGCAGATGATCAAGCAAGGGGGGCTTGACCGCGGGCAGACCCTGAGCGTGAGGATAAACCTGAGAAGCTGCTGGGCTAACGATGGCTACCCAGTCTCAGGAAATTCAGAAGAGAAAGATTAACAACAAGAAAAAGAAGTCTTTAACACTCGACAACTTTTTCACAGAGAAAATCCAGACAACCGAGCAAACAGAGGAGGAGAACAAACAAGCATCCGGACCCTCCTCAAATAAGGAAAACTCCTCACAAGCTATGGAAGAGTTCAAAACTGAGATTTTGAGGAAAATGGAAGAGATATGGCAAGAAAATAACTGTTTAAAAGGTAGAATCTTGCAATTGGAAAGTGAGGTTCAGAAACCAAATGAACTGATAAGCAAATTGAACACCAGAAATGACCAGATTGAAAAGGAATACCAGAAGATAATAGCCGAAAACCAGAAGATTATGGCCGAAAACCAGAAGATTATAGCCGAAAATCAAAAGATCATAGCCAAAAACAGAAAGATTATAGCCGAAAATCAATCCCTAAAGGTTAGAATTGAGCAAGTAGAAGCTAATGATCTCTCAAGACAACAAGAACAAATAAAACAAAGTCAAAAGACTGAAAAAAATAGAAGGAAACATGAAATATCTCAATGAGAGAGTGACAGACCAAGAAAACCGGTCTAGAAGAGAATTTGAGAATAATTGGTCTTCCAGAAAAACCAGAAATTAATAGAAACCTGGACTCCATACTAACAGAAATAATTCAGCAAAATTGCCCTGAAGTCCTACAACAAGAGGGCAATATAGACATTGAAAGGATTCATAGAACACCTGCGACATTCGATCAAGAAAAGAAAACACCCAGGAATATAATTGCCAAATTCAAGAGTTTCCAAGCAAAAGAAAAAATCTTACAAGAAGCCAGAAACAATTCAAATATCAAGGAGCACCAATCAGGATCACACAGGATCTGGCAGCCTCCATGCTAAAAGATCTCAAGGCTTGGAATACGATATACAGAAAGGCAAGAGAGCTGGGCCTGCAACCACGGATCAACTACCTGTCAAAATTGACTATATATTTCCAGGGGAAAGTATGGGCATT
>NC_058130.1:675556433-675583104 GCF_016433145.1 Gracilinanus agilis | reverse complement strand
TATATATATATATATATCTTGACATTTCATCCTATACAGTTTATCACTGTTCCCTCTAAGTAAACTTCTTTTAGTTACTCTGTTGATAATAACAATTTTTAATATTTACCAATATCTTCTTTTCTTTTAGGGATACCGATTGATTGAACTTATTGGGTCCCTTAAAGAAAAGATTCTCCCCACTCTTAATTACCTTATGGTGATTCTCTTGAGTTCTGTGTTTGGGCAGCAAACTCTCTGTTTAAGTCTGTTTTTTTTTTCTTTATGAATGCTTGGAAGTCTTTAACTTTATTGAATGACAATGCTTTCCCCTGCAAAAATATAGTCAGTTTTGCTGAATATTTGACTCTTGGTTGTAGACTCAGTTCTCTTGCTTTCTGGAATATTATATTCCATGCCTTCTGGTCTTTCAATGTAGATACAGCCAGATCCTGTGTTATCCTAACTGTGGTTCTCTGGTATCTGAATGACTTCTTCTTAGCAGCTTGTAATATTTTTTCCTTGGTCTGGTAGTTTTTGAATTTGGCTATAATATTCCTGGAAGTTGTCAGTTGTGGATTAAATGATCTGTGGATTCTTTCAATTTCCACTTTTCCCTCTTATTCGAGAATGTCATGGCAGTTTTCTTGGATAATTTCCTGTAGGATGATGTCCAGACTTTTTCTTTTGTTATGATGTTCCTGTAGACCAATAATTCTTAAATTGTCTCTTCTATCTCTCTTCTCCAGATATTTGGTTGTATCAATGAAGTATTTCATATTCTCCTCAAATTTTTCATTTTTTAAATTTTGTTTTATATATTTTTGCTGCCTTGTGAAATCATTTGCTTCTAGTTGTTGAGTTCTATTTTTTAAAGACTGAATTTCATTCCTGGCTTTTTAGTCATCCTTCTCCTTCTGGTCTGATTTTCTTTGTAGATCATCTTTTGCCTTCTTTGCTTTGTTTTCAAACTGGTCAATTTTGGATTTTGAGACTATATTTTCTTGTTTTAGTTCATGTATTTCCTTTTTCAAATTGTCTTCAGCCTTTCTTGATTGCTTTTTGAGTTCTTGAAGTTCTTGAATGAATTGAATTTTGAGATCTTCCAAAGCCTGTGTCCAATTTGATGGAACTTCTTCCTCTTCTTCTATTTTGTTTGCTCTCTTTTCTCTTCCTTGAAAGAAGCTGTCAATTATCATTTCTTTTCTCTTTTTCTGTTTTTTACTCGTATTTTTTTCCTTTTCTGTTCTGCTAGTTTAAGCAGATGGATTTAATGAGCTTTGATGAAAGATCCTCCCCCAGCTGACAATGAAGGTTTGTAGTTACTTTCTCTGCAATCTATTGGGTAGGGGTTTGGAGTTTCCCTGCCCTCTGAAGACTTCTTGTCTGTCCAATTGATGGAATTAAGCCTGTATTGATTGGATTAGTCTGTATTGCTTAATGTGCCTTTAGGCTAAAACCTTGAGAGTGGAAAAAAAAGAAGTGGGGGGGGGACAAGACGAAGGGTTTTCACTGAGCTATCCAGCAGTAGGGTCCCCCTGCTCTGTCCTGTTGTTTTTCCTGAATTTCTTTCCTCTTGAATCCCTTTGTTCTCTATCTCAGTTTGATAAAGCCAGACAGTCTGAGGTTTGGCTCCATCTAAGCAGCCATCTTCCAAGCATTTTTGCTGTGTTTCTCTGGATTTCTCCTCCAGTAACCTCCCTGGTGCCTTTGTTCAACTCTCCGAGTCCAGCAAGGCTCTCTCTCCTGGCTGGTGCACCTGCCCACCCAGAGATTTCAGGGGCTGCTAGAGACTCTGCATAATTCATGGGGGAGGAGTCCTGGGATTCCCCCTCTATACATTGAGACCCAACATTTGAAGAATTTAAACCTTTTTCTTGCTGTACCTCTTGAGCTTTCCAGCAGTAGGATCCCTGGGATCTGTCCTGTTGTTAAATTTGGTCCTCTTTCTTCTCAAAATGCTTTGTTTTCTATCTCTGTGTAGAAAGGGTGTGGAGGTCTTAAACTGTGCTCTGTCTAAGCTGCCATCTTCCCAGAATCCCCTCAGAAAGAAGTTCTAAGTTCTAAGAGAAATACAGACCAAAGAGAAGAAGAGGAGAGATCACTTTCAGTTGGGTCAGGATTCTCTCATTCATCTACTGTTGTGCTGAATGGAAGTTTCTCCCTGTTAAAACTTTATAGGTAACAATATTGTCCTTAGGGAACTAGTGTCCCATCCTCTCTATATTCTCAGAATTGTACCTCCCAATTCAATATCTCCACCTCCTGTTTCCCCAGTGAATTGATAATGAACATATCAATAACATATGAGTTGCTTACTCCCTGGCAGAAGATATTAGTTTAGTCTTAGCCAACAATGGTCATTGAAAAGGTTAATTGCCCACCTTGAATGGATCACTCATGTTTGCTCCTCATTGTTTTGGTGGCTAAAACTTAAAATGCCCCATACCTTCTCCTGATTTTGTCAGTTAAATGGAAGTTTCCAGACTCTGTCTACTTGGGACCAAGGGAAGATGACAGAAATCGTACCTTTCTACCACTTCCAAGACGTGTGTTATGTAAGTTCCCTATAAAGTACTCCTAATACAAAGCATGATGAATCTCTCCTGCCAATCCCCATTAGGACTTACATCTTCTGCCCAATGCCTCTTTATGTTATGTCTTTCTTTCCTTTCATTTCTTTTTTGCGTACAGTTTATTAAAATCCTGCAAAATGTTTGCCACTTATTATGAGACAGCTTTTCAGAGCACTGTCATTGCACCCCATCTCAATTTAATTTATTTCCTGTGCTATGTTAGCCTTCCTGGGATTTGGTATGCTGGTTATTGAAACAACTCAGCTGCCATCAAAACAAGGCAGAACTATACATCATGCATATCCCCTCCACATATGTAGCCTCGTTTTTAAAACTTTACTTCTTTACTTCAAATGACTTTTAAAATGTAATCTTTGTATCTGTATGTGATAATGCCTAACATTTATGTAGTTTCACCTAGAAGTAAAGAGCACAATAGGATGAACAACAACACTGATGGTGGGAGGGATGGGAGGAGACCAGTAATTCAGTCTTCTTGAACAAGGTCCACTTGAACTGAGATTTGGGAGCCTAGAATTATAAGATTTGGGGATAAAGAGGGCAAGATTTATAGGCAAGAAGGAGAGTCTTAGCAAAGGCAGGAAAGCAAGAGATAGAATGTCATGTACAGGAAATGTCATCATCATAAATAAGCACTTATTATGTGCTTCCTTGTACTAAGTACTAAAGAAAGGCTACCACATGGTCCCTGACATTAATGGATTCTAACAGAGAAGACAACAAGCAAACAATTATGTATACAAGATTTATATAGAATCAATTGTGAGTAACAGAGAGAGAAGGTACTAGCACTGGGGAATAGGGAAGAACTGAGAAATGCCTCTTGTAGATGGTAATATTTGAACTAAGTCTTGAAGGTAGTCAGTCATGCCTGTTTTTTTTTTTTAACTTTTTTTTTCCAATTATATGTAGAAGCAATTTTTGGCAATTGTTTTCTAACATTTTGCTGTTCAGATTCTCTCTTTCCTTCCCTCCCTCCCCAAGGCAGTAAATAGTCTGATATTGGTTATGCCAGTCCTTTCATGCAATACATATTTCCATATTTCCTATGCCATGACAGAAGACACATATTAAAAAAATAAAAAACTCATGAAGGAAATAAAGTAAAAGATGGCATGCTCTGATCTGCAGTCAAATTCCAACAGTTAGCATTTTTTATCTGAGTCCCTTGAGATTATCATGGAACCTTATTTTGCTTTATGTCCTAATGTGGCTTAATTACCCTGATTTTAAATTATATGTATGTATTTTTGTGTGTTTGTATACATATATCTTTTTACATAAGATATATATATCATAAAAATATAGAGAGCATGTATATATTTTAATATGGCTTAATTGTCTCAATTAGAAATTATTTGGGGATTCCAGATGGGAAAGTAGCCTGAAGAAACAGAAATAAGTTCTACTCCATCACTCTTTTATGCAGATGTAGAAAACAATGCCAGACTAAGTTCTGATAATGTAATTCAAGGAAAAATAATCATAATGAGTCATTTCTTGAGCCCAGGTCTACAAAAAGATACAAAGAGGCCTTTGGACATTGGAGATGAGATCTATCCAGAAATGGGCACATGGAAAATTTCAGCACATGAAAAATATGGTACCAGATCTAGCACAGAAGGTGCTTTATACAAGGTACAGAAATAGTAGCCAACTGCAGCATTGGTCCTCACTATCGAGTTCTAAGCCATAGATTCAGGGTAAACTAAGGAAGGGTCTGGTACCTAAAGATGGAGTCCAAGGATGAGGAGACATCTTGGGACCTGGGCTGTGTACCTGAGAATGGAGTAAGACCAGAAGCAAGTAAGAGGTTGTTGCTCTGATCCTCAGGAGCAGAATAATGACTCAAGTCCATCTCTCGGGCCAGTCTGAAGCCTATGGTGGAATAACCAGGGAAGGAATCCCTTACTAAAGGGAAGGATGCAGTTCTGACACTCTGAAACCTTAGACCTTTCCAATTGGGTGAAAATAGCTGAATCCAGCAGCATCTGCTAGAACTTTCTAACAGAGGAAAGACCACAGATGCTGAGATCAGATCAGGAACTTGAAAAGCTTAGGTCAGAGTAGTAATAACCAGACTTTGCCATGGATGGGGTCACTTTAAGAGTACTGAAATCTCTTGCACATACCTACCTTGAATTGCCCCAAAGATTCTGGAATAAGTTAGCACTCAAAAAACTCCCAAAACAGAAGAAGACATCTTTTGTCCAAGAGGGCAGAAGCTTAGTTCAAGCATGTCCTCTAGAAATGTATAAAGCCTAATCGTAACATAAAGTCTTTTAAAATCAGGAAGTTGGCTGGAAGAATATAAATGAATCCCACCATTAAGTGCTGTTATGATGACAAGCAAGTAGAAGACACAAACCTACAAGAAGCAAATGACTCCAAAACATGTACAAGCAAAGCCTCAAAGAGAAAAATGGCTCAGTCACAAATTCAACTAGAATTCCTAAAAGATATTTTTTGAGAGTTAAAAATGAGAGTTGTAGAGGAAAATAAAACTGGAAAAGAAATGAGAACTGTGGAAATTGAAAAAGGAATTAATAGCTTAGTTAAAGAGGTACAAAAGCATATCCAACTAACAATGCACTGATAACCATCCCACCAAAGAAAACCCCCAATTAACATTCACAGGAACATTATAGTCAAAATTCAGAATTTCAAATACTGAAAGCAGCCAGAAAAAAAGAATTCAATACTCAGTAGCCACAGTGGGGATCACAAAAGATTTAGTAGCTGCCATGATAAAGGAGTGAAAAACATAGAATATGAAATTCCATAAGGCTAAGAATATAAGCTTACAACCCAAAACAACTTATCTAGCAAAACTAAATATAATCCTGTCCTATAGAGGGAGAGTGAAGTGAGGGGAGTACTTTCAATTTTATTTCATCTTAATGAAATAGAGGATTTTCAAGGATTCCTGATGAAAACACCAGAGCTATACAGAATTTCTGAAGCATAGGAGTCAAAAGAAGCATTAAGAGTTAAACATGAGCAAATAACCATAAGGGACTAAGCGATGATAAACTTCCTATATTCTAATGTGGGAAGATGATACATGTATCTTTTCAGAATCCTATTATCAGAGTTCATAGAAGAAGTATAAATAGACAAAAGGCCTTGGAGTAGTTCTGTTATTTGTTGATAACTTTAAAAGAAGAATGGAAAGAGAGAAATATCCCCAACAGTATTTTAAATTTTTTCTTTTTTTTTATGAGTTTGATGTATGTCAATATTTCAATATACAAAGAACAGAAAATAAGATTTGGATATCAGACTTCAAGCTTCTATTATATATATTTTGTTTCTTGATCCATGCTAAATTTAACACAATAGTAACAAAAGAATATATTTATGAAGCATCATGAATAATGCACTTTGAAACTAAACAATAAACCATCCATCTAGAGAACTCAGGTAGTTGAACTAATGATGAACTAATTAATCTGAGTTGCATTGTGTCTCAGTTAGATGGCACATAGAAAAAGTAACAGGATTAGAAACATCATTTGCTTGGTGAATGAACCAAGGACAGGGCACACAAACCAGAGTATTTATCAGTTAGTAGATATTTATTAAAAAGCTCTGCTATGCCAAGACTGTGCTGTTCATTGTGGAAGACATAATGAATGCACAATAAAACACTCAGTAAATGCTTACATACTGTATACTAAGCATCATTTCTGTGTTGGTGATACAAACAGAAAAAAAAAGTTTTTGCTCTCCATGACTGAACATTCAAATTTGAGGAGGCAACATACATAACTAGGGTTCATTACAGTAGAGAGAAATGACTAGAAGTCCTAAGAGTTACTGTGTGACAACAAGGAAACTACTTAACTTCTCTCTGCCTCAATTTTCTCATTTGCAAAATGAAGATAATAATAGTACCTCTCTGACAGAGTTGTTGCGAGAACCAAGTGAGGTATCATATATAAAGTGCTTTACACAATGTAAAGCACTAAATATAAATGCCACCTAAATATTTATACTTGTCATTCATCTTTCCATTGTTTTAGATTACTTATAATTTTTATTCTTTTGAGAAATGAGAAAAAATTGCAACTAAATGGAAGAATAGCTCACTGACTTTTTCCAGAGAGGTTAACAGAGAACCTGCAGTGGATTCATTCTATTTAAAATTTTTTAGGTCATTTGGTCATCTTTTCGTGTTGAGTTTAAACAAACAAAAACAATAATATCTTATATCCCATCTTCTTTTTCAGAGGCTAAATAAGGAGATACATTAATGTGTATCATATAAATGAATCACATAAATGAAATCACATGAATGAAAAATTTAATAGTATTCTCCAAAATAAGTTAATGAATAATTCAAACTAAAATGTGTATGAAGTATGGAAGTGTGAAGATAGAAACCAAGAACAGCATAAACTATATAGAAAAAAAAGATGATCCTGGACCAAATAATGAAGGGAGGATAAAAGTTGTAAGTTACTCAGGAATCTTCTCCCTACACATCATGAATATTGTCTCAAGAAGAAAATAGGAAGTATTAGTCAGTACTGAATGACATCTTTCAAAACACAACTGAGTGTGTCTTAACCAACTCCAAACTTCATTCATGATTCCTTTATCAGTAGTCTCAGAAAACAGGTACAGTTCACTCAAATAACTTTGTTTGTTTTAATGTATTTTATAAATAATCCTACAATATGCTACCAAAGACCTTTTATGTGATCTGGCTTTAGAGAAGACCAAGGAACAGAAACCAAACCAAATGACACCTATGCACTCATGAGCATGTGATTTAATACATCTTTAATTGCCAGTGAGTAGCGGTAGATCTTGTAGGATGAACCAAGTCTGTGGACCACAATAAAGTTTAATGGAAATTGAAGGTCCTTTGTCATATTTTCTACCACCATAACAATTACAGAAATGAATTAATTTTGAACTGAGTTTGTCATATGCACATTAGTTTCTGGATGCAGATCTCACCAAATAGAACATAGTATTAGAGAGTAGTTAACCTTCCTAAACAATAGTGATTCACGTTTTTGTTTTTTTTTTTTTCTAACCAATTATCCTATTTTGAGATAGCTGAGATTTTTTTTTTTAATTTTAAAGCCATTTCCATATAGACAGGGAGGCAGTCATATTTATTTGTAATTCATTAAGGTTCGAAGAGCAGCAATATAATGTGATGGAGAGTATGCTGACCCCAGAGACAGAATGATCTGGCTTCAAAAACTACCTCTACCACATATTAGCTATATAATCTTGGGCAAGACCTTTAACCTCTCAGTGTCCCCAAGCAACGCACTAAAAATATAAATTGTAGAACAATTTCCAATCTACACTGGTAAATGGAGATCCCTCACAGGGGAGTTCCTTGAAGTTATAGAAATCAGTTTTCTTTGAAAAAAATATTAATGAGGTTTGACAAATATTGATAGGAACTCACTCAGATGTGTGCAATAAGTGTCTTCATCAATGAATGACCTGCATCTTTGTATTGCTTTAACTATCTTACCAAAGCAAGGTTTCTGGTGGATTTTTGATACTGTTATTAATTTTAATTTTGTTATTTCCACCAAATGGAATTTTTACAAAAATAATTTCTTTGTAATGTAAGACAGTAGTAATGGTTTAAAAAATTTAAACCCTTGTCTTCTGTCTTAGAAACAATGTTAATATTAGTTCCAAGGTAGAAGAGCAGTAATGGCTAGGCAATTGGAGTTAAGTGACTTGCCCAGGGTCACATAGCTAAGAAGGCCGTATTTGAACCCAGGACCTTCCATCTCCAGGTCTGGCATTCTATCCTCTCTATCCACCATCTAGCTGCTCCAACAGTAGTATTGTTGCTTAACTTCAAATGTGTCTTTTTGAGAGAATATCCCTGAATTAGGGACTAATATCAACTCGTCTTTCTTAAAAGTTCTTAACACACTATGTGAAAGGCAATGAAGATTGAGTCAGGAAGACTAGGGTTCAAATCCAGATTGTAACATATATTGGCAGTTTTGGGCAAAACAATCTGTTAATATTCTGAGCAAATCTCTAAAATATTATTATAACTCACAATTTGCTATATTGACTTGAAAGAATTTCAAAATCATTAAATCCATAGGTTTAGAATACTCCTAAACACAGGCATAACAATTATATGAATGCATAAAATATGAAGAGTAGAAACTATATAGGAAAAAGATGATTTTGGATGAAGAAATGAAAGGAGGTTCAAAGTTTTGTAAACTTGGAGATAACAATCTATACATGGGGAATAGCTAGGGAGAAATAATTAAGTCAAGTGATAGAATATACAAGAGGAACTCAAAGAAATCCAATAGGGCTCCACCATATGTAAAGGATTTAAAGTTATAAGACTGGAAAGGTAGGAAGGTGCCAGATTGTGAAGAGCTTTAAAAACTAAAAAGGTAATTTTATATTTTATTCTAATGGTAATACAGAGCCACAGAAGTTAAATGAGGAGGGGGTTACTGATTGCAACAGTATCAGATTTGTACTTTGGGAAGATCACTTTGGGAGCTGAGTTGAGGATGTAGAGAAGTCAGGTGAGATTTAAGGCAAAAAGACCAGTCAAAAGTTCATGAATTCAGATATGAGGTGATGAAGGCTAATGACATGATTTTATGAAACTACAAATTGATCTTTTGTCCCTGACAACCTGTCTTCAAGAAACCTCATCTTATTCCAGACAGAACCATAAACCCTCAAGTGCCCCTTGATCACTCTAGATAGAATTAGATAGATAATAAAGAATAAAATCTACAAGAAAGGCAATAGTGTTGCCTGGATACCTTTGTTGGGTGATAGCATGTAGTGTATTGTGTTATTTTGTTCAAGGGAATTATGTTTGTCCATATGATTCTCTTTGGATGAAGTGTACAAGAAAACAAGAATAGATGTCACTAGTCTCCTCCCCATTACGCTTCTCCAAGAGATATTTGGATTCCTGCCAGGAGGTTAAGTAGAAGATTGACACCAATCTGGCCATTCTACTCTGTTCAGAGAGAGGGTATACTGGGCTTCAATTATATTTGCTTATTCTAGGGGGAAAATGTTTTAGGTTTCAGCTGGGCTCTTGATAGTTATCCCTTGTTGGGAAAGCAATCTCAAATATATCTAAGTCTCCCTTCCCACTAAATGCCATTTCCTGAGTTGAGTGAGAACCAGTGAGTAAAAGAAGGTGGTTCTAAGACACAACCAAGGTAAAGTCAGTTAAAGTAGCCAGGTATTAGGGAAGTATAGTACACAGAAAATTGCAAATTAACCCATTTATCCAAAGAGCAAATAGAAATCAAAGAAATAATATATAGATAGACTTGGAGATATCCATATATAGATTATATGTATGTGAGAATATATTATATAATACACAGAATGAATAAGCCCTCCTTTTAGGAGGAAGATAGGTCAATTGGGAGAGAGACAGAGACAGAGAGACAGAGAAAGGGAGGGAGAGAAGGAGGGAGGGAGTGATGCCATCATGGTGGACAAGAGCTAAGGTACCAGCACCATCAAAGAAATTTCTGGAATAACTCATCACAAAGTCAGATGTTGCTGAATCCTTTAGAGCAGTGGTGTCAAATTCAAATAGAAATGGGGTCCACTAATCCACAAATATAAGGATCTCCACAGGTTGCATATTAACTTAGTTTTAAAATATAACATTTTGAGAGAGAGAGACAGAGACAGAGACAGAGAGAGAGAGAGAGAGAGAGAGAGAGAGAGAGAGAGAGAGTCTCAGATCTGCCCCCAGAGAGAAANTCCTTCCTTCCTTCCTTCCTTCCTTCCTTCCTTCCTTCCTTCCCCAGTACCTAAAAGTGTCTAAAATATAGTTGGGGCTTAATAAATATTTGATGACTGGCTCCCTTTTTCATGTCTGTATCAGAAGGTGGGAAATTTGGGGTAGTGGGGTGAGGGAGGGAATGATTTAGTCAAGTAGAAGAACAAACAGAACTAGGAACTGACTGGGTTGAGTGAGAACCAATTAGTAAAAGGAGGTTCTAAATGAGAGCCAAAGTGAAGGTAGTTAAAGTAGCCAGCCAGTCAGAATGACAATAGCTAAGGTGAATTGTCCACTGATAGGAGTTCTGTGAGCAAATAATCATTTGGAGTGGCCTGAGCTTTTTGCTGCCACTCTCTTCTTTTCAACATCTTATAGAGATAATGCCTCTGATGACCTCATGAAGGAGGAGATGTAAAGAGAGCTCCTAATAATTGCTAACACTGAATGGCTTCAACAATTCAGTCATTGCTTGAGCATCCTCCTCTAACAATGACATCATATTTAACATTATTTTAGTTTTTAAAATGACAAAGCCATTTCTTCCTGATTACCACAATGATTAATATCACCACAAGGGCTTGAAATTATTTCAGACTATTTTGCATTTTTTCTATCCATGCAAAGATTTAATTCCATTTTTCAATCTTACTAAACTGTTTGTCTCAATAATGTCCCCTGGTAGCATGTTCTATGGGATGAATACAAATGTTATTCAATGAAATTAACTTCCCTGCCTGGAGATGGTAACCTTTTAATTTCATCAAGTATTCTTGTGAATTTACTTGGTCCCAGAAGATTATAAACTGGAGAAATTCTTAGTCTCAACCATTACTTTACACACTTCCTTGGTTATGGCTCCCTATCATGTCCTTGTTTGAGAATTAACATCTGTGCTTATCCTTAAGGGTTAGAATTTTATTAGCTGATATTTCCCTACATTTCTAAGGGGCATTGTGAATAGAATGCTAAAGTTAAAGGTTCCTGCTTATAGTAACTAACAATAATAATAATTTACAATTATGTCATATTTTAGTGAGGCCGTGTGCCACAGTAGATAATAACTAAGTATTGGTTTTAGGAAGACTTGTATTCAAGAACTGTTACTGACATATAGAAACTGAGAGAACAGATCACTTAACCCTTTCAGTTTCTTTTAACAATTCTTCAAGTTAGACCAGTTGCAAATCTTCGTATCTAGAATTCCCTACACTGACAATCTTAGAAATCTGGATTTGTGTGTGTGTGTGTGTGTGTGTGTGTGTGTGTGTGTGTGTGTTTCTGGGTATGTATGGTGCTTTATAATTTATAAAAATGTGAAATGTATACATTATGTCAATGGCTTGAAAAATTGGGATATTTGTGTGCTGTAAGAAACAATTAAAGTGGAGAATACAGAGAAGTATCAGATGTATTATAAGAAATAATAAGAATTTAAGAATATAAAAAGAAATAAGAATTTTTATATGTATATATATTCAAATATGTAAATAATGATTACATTACATCATATATATTTACACGCAATAAGTACAACAATGTAAATATAATAAACAAAAACAAAAAGCTGAATGTTGTGTCATAATGATCATTAAACTTGAGCCCAAAGAAGGAAATATATATGTATATATATTTGATATATTGGTTAATTTTGTTGAACTGATTTGTTTATTCTTTCATTTTTATTCTTTATTTTTTCATTTAATGTGGCTATATTTTGAAATGAAGATGATATAAAAACAAAAGATGTAAAAAATACATGTTTCTATACACACATATCATTTGAAGAGCTTTGGCACAACCTTATGAAATAGAAAGTGCAAATATTATCATCCTCATTTTATAGAAGAGAAAGTTGAGCATATAGACACTTGTCCATAGTCACACAACCAGTGTTAGAATCATTATTTGAACTCAGTTTTACTGAATCTAAACCCAGTCATTAAAACATGCTCTCTCTCAAGTAATGACATTTTTTTGTCAAAGAAGTATATACCACTGACTTTATCCTTGAAAAATGTGTAATATAACCATCATCTCATACTATATACAAAAATGCAGTCAAAATGGGTATATAATTTTGACATGAAGAGTGGCATCATAGGAAAATTAGGGAACCATGGACAAAATTTTCTTTGAAATTGATGGATAAGGGAAAATTTTATGACCAAACAAGAAAAAGACTATATCACAGGAGGTATAATGAATAATATTGATTTCATGGAAGTTAAAAGGTTTTGCACAAGCAAAACCAATACAGTCAAAATTAGAAGGAAAGCAGGAAATGGACAGGGAGAAATCACAGCAAGTATCTCTGATAATGGCCTAATTTCTCAATAAAGGGAATTCATCCAAATTTATAAAAAAATTAAAGCAAATCCCCAACTGGTAAATGGTTAAAATATATGAACATGTGATTTTCCATTGAAATTAAAGCTATTAAGAGTCATATGAGGAAAATGCTTTAATTAACTAACTAGAGAAATATAAATTAAATTAACTCTGAGGTATCACCTCACACATATAAGATTGGCTAACATGACAGAAAAAGACAAATTCTAGAGGGTATGTGGAAAAATAGATAAGACTTGTTGTCTGAATTACTCAATTCATTCTGGAGAAAAAATTGAAACTATGTCCAAAGGGCTATGAAAACTATGCATACTATGACTCAGTCATATCTCTACTACGTTTATATCTCAAAGAAAAAAGGAAATTATCTGTTTTTATAAAAATATTTATAGCAGCTCTTTTAATGGTATCAAAGAATTATTTGGAAAATGGCTGAAAATGTTGTAGTATAGAACTGGAGTAGAATACTATTGTGATATTAGAAATGAAGATGGGAGTAGATTTAGAAGAACCTGGAAAGATTTCTATGAATTGATGCAGAGTGAAATGAGAAGGACCAAGAGAACATTTTATACAATAGCAGCAATACTGCAATGATGAACAACTGTGAAAGACTTAACCTCTCTGATGAATACAATGATCCCATAATTCCAAAAAAATTTCATGATGAATAATGCTATCCACCTCCAGAGAGAGAATTGATGAGCTCTGAGTGGAGATAGAAATATATTTTTTCATTTTATTTTTCTTGATTTTTTTAAACAGCTTGGCTAATATGTTTTGCATGATTTCACATATATAATGGATATTGTTTGTCTTCTCAAGGGATGAGGAAGGGGTTGGAGGCAGGGAGAAAATTTGGAAGTCAACGTTTTTATAAATGAATGTTATAAAAATAATTTACAATATATGAGGAGAGATAAGATATGCAAACAAATGGAAGTAATATATATTAGAAGAGTAGTGGATAAGAAACGTGACAATATATAGTAGACTAGAACTCTCAAGTGCTTTTGGCTCAAAAGATGAAGTGATCCCTTTCAGCCAAAAGAATAGGGAACATATTCATGGAAAATATAGCACCAGTACTTGACTTTGGAAGACAGGTAACAATTGGACGAGTAGAAAGAAAAATGAGGGGAAATATTATAGGTAAATGTTATTGTGCTTTGGTTTTGGGATGTATGATCTAGAACAGTGATGGGCAAACTACAGCCTGTGGGTCAGATGTGGCCCCCTGAAATGTTCTATCCAGACACACGACATTATTCCTAATACAATGAGTAGGATACAATACAATGAAACATAGTAGGAGTTGTCTTAGAAACAGACTGACAGATAAGCATTTCCTTTCCTTTGGCCCCCTCTTTAAAAAGTTTGCCCATCACTGATCTAGAATTATACAGGATTGGGAAGCTAGAATAACAATTTTTAGAGCCTAAGGTGACATTAAGAGGTTATCTAGTGTAACATCCTCATTTTAGAGATAATTAAATTGAGATCCATAGAGATGAAGGAATTTGTCTAAAGGACATATAGGTGGTAAGTAGTAGAAAAAGGAGTTGAACCCAGGTCCTTTTATTTTAAATCCAGCACATACTCCAACATATTATTCTGTTATATTATTGATGATTTGTTGGCAATTAGAATTCTGAGGTCTTTCATAATTGGCACTGATACTTCTATAGATGAGGAAAATTAGGTCCATGGATGTTAAATAATTCATTGTGGTCAGTCAGATAATGAATGATGAATCTGGGATAAATGATATGGGTTATCATTGTTCAAGGATGCAGAGGTGAAGAGGGTTGGTAGAAAGGAATATTAAATTTGGAGTCAGAGATATTGATCTAGTTTCAGGATTATAATTTATTCATGACATGACCCAGGGAAAGGTACTTAATCACTTAAAGTTTCATGTTTCTTATTCAAAAAATTAATAGGGTGAAATGATTAATCTCTAAGATCTGACTGAGTTTTAAGAGTGTATACTTTTTAACAATCTATGATGTTCTGAATTCAGTGAAGAAAATCAAGTGGACTGGAATCATTGGTGAGGACCTGTTGAGAGAGGTGAGACTTGAACTTGATTCTGAAAGACGAATGTGAAGGTTTAAGATTGAAGGGCCAAGATAATTTGAAGATTTTAAACATAAATGACAGAAAAATGGTGGTGGAAATAAGAAAATTGGGAGAAGTGATCTTAGAATTATTAATGTTTCACATCTGAATTTAATAAGTTTGAGGTGGCAGTGGGAGACACTCAAAGGCAAGTGACTTGTAACATGTTTTAGATAAAGCCTGGAGTTTCAAAATGTCATCCTCTACTCAGCAATAAGCTCCTTGAGTTCAAGAATTATATCTTGACACATGATGAGAAGTCTGTTAAAGCCAGAACTCCCTCAGAATAATGTCTTTAAATAAATGAAGGAAATGATAAATTTCTGTTTGAGCTGAGTCAAAACGAAGTTTTAAATTTTTTCCCATAATTTCATCAGTTTCATACAATCTATATACAGATCTTGGACCTCATGGTAACAACACCTGAGTTAAAGAATGAGTAGGAAGGGTTAGCTATTCTCATCAATATAATGATGCAAAACATTTTAGAAGGACATGATGAAAAATCTTGTCCACCTCAAGAGAATGAAAAAACACACTTAAAAAAAATTTCCTGACTCTATAAGGTCTTACCTTTCCAGTTCTCTTATATTTTATACTCCTACCCCAAAATAGTTTGTAATCTAGTGACACTGGTCTTCTTGATGCACTTTAGACAAAACACTCCATTTCTAGATTTTTTCAGAGGCTGTTCCCATTGCTTGAAATTTAGTCACTCCTCACCTCTGTCTGGTTTCCTGGTTTTCCTGACTTCCTTTAATTCTGGCCTAAATTACATCCTCTACAAGAAACTTTTGCTAATTTCTCTTAATTCTACTGCCTTCTCTTTATTATTTCCAATTTATCCTACCTAGACATTTTATGGAATAAATTGGAAATAATAAAGGAAAGGCAGTTTTGAATATAGTTGTTTTTATGCTCTCATTAAATTGTGAGTTCCTTGAAAACAGGGAAATCTTTGGCCTTTCTTTTTATCCCTAAAGTTTAATATAATACCTGGTACCCAATAGGTACTTAATAAATGCTTATTGATTAATTGGGTGAATAAAGAGTAATCTGGAGAAGCACAGATTACTCCCCCTGTCCTGGCAGGATGTACCACTGATCATAGCATGGAAAGAATGATAGTATATGAAAAGGACTGGTTTGCTATAAAAGGACTTTAATATTAACTTTGTATATGAATCATAAAATTGCTGTTAACAAATATGACCTTTGATTTGATTCACAGCTACCATTTATATTGCATTTTATGTTTCACAATGGGCATTATAATCAATATTTCTCAGGATAATCTGACCAGTCTTGGAAGGTAGGTAATATAAGTATTAATATTCATTTTTACAGATAAGGACATTGAAACTCAGAAAGTCGAAGTCAGTAATCTGATCTCATTGTAGGTCTATCACAGAGTCAGATATTAACCCGTGTTCTGACTCCAGGTCCCATCATCTTTCCGCTATATTATATTACTTTTCTCATGGTGATATGAAGCTGAGAAATAGGGTATTTTGAGGTGAGAAAAGTCCATTTCACCAATGGACATAGAAACCTCTGTAGCTTAAAGTATTAGAAAGCTGCTTAGAGACATGTGTTCTGAGATGTCATCCCAAACCTATCAGATTGTCTAAAATAATAAAAGAGGAAAATGGCAAATGTTGAAGGGGACACTAATACACTGTTGGTGGAATTATGAACTGATTACAACCATTTTGGAGAGCAATCTGGAATTACACCCAGAGTTATACAATGATACGTTACTTTTGACTCAGCAATAAAACTATTAGGTTTATTTCCTAAGGTCATCAGAAAAAAAAAAAGGAAAAGAACCTACAAATTCTAAAATAGTTATTCCAGTTCTGTTTGTAGTGAAAAGAATTAGAAACTGAGGGGATGCCCATCAGTTGGGAAATGACTAAACAAGTTGTGGAATATGGTTGTGGTGGAATATTACTGCACCATAAGAAACAAATGGGTTAATAACAAAAACATAGAAAGACCCAGATGAAAGTGAAAGAAACAGAACCAAGAGAACATTCTATATAACAACAGAAATGTTTAAAGAATAACTCGTATATGTCCAACTCCAGAGAAAGAACTGATAAATAGAAATGATAAAGACATGGCTTTATATATACACATATCTTTTTGTTAAATGATATTTTTTCTAGTATGGGGAGGAGAGGTGAAGGGGAGGGGAGACATGAGAATTTTAATGTAACAAATAAAAAAAGTAATTAATTTTTAAAAATTAAGTTTTCTAGAGCACTGAGAAGTTGTGAGTTGCTTGACTTCACATGGTCAGTATATATCTTCTTGGTTTTGATAAAAGTGAGCATCTTCCATGGGCCCTCTCTAGTGATGCCATAAGCCCAGGAAGATCTTACTACTTCAGATTTTATTATCTTTCTTTTTTAAAAAAAACATTTATTAACATTTATTTTTTAGAAAAGTTAATATGGTTACATAATTCTTGCTCTTACTTTCCCCTTCACCCCCAGAGCTCCGCCCCCATGGCTGATGCATATTTCCACTGGTTTTAACATATGTCATTGATCGTCTTTTTTCCAAATTGTTGATAGTTTCCTTGGTGTGGTAGTTTCGAGTCTACATCCCCAATCATGTCCACCTCAACCCATGTTTTCAAGCAATTGTTTTTCTTCTGTTTCCACTCCTGCAGTTCTTCCTCTGAATGTGGGTAGCGTTCTTTTTCATAAATCCCTCAGAATTGTCCTGGGTCATTGCATTTCTACCAATACAGAAGTCCATTACATTTTATTTTGCCACAGTGTATTGGTCTTTGTGTACAATGTTCTTCTGGCTCTGCTCCTTTTGCTCTGCATCAATTCCTGGAGGTCTTTCCAGTTCACATGGAATTCCTCCACTTTATTATTCCTTTGAGCACAATAGTATTCCATCACCAGCATATACCACAATTTGTTTAGCCATTCTCCAATTGAAGGGCATACCTTCATTTTCCAATTTTTTGCCACCACAAAAAGTGTGGCTATAAATATTTTCATACAAGTCTGTTTATTTATGATCTCTTTGGGGTACAAAATCAACAATGGTGTGGCTGGATCAAAGGGCAGGCATTCTTTTATAGCCCTTTGAGCATAGATCCAAATTGCCAGCCAGAATGGTTGGATCAGTTCACAACTCCACCAGCAATGCATTAATGTCCCGATTTTGCCACATCCCCTCCAGCATTCTTTACTTTCCTCTTCTTTCATTTTAGCCAATCTGCTAGGTGTGCGGTGATACCTCGGAGTTGTTTTGATTTGCATTTCTCTAATTATTAGAGATTTAGAACACTTTCTCATGTGCTTATTGATACTTGTGATTTCTTTATCTGAAAATTGACTATTCATGTCTCTTGCCCATTTATTAATTAGGGAATGGCTTCATTTTTTTTATACGATTGGTTTAACTCCTTGTATATTTGAGTAATTAGACCCCTATCAGAGTTTTTTGTTATAAAGATTTTTTCCCAATTTGTTATTTCCCTTCTGATTATGGCTACATTGTTTTTGTTTGTACAAAAGCTTTTTAGTTTGATATCATCAAAATCATTTATTTTACATTTTGTAATTTTCTATAACTCTTGCTTAGTTTTAAACAGATTTTATTATCTTTCAATTAAAAAGTTTTTTTTTTTCAAAAGGTGGGAGTTTAGTTGAGACTTAAATTAAGTCAGGAAGGTCATTAGGCAGAGTAGAAGAGTGTGTTAGCCATAAGGAACACCCAGAGAAAATTCCCAGGGAAAAGATTAAGTGGCTTGTTCAGTGAATAGCCTGGAAGCCAATATCATTGAATTGAAGAGCACATTATGCTGGATAAAGAAGACAGGAAAAGTAGAAGGAAGCTAAATTATTAAAATCTTTGAAAGCCAAACAGAGGATTTTGTATTTGTTTCTGGAGGAAATAGGGAACCAACCACTGGAGTTCATCGAGGCAAGGGGGAAAAGGGTGACATAATCAGACCTGCTTTTTAAGAAAATCATTTCACCAGCTGGATGAAGGAAGAACTGGAGTGAGGAGAGATCTTCAGGTAAGCAGTGGCACCAGCAGGCTTCAGCTTCTGTTCTACCTGAAGAAAAGAAAACTGAAAATGAAGTTGGAGGAGAGGAAGTTGTGAAGGAATTCAGCCTGAGGTCATAGAGCCTGGTTGGAAATGAAGACATAACTGGTTTGAGCACTCTCCTTAAATGGAAGTTGTTGAAGAACTTGTGAAAGAATTGGAAGAATTGTGGAAGAACAATTGGAGGGATAGAGACAAAAGGGGTGAATGGTACTTACAAGGGTACCAAGGCTAGAGTGATTTTTCAGGTTGAAGAGGTTTCTAGGGTATAGCAGCGAAGTCTGGATTATAGCCTGAAAATTTAAGTCCAAAACTAGTAGCAGCAAATTAAATTTTAAAGAGGTAGATTTAGGTTTATAGTAAAACGAAACTTTTTAACAATCTGAAAGGTGAATGAGCTTTCTTGGGAGTTAATAGGTCCCTTTCCTCCCTAATAGTCCTCAAACACTTGAAGACTTTTTGTTGCTGTGTGGTAGAGATGGTTTTTATTGAGGTGTGGATTGGCCTGGATGACTTCTAAGGTTAAGATTTAAGATTGTGTTATTCTGAGTATGGTACACTCACTGTGCACCCAGCACCACATAAGTTGTGTCCCAACTAACTCTCCTGGACAGATACCTGCTGATTTTTCTCAAAATCCTCCTGGCTCCTCTTGATTAAAACAGTGTTTTTCCCATCTAGTAAATTTTCCCCTCATTTTGATCACTTCAGCTGTGTCTGCAGGAAGCCCATTTAGCCCAAGATTTCAGCATTGTGTTTTCTTTTAGAACCACAGGGCTCTTGGGCAAGATTTTAAGGTGCATTATTGCTTCCTCAGAGGTGAGAGGAGGGCAATGGAAAAAAATCAGGAGGGAGATTTGGCTTTTGAAAGAAAAGGGCAGACAAAGCTAAAATAAGCCTTCAGATATGTAGCATTGAGGATGAGGCTCGTTTGCTATCATTAAATCCATTCCTGATCTGGTATTTATTATCCACAACATATGTGTGTGACCTTAACAAGCAAAACACCCCCCAATCACTGAATCTTACAGCTGGGAGGGACTTTTAAAGACTACCTTAGACTTCTAACTAACGCCTAGACAGCAATCCTTTCTAAAACATATAGTGATAATCTCCATTTGAGAATCGGTGAGGAGGAACCCATTGCTTTCCAGAGCAGCCCATTTTAAATTAATGATATCGACTTTGTTTCCCAATCTGTCTCTTCCCCATCCCCCTCCCAAAAGACCTATTCCTAAACAAAGAATAATAAAAAGGGGGGATTCAGTAAAACTATCTACCACATCAGGGAGAGTTCTACTTATTTTTGATTTCCTTATGTTGAGATAAAATCTCTTTGCATGTATTTCAAAGATAACATTCTCTTTGGAGTAAAGACATATAGGTATCTTCAGAGAATGGAGAGAAAACTAAACTTGAAGTATTTCCTTTTTATGGAAGTATTAACAATGAATATAATGATGACGATGATAATTTATATTGCATTTTGTTTTCAAACTGATTTTAAAATATCATTTCGTTTATCCTTATAATAACCCTGGGAGGTAGGTGCTATATTATCTCCATTTTATAGATGAGGGAGGCAGACAAAGACCAAGTGACTTTCTCAGGGTCACACAACCAGTGTCTAAAGCTAGATTTCAACTCAATTCTTCCTGACCTCAGATCCATCATTCTATCTGCTATAAAGCTTAGCTACCTGTTTCTATCACTAAATCTATTTAGGACTCTGCCATTTAGCCACAGAGCTAACTTACTATTTAACCCTGAACAAATCACTTTAATTCTTTGTCACCAGTTGCCTCATATGTAAAATAGGTATCAAATTCAACGTTCCTTAATGTTTCTTCCAGCTGTAAAGTTCTGTGATTTGATGGATATCTAGAAATAAAAGATTAGGAGAGAATATCTAATATTCTATCAGCTGCTCTACGATTCAACTTCATGGCCTAATCCTTTCCCAGACCCACCGTTTCCATCTCTGGATTTCCAAAAGTCCCAAAATATGAAGTATCATTTCATAAATCCTAATTTTGCTTCGAATGATATACAAAGCCTTTCTTTTCCAACCCTCACTTTCCTCTTATTTGGAGAAAATTCTCACCTATATATATTTTTGCTTTTTGTTTGAGCTAGTGAAGGTTGGTAAGAAATGACATTTATACATTGTTTCAAAATTTGTGACATATTTGACATATATTATTATTATTTAAAACTTAAAATAAAGCTATTAAGTAGATCCTACTATCCTCACTATATAGATGAGGAAACCCAGATGCAGAGGATCCAAGTAATGACCTAAATCAACTACACAGTTAAGTATCAGAGGTTAAATTTTAACACTGGTCCTCATGATTTCACGTTTAACACCACGGCCATTAAAAAGCATGCTGCCTTTCAAATGAAAAAGATAATTTCTCTGGATCATCTACAGTGATGTTGACAATATTATGGTAGAAGTCACGAATTTTTTTGGCCTGCACCATAAAAAAACAGTGCAATAGTTAGGAGTTTGCATTCATTGAAAACTGAAAGCAGTCCTATTAAAATATATGAGTCGAAAAAACTTATTTTGAATTGCATTGCATTCATAACCTTTCAGCAATTGGAATAAGAAAGACTATATTGAAAAGGGCAACTCAGTTTCTGAAAAAAAAATGAACCACTGGCCATTAAAGTGCTTTTTAATCTTGAGATTTATGATTTCCTGGTCAGACTACATCTGAGTATTGTGTTTGGGTCTGACCCCCATATTAGAAGAGAAATTAATATGGCTAGTCACACAGTCTATAAGTGACAGAGGGAAGATTTGAATTGAATTCTTCCTGGCTTAGAGGCCTCCTCTGTATTCACTATGCCATCCTACCTCTCTTTACATAAGGAAAATTGGTTTAATAGGAGAATATTTTCTCTGAGAAAAGATTGCACTTCCTTAGACAGCATGGAAGGGTCCTATTGATGTGGGATGGCAGCGGGCAGTAAGGAGTAGGGATAGGAACAGGACCCTCATAGTCTGAAATCTTGCATTTCTCACCAGTTAGCACTAGTTTAACATCAACTGCAAAACCTGTAGTTTCAGCATTAGTCAAGCATGAACTGCACATTGTTCAATTATCCCTCTGTGTACTACTAGATCTGTAACATTCTATGCTAGGCTTCAGCTTTGCATCTTTTCTATTTTTTAATTGCTTATATTGTTCTTAGAAATGATTAATTACCTATAGTGGTTCTCCAATTTCCATATCCCCTCCCCATGTTCTCCCTCTGGAAAGGCATCAAGAAGTCTCCCTGACAAATAATGACAAGGTGGACAATGGAGGAACACCGAATCTGCACACGGAGGCCCCCAATCTTGCACATGCTCCTTATTCCTTATAGCAGTGATTCCCAAAGTGGGTGCCACCGCCCCCTGGTGGATGCTGCAGTGATCCAGGAGAGTGGTGATGGCCACAGGTACATTTGGGGGCAGTGAATAACTGTAAGGGGGCAGTGATAGTATTGACAGGGGGCGCTAAGTAATATTTTTTCTGGAAAGGGGGCAGTAGGCTAAAAAAGTTTGGGAACCACTGCCTTATAGCAACAAACCCTAAAACATTCCTCCACTGAGTTTGGAAAGGGAGATGCTAAGCAATCAGACCCCAGTAAATATGCTAACCCTGATCCACAGGGTGTGGAAGCTACCATTCCTTGGTGGAAGCTGCCACTCAACAGAGGAGATGCCACTAGCCCCTTTGCTTGTCCATCAAACCTAAGGCTACCTGATTAGCTCTCAGACTATTTTGACAGGCATTGGGCTATTATACCACCAAAAAAAACACTTCTTTAAATAAAATTCTATTAAACCTTGTTTCTTTCATTATTTATATCTAAGAATAAGGTACAATAAGGTACAGAGAAAATTGTGTGGATGGTTTAAGATTTACAAAAGCAATAATGAGTTTGATTAGTAACATGTTCCAATATTCCTTTAAGTGGTTCCAGTGTGGTAGCCACTTGGTGAAAAGATGGACTTATAAAAAATGTTTTGATTGGTATCTTTTGTTTCTATGTCACTTACATTTCCCCCTATCTCACTATCTCACCTTAATCCTTAAAGCCATCCCATCTAATTGGAAAAACCCCAAAGACCCAGAGGAATCCCCAGAATCCTGAAGGTAGTAACCTTAAGGAGAAATGACTCAACAATGATTTTCAGAACTTAAGATCGACATATAGAAATAATATAGAGGAGGGCAATAAAGCCAAATACTTTAGAAGCATTAGCCTCCTGAAAGAAACAGAAAGAAAAAAAAGGAATGAATAAGGGTACAACAAGGTGATACAGTAGATAGAGGCTGGTCCTGGAGTCAGGAAGAACCAAGTTCAAATTCAGACTCAAGAACTTACTAGCTGTGTGCCTCAGTGCAAGTCATTTAAGTTCTGTTTGCCTCTGTTTTCTTATCTGTAAAATGGGGTGATAATACCACCTATCTCCCAGGGCTTTGGTGATGGCCAAATAAGGAAACCATAAAGTGTTTAGCACAGTGCCTTGCTCATCATAAGTGCTATATAAGTATTAGCTATTCTTATAAAAAATCAGAAAATAAAATTCTGAATATACTGGAAGGGAATAGATATAATGAAAAACACACTGCAAAGGAAAACTTCTTTGAAAGGGATATAGTAAAAGACTACTACTTCAAATAAGAGGGGAGAGGAAAGAATAGAAATTTTTAACCATTTGCTTAACTTTGTTGGGGGAATAAAAAGATCAGAAATGGGGGAGAAAAAAAGAAAAAGATTATGTTTTATGTAGTTAACTAACTTAGACTCAACTAGGTAAATAGAAAATAGAATATGGAGGGGAAGGTGATGCTGACATGTTCCCTCTATGACCATAGGATTAGAATAATTATTTAAAGGAAAGGAAAAGAAACCAAAAAAAAAAAAAAGAAAAATAGAGGGAAACACAAGCCTGTTCATCATAACTTTAAATGTGAATGAGTTTTTTAAAAATCCTATAAAGACAAAATATGATGGCAGAATGGGCAAGAAATTAATATCCAATGGACATAAATGTAGTCTGTAGAATTAAAATGATGGAGAATGCCTAGATCATGTTAATGATACAGACACAAGTTAGATGGACCAGGTTTGCATGTTTGGAAAGTGACAAATTAACACAGGGAGGACATCTCACTAACCATTGCATCAAAACTGACACAAGTAACTTAGATGGAACTGACTGTGAACACATTTTTCTATCAGCTAGTATTTAATTAAAATGGACTGCATTCTTCCTCTATATTGGGGCATGTGAGGAAATAGAATTGGGAATTTGACTTGCAGCCTTCCTTGGAAGCACAGGGAATGGTAACCATCTGCATATGGCCTGCCAATCATTCTTGCCTAATTCAATTCCTTGCTATTTACCTTAAATGACTTTTGCTCTGATTTCATGTTATCTCTTAAGCTGCCAAAGAATCACTGTGTGAGAGCCCAAGAGCTATGAATTTGAAAGGAAATAGGTTTTGGGAAATATGAGGTAGATCAGAAAGGGGCCTCACAAAGTAAGGGCTTAATAAATGTTAGCTAAATTGTGGTGGAAATGATTGAAATTATATCACAACCTCATTAATTTAATAGCTAAGTAAGTGCCCCTGATTAGGAAAATCTTTCAGTGTGGGAGAATTGGGAGAGGTAGAGGAAGGGTAAGGAAAGGGAATGCTTTGAAAAAAAGTTGGAAAGAAATATTAAAAAGGGTTAAAATGGTTCCTATGTTAAGACATTGCCACCCACAGCCATATGCACTAGTCATTTCTTGCCAAAATTTCCATCAGCTGTCACATAGAAACAGACTATTTTATCTTCATAATAACTTCTAGGCTCCAATGAAGAGATATTATTTCAATTTTGGATTTATTTCAGTACACCTAGTCATACTGACATGGAAGCTTCACAATTATCATTTGATTGTATCGACATTAGATTTTTCTTCCGTTCTTAATAACATTTTTTTTCAGATCACATCCTGATTTATTATTTCTTTTTTCATAAACTCGTAGAACGATGAACAACAACCAATATTTTATTCAGAGGACATTGTATGCAGTTTTGTGTTAAATAATGAGGAAAATGAAAAGGTGAAATAAGAACAGTTAATGACACTTATATAACACTTTTTGGGGTTTTGGGGGGAGTGAAGTTTGCAAAATGCTTTATTATTAATAATAATAATAGTAGCAAACACATGCAGAGTTTTAAGATTTTCAGAACACTGGTATGCATATGACCTCATTTGATCCATAGAACAACTCTGGGAATAGGTATAGTGGTTAATTTTATCACGTCCATACAATTTTTAATAATCATTTTCTGACACTGTTCTCTCTCCCACCCCTTTCACTTCCCCAAGTGGGCAGGTAATACAATATAGGTTGTATATGTGTTATCATAAAATATATATTTCCACATTTATCATGTTGTAAAAGAAAACATATATCATGCTAGAGAAAAATTCATGAAGGAAATAAAGTGAAGAATGGTATGCTTCAACCTGCATTCAGACTCCATCAGTTCCTTCTGCAGTGGGGAAAAGCCTTTTTCTTCAACAGTCTTTTGAGGTTGTCCTGGATTCTTGCATTGCTGATAATAGTTCATTCACAGTTGATCATCATACATTATTGTTGTTACTGTGTACAATGTTCTGATTCTGCTCACTTCACTTTGCTTCACTTCATATAAGTCTTTGCAGGTTTTTGTTGTTGTTATTGTCTTGTTTGTCATTTCTTATGGCACAATAGTATTTCATTACAATCATATACTACAATTTGTTCAGCCATTCTTCAGTTGCTGGACAATCCTTCAGTTTCCCATTCTTTTTTGCCACCACAAGAAGATCTGCTATAAACGTCTTTGTATCAGTATATCCTTTTCCCCCATCTTTGATTTATTTGGGAATCAGAGGTATTGCTGGGTCAAAGGGTATACACAGTTTTATGGCTTTTTGGATATGGTTCCAAATTGCTCTCCAGAATGGTTGTATCACTTCACAGCTCCACCAATAGTGTATTAGTGTCTCAATTTTTCCACTTCTCTTCAACATTTATCATTTTCCCTTTTTTTTTGTCATAATAGCCAGGCTGATAGGTATAAGATGGTACCCCAGAGTTGTTTTAATTTGCATTTTTCTAATATTTGGAGTGTTTGTTCATATGACCAAAGATAGTTTTTACTTATTCATTTGAGAATTGCCAATTCATATCTGTTGACTATTTTCCAATTGGGCAATGATTTGTGTTCTTATAAATTTGACTCAGTTCTCTATGTATTTAGGAAGTAAGTCTTTTGTCATAATCACTTACTATAATTTTTCCCTAGTTTTTGTTGATTTTTAAAATTTTAGTTGTATTGGTTTTCTTTGTGCAAAAACTTTTTTAGATTTTATTTTGAAAAAATTAGTCATTTTAAAACATTTTTAATAACAAATTTCCACATAAGTTTTCCAATGTTTTATGATTCAAATTGTCTCCCTCCTTTCTTCCCTCCTCACTCCCAGAGCTTACAAGCTATTCAGTCTGGGTTATACATGTATTATCATGCAAAATATATTTTTGTATTTTTCATTTTTATAAGTGAAAAATCTTACAAAACCAAAACTCCAAAATGCATATCCAAATAAACAAGTGATAAATCATATGTTTTCATCTGTATTTCTATTCCAACAGTTCTTTCTCTGGAGGTGGATAACATTCTTTTTCATAAATCCCTCAGAATTGTCCT
>NC_058130.1:675511748-675556187 GCF_016433145.1 Gracilinanus agilis | reverse complement strand
AGGAAGGAAGGAAGGAAGGAAGGAAGGAAGGAAGGAAGGAAGGAAGGAAGGAAGGAAGGAAGGAATTTATTTTAAAAGTACCTACTATGTTCCAGGAACTTTTAAAATTATCATCTCATGGGTCTTTGTGACAACCCTGAGAGAAAAGCCTAAATGTAACGATTAAAAATGATAAAGGCTAATATTATGAGGAAAACTGATATTTTATTTAGGCCCATGTTGGTAGAATAAAATCGACCACGTGTCTGTAAAAATTTCAAATTGCCGCCTCAGCCATTACGTTCCCTACCTTCCCTTATCTTGTCTGCGAAGCAAAAGAGACAGTTAAGCTTGACTTCCCAATATTTAAAGCCGGGCTTTACCTTGAAGATGTCGTCCAAAACAGGAAACCTGTTGGACCATGGAAAATGTAGTTCCAAAGTGTCCACAGGAAGTTTGTCATTTAAAAGCTCAAATGAGCCCCAAATAGTTTTATATGGAACCCCAGAAATTTTCAATAACACATTAACCCCCTGAGATCCAGTGAAAAGAGACTGGTCTTTTTCGGTGGATCTTAAACCATAGCCAACTTCTAAATTACAGGAAATTTGGGGATAAAAGAAAAGAGGATAAAAGCTAGCCGCATTGACAAAAAGTAAAAACTAGCCGCATTGACAAAAAGCCAATTTGGGGCAGTCCCCTATTGGCATAAGAGTGTACATTCAAAAACAAATGCATTCAACTCATTCAACTCCCCAAAGTTCAAATCAACTGCACCCCAAAGTTCAAATTTGGATCTTCATGATCCAGTGAAGGCTCTTCAGGCATCTTCATGGTGTCTTCACCAAAACGGGTTGTTGTCTAGATTCTGGGGAGATGGCAAAATTCTTGTCCTGAAATTACTTTCAAAAATTTAAACTTTACATAATAAATTATAAAACATACATTTCCTTCTGAGAATTATACATTACCCCCGAGATTACTCCTAAAAGAGTTAAAAAAATTTTAACATTATAGATTTTAATATAGACATTATGATTATAAAAACTTAACACATACACCCCTGAGGAAAATTTTAAATAACACATTTCTCCCCTGAAGAGGGTACCTCAGGCCAGCTAAGGATGCATGGCTGAGTCACAGGGTTGTATGAAATCAATTGGCAAAAGAAATAATAAAAAAGAAGAAAATTCAAATAAAGATGAAAAAATTAACTTGTGAATGAAATGTAAAATGTGCAAAAAATGTAAGGAAAATAAATTCATAACAGGCCTTTGAATCAAGGCCCAATTAAATTGAATTAAGCAGTTTGCAAATACCCATTCAGGAGCCATTGACTACAGAAAGTTGCCATTCTCTATATAAGAGAAATAAGGGGAATGTCTTTCCCTGGTCTAATTTGCCTTCACCTTCTCAGGGAATGAGCCATAATGATAGCCAACCTTAGGTGCTTTATTAGGAATTTAAGTCAAGGGGGAGTCTGGTCCTATAAAGTGTTAGAAAAAAACCACAACTCCAAAACTCAAACCCCAGTTTCAAGTCCTTCAGTATTGGCATAGAACTTCCTCAATCCATGGTCTGCATGGCCTTTTGCTCCTTGGCACTTTGCAGATTCTCAGTCAGTCTCCATAACATCGTGGCTCTTTTTAGCACTTCTCCTAGAATCAGACAGAAACACATTAAATCACAATCCCACCATATTTATCAACAATTGACAGGTTACCATAGACTCAGGCTTTTCAGGTATGCATTAATATTATAGCAAATATATATATATATTTGCATTAAGCTTATATCACTATAAAATCAAAAAAAGGATTAACAATGATTATATATGTACTTTCGGTACAAAATGAGAAAAAAGGAAAAAATCAATTGCTCTAATTAAAAAAAATTAAAAGGAAAAGCAATAAGAAAATTTAAAATTTAAGGAAAAAATACATGCTCTCAAGGATAATAAATCAAGAGAAAAGAACACATATTGAATTGGACATGTAAGGAAGAAAAATAAAAGAATGTTTTAAAAATCAAAAAATATACAGCTTAGAACTAGTGAAGGGTTTTTACCCAAAAAATGAGATTCATTTCCTGTTAAGCCTTTGCATGAGCTGTGAGTGTAAATGGGTTTTACAAAATAGCAGATTCACAATACACATTCAAATAAAGTACCATAAATTTCTAATAACACATTTTAAAACGATAGTAAACAACCCATTATTATAATCACTTGCTATGATGTTTAAAAAAATCATATACTTGTTACAAATTTAACAGGTATAGTAAACCTTTGGCTAAGATGCTTTCTCAACAAATTCTGTTACTGCCTCCATAGCAATTGTGGGGCAGAACCTATAAAAAATCTGATTTAAAAAAACCTTCTGGGTCTAAATTATCCTTAAGAATTCTAGATCCTTCTGATAAAAACAGGCTAAAACATAGAGACTAACATCATGCATACAGTTCTTCTGGCTTCCTGTTTAAAAAAATTATACATATATACATATATATATATATGACAACAATTCTTCACAATAAAATATATAAAACCTTATCCTTTAAGACAACAATTCTTTAAAATAAATATATAAAAACCTTATCATTTATACAGAAGGGGCTAGGATTGAAAGTCAATTTTAAAACCTCTTATAAAATCATAATTTAAATTCTCAAGGCATTAAAATCTACAAGGTTGTACACAATTATCAAGATAGAATAAAAACTTACGACATGTGCTAGGCAATTTACAACTTTAAAATGTGTAAGATGTTCATAAATGGTACATATAACAGAATTTTGTATTGATGCAATAAAAAATGAAACCTTAAAGAAATTAGGAAATACAATATGAGTACCAGATAACAAGCTATACAGTCAAAAAACCTCTTTTACCAGTTCTCATAAATTAGTTCACTATTTGGGAGTTACAATAAAATCATAAACAGAATTAATCTAACAGCCAAAAACTTCATTAGCTTAAACCAATTCAGTGCAATGGGAAAAATCAACAAAAAAAAATTTAATTCACGAAACTAATCAGCAAAATACAGTAAGATACAGAGTCTTCTTAAAACAGAAATAAAACCCATTCAGTTCTGAGGTTTTAAAATCCACCTCTGGTCTGATTCAAGGTCCTTATAACCAGTCTCTGCTTTGAGCATGAGGGTTTTAAAGTTCAAAGTTCCCCTGAGTTTCAAGTTTGAAATAATCCCAAGAAAGTTTTCCATTTTACTTCCTGTTTAAAGAGTAAACACTAAGTGCCCACATGGCAGTCAAGTGGGGTAGGGGCTAGAGAAAAGTTGTATGTGGGGGGTGCCTAGGGCAGGCTTTACAAGAAACGTGTGGAGGGCGAAAGTGGAGTAAAAGCTCCTTTCAGGCTAAAAGTTATTAACAAGTGGGGGGGGGTGGCATACTTCCCAAATTTTAAGCAGTAGTTGGCAGTCTCTGAGATTGGCATGAGGAGACAGTGGGGAAGGGCAGGCAGCTGCAGAAGCAGTCTCTAAGCAGTGGCCAGGATGCTCGGAAACCTCAGGAGTCGGCAGACAATTGGAACAGGAAAAGCAGAGGCCGGGGATCAGGAGTCAGGAAAAGTGGCAGAGGTGGCAGGAAACCAGCATTCAAACAGTGGGGTAGGGGCACCAGGCCCTGGGCACTGAGCAAAAGAACTAGCAGCCCAGCAGCATTTAAAACTATTTTACATTTTCCCTGAAAAGCAGCTTTGAAGCTGGGGAGAATAGGGAGAAGAGCAAGAGCAGAAAAACAGCAGGTCTGAGGCTCCAGGGAGGATCTGGAGGTGTTGCAGAGTTGCGTGGCTTGGTAGGTTATCTGAAAAAATGAGAGTTACTTTTCCAATGTGGTCGCCATAAATGTAACAATTAAAAATGATAAAGGCTGATATTGTGAGGAAAACTAATATTTTATTTGGGCCCATGTTGGTAGAATAAAATCGACCACATGCCTGTAAAAATTTCAAATTGCCGCCTCAGCCATTACATTCCCTACCTTCCCTCATCTTGTCTGCGTAGCAAAAGAGACAGTCAACCTTGACTTCCCAATATTTAAAGCCAGGCTTTACCTTGAAGACATCATCCAAAACAGGAAACCCGTTGGACTACGGAAAATGTAGTTTCAAAGTGTCCAAAGGAAGTTTGTCATTTAAAAGCTCAAATGAGCCCCAAATAGCTTTACATGGAACCCCAGAAAATTTAAATAACACACTAAGATTATCCCCATTTTATAATTGAGGAAACTGAGGAAGAAAAAGGTTAAATGTCTTACCCAAATTCACACAATTCATAAGAATTTGAATTCAAATCTTCTTGCCTCCAAGCCCAGAGTTCTATCCACTGTGTCACCTAGTTTTTTCTAGCGTATGAACTTCCACTTACGTCTCTCTCCTTAACTATTTTTTTTTATTTTATTTTTTAGAAAAATTTTCCATGGTTACATGATTCATGTTTTTACTTTCCCCTTCACCCCCATTCACCCCCCCATAGCCAACACACATTGCCACTGGTTTTAACATGTGTCATCAATCAAGACCTATTTCCATATTATCGATAGTTGCATTGGTGTGGTAGTTTCGAGTCTACATCCCCAATCATGTCCGCCTCAACCCAAGTGTTCAAGCAGTTGTTTTTCTTCTCTGTTTCCACTCCTGTAGTTCTTCCTCTGAATGTGGTCTCTCCTTACCTATTGCTAACACATATGTATTAATGTGAGGCAACTGATGTGGACAGGTAGATGAATACTGTGAAAATGCATCATATAGAGAAGAACAAAGAGTAAAATGATAATCAAATGTAAAGTCTTAAGTTGGTGATGCAAATTACTAAGCTCCAAATCAAGCAATAACTTATTAAGTGCCTGCTCTGCCTGGCACTGTGCTAAGAAATGGAGATACAAATAGAAAAGTAAAAAAATTCCTACATTCAAAGAATTTATTAGTGGAGAACATATGTGCGAATAATACATGATACATATATGCATTCATGTGTACATAGATGCATCTGTATGTACACATATGTTTTATGTATGCACATGTGTATATATAGATATCTTTATCGTACATATGCATGTAAGAAATGTACAAAATAATTTGAAAAACGGAAAAATTCTTAAATCAAATCGAAACATTTTTATTGAAACATCTATATAGGCAAAACATTGAGTAGGGTGCTATAAGGCATCCAAAGAAGTATAAGACATGGTGCTCCTGGTTTCAAGGAGCTTCTAATGTATTTGAGAAGATAAATCATAAATATGCAATAAGTAAAAATAGTTGATATAAACGACACTTCAATAGAATTTTAGACAGAAAACTCTGTGTTTCAGGCCTAGAGAAGGGAGGTCCTAGGTTCAAATCTGGCCTCAGACACTTCCCAGCTGTGTGACCCTGAGAAAGTCACTTGACCCCCATTGCCTACCCCTTACCACTCTTCTGCCTTGGAGCCAACACACAGTATTGACTCCAAGATGGAAGATAAGGGTTTTTTTTTTAAAAAAAAAAAAAGAAAATTAAAAAAAAAACCCAACTCTGTGTTTAACTTCCAAATGGATGGAATAGACACAAGTATTATAAGAGTTCAGGGGAAGGCAAAATCAGATTTGACTAATCAAGAAAGACTGTATGGAAGAGATAGAGTTTGTTCTAGGTCCATGTTGGTGAACTTATGGCACATATGCCAGAGGGGACCACTCCCTTACCCCTTTCACCAAGCCTGAGAACATTTCTCACATCATCCTCCCTGCTGTCTTGCACAATGGGAGCATTTTCTCCCTCCCATCTGGGGTAAGTGGGGTGACTCACATGCAGTGTGAGGGTGCGGTTTGAGCACTTTGTCTCTAAAAGGTTCACCATCACTGTTTTAGGTTCTAAAGAATGGTGAGGGTTTAGATAAGTGGGAAACAGTAGGGGTGGGACTGTAGAAAGTAGAAAAAGTTATGAGTAAAGGTATTAAAGTAGGAAAACTCAAGCACAAATCACAGACTTGAATAATTTCTGATTTAAACAGGATCTTCAATGGCCACACTTGAATCTCCATTACTGTATGTCTGGCATATAATCTCATAGACTTCACTCAAAGATCTTAAAAAAAGCAGAAGCCCCCTGACTCTCAGGTAGCCCATTCCATTTGTAGATAGTCCTCTTAGGAAAGTTCTTCTCATATCAAGATCAAATATGCCTCTTTGCCACTTCTATCACTTCCTCCTGCTTCTGTCCTCAGTTCTAAGTAGAAACCTGATCCTTTCTCCTCATAAAAGCTCTTCAAATATTTAGCTAATGATTATGCTTTACCTAAGACTTCTCCAAAACAATGATCTTTCATTCTTTCAGAGGATACTCTGATGATGTGTAAGGGGTAAAAAGAGATTTTTATTGGGTGAATATTAAAAAGGTTTGGTCACCAGGGAATTGAATAATTATCAATCCCCAATTAAGGAATAACCTCAAGTCAAATTGAATTGTATGGAAATTTGTTTACAAATGAGAAGAGGAAGAGGAAATAAGGAAATGAGAGAGAGGATAAGATATGATAAGTAATCTAATGCACTAGGTAATTTGCTCCAATCCCCTTCTTTAACCCAGGTGGATCTAATTAGCTTTTGGTGGAGAGAGGTCTGCCCTTGAGCCCAAGGCTGAGGGCCAGAAGGAAGATTTAGTCTTTACACTCACCACGTGTAGTTCCAAGGGAAAGATTTGAGAACAGTCTCCCCAAGGTCTCAGGGTCCCAGGTCCAGAACAAAAAGGGCTCCTTCAGATCAAAGACACGAACCAGAAGAGATCCTCCAGATCCAAGACACCAATAAGAAGAGCCAAAAGAGGCTGAGCTCCAGAAGTTCTCTTAATTTATCCAGGCCATTTCTTTCATCACTTCCTGTGCCTTCCTCTTAGTTTATGTGTCCAATCACAATAGATGCTTTTAGGACTGGCTAGGGGGCAGTCAGTCAATTCTGATTTGTCACCAGTTTTTGCACACGTGGGTCACAGACCTCCCAACTTGTGAATCAAATGGTAGTGTTTATTTCTTTGGTGATTAAATCTAAGCAAAGGCAGGATAGATTTAATCTCATTATCACAGATGTGAACAGGAGGAACTTAGTCATCCTGGTTGCCCTTGGGATTCACCCCCAGCTGATCTGTCCTCAGAAAAATATGGTGCCCAGAATTCAATACAACATTACACAATAAATTCTAAGCTCCAATTAACAGGTATTACTTTAATTCTGAATTCATTTTGGTATAATGCCTAGTCATACTAGCATGACTATCATCTCCTTATTCCTAGATTCTTTGCCTCTCTTAATGCTGCCAAAGTTGGCAATAGTTTTTGTTTTGTTTTAGTTTCTATATCACTGATGACTCATTGAGCTTACTGTCCTCTAAAAGATCTCTCTCAGGTAAATTGTCTAACATGCTGCTCTCCTATCTTGAACTTGTAAAGTACATTTTAAATCCCGATTAAAAATTTTATATATTTATTATTTAATTTCATCTTAATAAGTTCAGCCCAATGTTCTAACTTGTCAAGATCTTTAGGAGTCCTAACATTGGCATCCAATACTTAGCTATCCTTCCTAACTTTGTGTATTTATGAAATATATATATTCTTTATGTATATTCCAGAATATATATGTATATATATGAACACAACTCAAGCATTATTCAACAATTTATATTTTGACTATTAGCAATATCGATTCAAACCTGCACTTAAATGAAAGGCATACTGGAAAGAGTACTGGATTTGGAGTCAGAGGATTGTTAGAAAAAAACAACTGGGCACAGAACTGAGCAAAACTGGCTTTATTGTAAGTGTTACATAAACCAGTCTACAGACACACTCAGTTTGACCCAAGGCCCCAAGTTCTTGGGTCCTCCAGATTTTATAAGGTTAGACAATGATTCAATTGAGGTTATGAACAGGGCCAGGTGTTCAGAAGAGAGGTCCTGAACAGAGTTTATGAAATAGATTTCAAAAATAGATTCCAGTAATAGGAGTTATGATCAGGGCATCTCTCCTTTTCTTTGTCCTTTTCTCAAGTGACTCAGTCATGAAACAAGAGGAGTACGAGCACAGTTTCCCCATGTCACAGTTTACAGAGTATATGGAAAGGTAAGGGGGAGAATTCAGACATTTTCACCATTGCAAAGGATTTTAATACTATATCTTTAATTCACACAGTTATAGTTTACCAATTATAGAGGAATCCTTATAAGTGATTAGAAGCTACTTAATTAAATATTTTCTTACAGGACCGGGTTCAAATCTAAACTATTTTATCTAAGGAAATCCCTTGACCCTCTTGGTCTTAGCTCCACCTTTGTGAAATTAGGAGATTCAACTAAGATGCTTTCAAGGTCTCTCAACTCTCAATCTATGATCTTATGAGCCGAGAATTATTCCATTCAGATCAAATATAAATTCAGTGTTATATCAATATCTATGGTATGCTATGAAGATAAACTTTGAGAAAGAAATGCCTTGATTATAATTGGCTTAGCACATGCCTGGCATATTGTAGGTGTTTAATATGTGTTTTTCCCTTTCTCATTCTCCCTTCCTCCACTTTAAGTAATAGTCCAATAGTGTTTTACCTTCTTTCCATTTTCCGTTTTTTCCATACACTTGCAGAATCCTCCCACCCTCCATTGCCACCTTCACCCCACCATCCCAAACCCTGACTTATCAGGTACCTCATCACCAGGAACAAGGCAAAAGGTGTCTCCCTCTAGCTCCTTGCTGTCCTCTACTCCACACCAACATTTTTGGAAGGAGAATAAGGGAATTTGGGTTCTAGAGTAGCCCTAAACTAAGGGCACAAGTTGTTTTTTCCCTCCCTTGAGCTGAAATGAAAAGGTTGCCATCTATATCAAACTCCCTCAATTTATAGATGATGAAATAGAGACAGTGTACTCAATTCCTAGGAATTCAAAAGACTTTTTTCCTTGCTAAGGGGAAGAGTAATACATATTGGTCTCTCTCTTATCCCCTCCCTGGCTTCTATCCTGCTACTCTTCTTACTTAGTGTAGCTCTTCCTTCAGCTGAGTGAGACAACTATAACAGAGCAGAAAGAACTCACTCTGGGTTTAGAGGATTTGGGTTCAAATTCCTCCCATTCTGATGTTCACTGTCTGGTGACCTTGGACATGCCCTTTAACTTTTCTTATTTTATATAATGAATGGTTTGGTCTAGTTCTCTTCTGAGGTACCCTCAAGCCCTATAAGTCTATAAGTTTAGAAGCCACATTAGCTCATGGCATCCACAATTTTATCCCTCTGCATATTTTCCCATTTCCTTTCCTACGAGTTGTACTGAAAAATATACAGCAGCTTGCTATAGATCTTGAACCACCCACCTACAAGGGGGAAACAGAGGATGAGAGAAAGGAGAAAATACAAATTCCATCTAGAGGGGAATTCCCAGGGATTCCCCTCCTAATATATATTTCTCAGGAACATAGATATAGAAGACATGGCAGTTGATCCCCATCTCAAAGGCATTCAAGGGAGATCACATTCTGTCTAAATGAGACATCTAGGATGGCCAGCTCAAGTTTCTCTAGCATGTGAGTTGGGTGGGTAGAGAAGTCATTTGGGGTATTTTAAGTGGAAAGGGACCTTTGAGGTCATCTAAGAAAAGAAATGCAATATTATTTCAAGTGTTAACATGTCACTTTATTTAGCTATAATATGAAAAGTATAACTGGATCCAGCACTTCTTTGCCTCCCTCTGGAAATCTTGGTCAGCAGGGCAAGATGTAATGACTTCCTAAGCCACTGAATATCTTCCAAGTGGGAAGAGCCAAGACTTCACATGGGCTGCCCTTTTTCTTCTCTTTGGTGACCAGGAAACCACATCAATGAAATCTAAAACCACCAATAAACTTCATCAATAATAAATCCCTTGATTGGTTAGCCCTATGGGCCAATTGATTCTTGAATGACAATCTTGCTTTTTAGGGAAAGAATCAGCAAGAGTAGGGGGAAAAGAATCATGGTATATATTGATCTGATGATAGCACCAAAGAAAGAGAGTGACCTGTCCAAGGTATTACAGATAGTAAATAGCAGAAACAAGATTAGAAACCAAGTCATTTCTAAGTCCCATGTATTTTCCAGTATACCAAACTTATTGGATAGAGTTAACTAGAACACAATTATGATTCCTATTGTCTATAGGTATAAAACAAATATCATTCCTAGGAAATCATTACATATTTCTATTACACAGTTTCGTAAACTTTAATGATCTATTTTGTAATATATTAGACATTAATAATAGTTCATGCTTATATATCTTTTAGAGAATATTTAAATAGCTGTTAGAGAATTATAGAAATAAGAGTTGGAAAAGATAACACAGTCCATTCAGTTCAACTATCTTATGAATAGGAATTCACTCTGCAAAATCTTTACAATAAGCAGCTAATTTATCCAACCTTCATGCGAAGACTTTCATTCAATGGAAGCCTACAGCCTCTAGGCAGCCTATTTGATTTGTTGGATAGCTCTAATTGTTAAGATTTTTTTCTTATATCAAGTCTAAGTCTGCCTTTCGGAAAATTTTATCAATTGCTGCTAGTTTTAGTTCCTCCATTGGAGCAAAAGAAATATAATCTCAATTTTACATTACTATCTTTAAAAGACCTGAAGACAGAGTTTTCTTTTCTCCAAGGATAATATCCCAATGCTCTTCAAACAAATTTCACATAGCATACATAATCTTCGGTCACCTTACCTTCCCAGTGGGTACTCCTCTTGACATGATCCAGTTTATCAAAGTCCTTCTTAAGTTGTGGCCACCAGAACTGAAAAAATATTTTAGATTTAGGTTGAATTAGATCAGATTTCATCAGGACTAGTGTTTCTCTTGTTCTAGAATGAAATTTCTTAATTCAGTCAATCATGCTGAGTTGGAGGTAGAGGAAGGCTGGCTGCTATCTTGACCTGCATTTCATAGTAAGCTAAACCCCCAGATATTTTCCATAAAAACTCTTCTTACTGGTCCTTCTCTCATATCATATCATTGCACATTTTCAGTTGACTTTTGAAATTCAAGTGTAAGACTTTATATTTAATCCTTTGATATTTCATCTTATATGGAGCACATTGTTTTATCTTGGCAAGTTCTTTTGTTTGTTTCATTTTTAAAAACTACAATAATAATGCACAATGGAATCTTCTCAGGAGTCAAAGTAAAACTCATTGTCCTCTAATTGCAAACTCAAAACTCTTTCCTATCTTGAAATCATGACATTTATTTTTCTCTACTTCCATGGCAACTTTCTTGTTCTCTGTAACTTTGTTTAAGACCATTGATATCAGTTCAGTAGTCACATTTACCAGTTTCATTTTTTAAAAAATGAAACAAGTTCAATAAATCAACTATCCCTTCCAACTTCTTGGCTATTTTCAAATTTAGTAAACATTCTATAAGAACTGTTGGGTGAAATTTTGTCCTTTCTCTCAAAGTGAGAAGATGGGGGAAGGAGGGACACATTAACTGAAAGAGACAGAGTGTTTAGTAGTTCCAAAGACCAAAGAAGGGGTCTTGACCAAATAGTTTGTTCTTATCTGATGTATTTCTGATTTCCTATAGTCATAGATACAAGTGTTTTTCTTAGATTGGACTGGTGAATTTATGAAAACACTTGAGTAATTTGCTTACTCTAGAGTAGAGACATGTATTCCTGAGATGGTAGTGAATCACTTATGGTTAGACTTAAGACTTGTAGAGCTGACAAGTTTCTAGTTCAACTTCATGGAATAGCCTAGAATTAGGGCAAAAGGGATTCAGGGTGACCACACCACATAAAGTATATGGCTTTGTAATATAGCGTCTTTTGAGATCATGAAAATAAATTTTACCTCTTTCACTTGAATCCAGAAATGAACAATTACATTGTCCTTAATCCAAGGCATTGATAAACATATTGAGCAGTACAGGGCTAAGTTCAGTTGAGAGATCTCCCTCCAAGTTGACATGGGCCCACTAATGAATACACTTTGGTTCTTGTCATCAATTGGATTTGAATCTATCTAACTGTACAATTATCTAGCCCACATCTCTTTATCTTCCCTGCAAGGATAATATGAGCCTTTGCCAAATGTCATGTTTAAACCAATGCTATATATAATATAGATCTCATGTGGCTCTGGAACCCCTCATTACCTCGGGTTCAGAATTGTTGTTCTCAGTTATAAATTATTCAGCTCTCATTCTGGGCTCCTATCCAGTAAGATTCTCTATTACCATACAATACATGAGGTACATAAATCAAATAGCAAAAGCATTTAATTAAGATAACGAGAATTAATCCTATAATAGTCATTTTCTGATTAATGTATAAATACATGCTATCTTCTGTGCCTCCTCAGATTAGGAAGGAGTGGTACAATGTAAACTACCCATAGAAAACTTATATGAGTGTAGGAAAATGACCTTCAGTAAATGGTCAAAGAGGATGAGCAATCCATCAACCTCTAACCATTCCCCAACTTAGTTCAGTATTATCTCAGAACTTAGCATGGAGATCAGTTTATATATCAGGAAAGAATGGAGATATATAATACTTTTAGGTTTTCTCCTAGCATCATTAGGATTCTTCCAGGGCTCTTTTCAGTCTTTATTTAATTCCAAAGCTCTGGTAGCCCCACATTTTTTATCTGTACCCCTGTGATAAGCTCTCTACATGCAAATGATCAAAAATATTTCAAACTTTTATAATCCTTCTTTATCTTCCCTCCCTTGGAAGCTCTTTCTCTCTGAATTTCCCAATTTTGTTCCTCCTCATATAACCCTTGCATCTAAACATTTAGAATGTGAAGAGTCTCATGTCATGGATTTCTTTCTAGTAAACAATGACTTCTTTATCTCACAACTGCCATTAAAGGTAAACTTGCCTCTACTACCTATGTTTTTGGTATTTCTTAGATCTACCAATAAGTTAAAACATGATCTAAATTTGATGAAACACTACTGGGTTTTTGGTGACCACCACTTTCCTTGCAAAATATTAATCAATTACAATAATAATGCACAATGGAATCTTCCCAAGAGTCAAAGTAAAACCCATTGTCCCATAATTGCAAACTCAAAACTCTTTCCTATCTTGAAATCATGACATTTATTTTTTCTCTACTTCCATGGCAACTCTTGTTCTCTGTAACTTTGTCTAAGACATTGATATCAGTTCAGTAGTCACATTTACTAGCTTTTTTGTTGTTTATTTTTGTTTTTGTGGGCAAGAAGGAAGGAATTGGGCTCTTGATTGTATTTTACAGTTTTGGTTACTTGAACTCATATTCATATTATTCTCTCTTCATTTATTTTGAACTTCAATTTTATCCAAATTAGTCCGAAGACACTAGAACATACACATGAATTTTGGTGTATAAAAACATTCAACTCAGCAGGGATATTGATAAGAATAAGAAAAGGGGAGAGGGGAGGATAAAAGGAAAGGTAAGTGGAGTATCTCAAAGAGGTGAAAGTTAAAAGAATGTTAAATTGAGGGGATAAAAACAACCGAGAGTAGCAACTTGAAATAAACAGTGTATAAGGAATACAGAGAAAAAAGTATAAGAGAATAGATTGGAAGGAAATAAATAATTAACTATATTAATTATCATAACTGAATGGGATGAAGTCACTTATAAAATGGAAGAGGATAGTAGAATCCCTTAAAAAACAAAAATTAACAATGATGTTTATAAGAAACATTCCTGAGTCATAAAAATTCAGATAGAAATAATATAAGTTAAATGAAATAATGGCAAAATATGTCATGCCTCAGCTGTACACAAAAACGCAGGGATTGAAAGAAATTATTATTTCAGATGAGGAAATAGCAAAAATAAACTTGATTAAAAGAGATGAAAGAGAAAAATATATTTTGTTGAAAGCTAACATACAAATAAATTATTTTAATATTAAGCATTTATGCATTAAACACCATAGTATCTAAATACTTAAAGGAAAAAGCTAAATGAATTACAAGGAAAATAGACAATAAAGCTATGGGGAACCTCAATTTACCTCTATCAGTCATGAATCTATTTTTTTTTAAAAGAAGAAGTTAGTGACTTTAATAGAATTGTAGAAAAATTAGATGTTGATAGACATCTGCCAATTATTTAATGGAAAAGTATATATATTTCTCAACCATCCATGGCATATTTTCAAAAACTGATCATATCTTATAACTTAAAAAATTCAAAAAATATCCATTCGAATAGTATAAAAAGTGTTTGTTCTTTGAATGTTTGATATGATTTATTTGTGAATTCATATGGTCTTAGAGGTTTTTCCTTTGGAAGCTCATTCATGATTTGTTTATTTCCTTTGAAATTAAATTGCTTAAATTTTACTCAGGTCTTCTGAGTCCAAATCTATTGCTAATATACTAAGCTGGTTGTGTTAAGATAAATGTTTTAGACTTAGAAAACAATTGAATAGAAAATAATTCATTAAGTGATTGCAATGTGCCAAAAGCTATGCTAGGGGGTACAAATATAAGCATCACAGTCTCTGTCTTCAAGGAGATTATATTGTAACAGGAAGACAGCATGTCTAGAGTTAGAAAGAGAGGAGAAGGTACCAGAGGCTGGAAATGTGGAGTAGATGGTATGAAGATGGCTAGAAAGAGACTTGCCATACTTGGGACCAGGACAAGTGAAAGTTTACCAGTTAGAGCTTAGGGTTACCACAGAGGTAAGAGTCCAGATGGAAGAGGGAAGAAGGGAACACACATTTATTAAATACCTACTATGTGCCAAGCACCTCACAAATATCATCTTGTTTGAGACTCACAACCACCTAATAAGGCAGGTGTTATTATGACTATTTTACAGTTGAGGAAACTGAAATAGATATAGAGTAAGTGACTTGCCCAGGGTCATACCTAGTGATTGCCAAGGCTGGATTTGAACTCAGATTTTTTTTCTTCTCCATTTCCAACAACTGTGCCTCTTAGCTGCCTTTAATGATAAAAGATGTAGAGAGTTGAGCTGCAGGAAACAGTTTTGTTTAAAAGTGGCTGGTTAATTAGGACAGGTCCCTTAATTTGTAGATTAGAAAATGGAGACTCAAAAAATAGTGCAAATTTAAATACCACAGCCAGGACCTGAAGCCAACCTCCTCATCTCTAGCTGTTCTGTTTTACAATACACTCTGTTTTCCCCTCCTACTTAAATATATTTTGATATAGATTCAAATGTATGAAGCATTTATTTAATACCTGCTATATTCCAGACATTGTGCTGGGAACCTGGATTACAAAGACAAACACGAAATAATCGTGTTCAATCAATATGTTCAACCGATTAAAAATCTATCAGATTTAAGTTTCAGATGTCCCTGACAGCAGTTCCTTAAATGTCACTTGCTGTCATAAGAAAATAATCTTTCAAACGTCTATAGGTAAAGTTCTTCCCACTGGGATCTTCCTGCTCGCATCAGTTGTTCAGGAACATGATTTCTCCCCAATCTTCCTGCCCTGCCCTCCCCTGCCCCCTATTTCCATCTATTTGTCTCTCTCTGTCGCTATTTGACTATGGACATATTTCTTATTCTTTTTGAGTGACTTGGCCAAGTTTACTCAGTAAGTGACATAGACAGGGTTCAAATTCAGCTCTCCTAACTTCAGTTCCACTACTTTCCCACCACACCGTGCTGTCTCCCCTTCAAATATTATTCTTTTCTTAATCCTTTTCTGAAGGTACGATTTTCTTCCAAGACTATGTTGCACTTCAAAAGAAAATTAATTCCTCTATTGAATTGTGCTGGAAAGAGCCATAGCTATGTTGAAAATTCCCTAAGCATCCAACTCAAAAAATACATCATGTTGATGCTTTATTTAGAACTGTCTTTTAAAGAAATAATTCCCATTATATTGAATACTTGATGGGGAATAGGTACCGTTTCTCTCAAAACCCACTTCAGCTCCTGAGAGAATAGTCAAGGCAAGACCCAGCCAAACAGCAGCCACTTACGTTTGTGGATTCCCAGTGGCAAAGTTCTTCAACTCTATCAATGCATCATGCAGTATTATCCCCATCCAGTGTGAAATACATCTGAAAGCTATTGCTAAAATTTAAAAGCCAGCCTTGGAACAGCAAACAAACCTTATTATTTCTCTTTCCCAATCCTGCCTCCTCTCCTTTCCTCTCTCCCCACCTTTCTTTCTTTTCATACACATCCGTCCTCAGGTGGTAGTTCTCAGCCAAGTCCCGGAGCCAGTAAGTGAGAAATGTAGTCCATTGGCTCCAAATAGGATAATAATACTGCAGTGTAGGTAGGGGTTTTTTGTTCCTCATTAATCCAGCCCCCAGCTTCGCTCCAGTACCCAATGCCAAGTAGATTATAAAGCTGCACGCATCCCTTCTTCCCAGGTGGACTTCTTCTGCAGCAAATCAATGGATGGTCACCAACATCAGAATACAATATCTCCATGGCCCTGAACCGAAAGGAAAGCGATATCTTCCTTACCATCTGGACAGAATTTTGGTCCCAGTCTCAAAGTAGAAGAAATTGTAGAAGAAAAGAGATCAGTTCTATGGTGAGACAACAGAAAAAACATGGTGGAAAGAATGGATCAGTGCCTACTATGAGCCAAACAGGGACTAGACTAAGAAATTGCAATACGAATACACGATTTTGTTGTTGGGCTGTCTCTGCACTCACAGAGTTGCATTCTAATAAGAGAGAAAATAAGAACAGGACAGTGGCATCAGGGGAAAAGGAGGATTTTTTTGTTTGTTTGGGATTTTATCATAAATGACGGTTAATAGAACCATCAGGCAATCAGTTGTTACTCCATTGACAGCACCGGTGCTTGTATTAATTTGATTACCTTTCCCAGAGAAAGAGGCAAAAAGTGGGGAAATTACGAATATGTAGACAGGAGCAGGACAGATGGAAAGATGCAGGGGTGTGCTGAAGACAGCAGGAATATGGTCAATTGTTGAATCTTCAGTGTCAGAATTTAAATCTCAGAAATAGGCAAACATGGGGGGCAGCTGGGTAGCTCGGTGGATTGAGAGCCAGGCCTAGAGACAGGAGGTCCAAGGTTCAAGTCTGACCTCTCACACTTCCCAGCTGTGTGACCTTGGGCAAGTCACTTAACCACCCATTACCTACCCTTACCACTCTTCTGTCTTGGAACCTATACATAGTATTAATTCCAAGACGGAAGGTAAGGGTTTAAAAAAAAAAAAAGAAATAGGCAAACGCTACATATCAGATCTTGATTAATTATTTTTATTGTCTAGACCAGCGATGGGCAAACTTTTTAATGAGGGGGCCAAAGGAAAGGAAATGCTTATCTGTCAGTCTGTTTCCAAGCAACTCTTTCAAAGTTTCATTGTATTGTATCCTACTCATTGTATTCGTCAGATTAGGAATAATGTTGCATGGCCGGATAGAACATTTCAGGGGGCCACATCTGACCTGTGGGCCGTAGTTTGTCCATCACTGGTCTAGACTTAAGAAAGTGATGGATAAAATGCTCATAATGCAGATTACAGTTAAAAGTGCGCCAGAGCATTTTATTCCTTCTTTCATTCATTTATTTGTTTAGTTTTAGAGAGCAGGTAGTTAAACATTTGCTAATTAATCCCTGAAAAGATGTCTGGATAGACTTGTTTTCTCATGGATGAATGGATGATATATGGAGAGTGGTGTGGGACTGACTAAATAATAATATGTAAGGTGAGTTTGTTCTGATTCACTCGCCAATTAGGATGCATCAGGTGCACCCATCTCCATTCTCCAGAGAAAAGTTACAAATCTGAGTGCATTCTCTTAAATTAATGTAAAGAACATTGTCTCCAGAGTCAGAAGACCTGGGTTTAAGTCCTGGATTTGCTCAGTAGCATAGGATATGGTATTAAATGCTTAACAATAGTTTTCCAGAGGGAAGATGGAATGTACACATGACACAGTTTAATCCTCATATTAACATTTTATCCATAATTTCTTAAGTCCAGAAATTCAACAGAACAATAAATCAAGCCTTGATTTGTAGTTTGCCAATTTTCAAAGTGCAAATACTCACACTTGAAATTTTAAAAATTGGTTCTTGCAAACATGTTTGAACTAGCTCCATTGACTCTTTGACTCTACTATATGACTAACCACGTCACATTCTCTGAGCCTCAGTTTCCTTATCTGTAAGCAGTGGGGTTAGATGAGGTGGCATCTAAGAGTCTTTCTTTCTCCATTCCTTGGTTTTACAAAATAAAGCTATGCTATTGTAAGTTTAACATAAAATAAAGCTTGTAGGCTAATCTGAGCATCAGGAGATCTGGAAGCTGACTGGTGCAATGGATAGAACATTGGCCTTAAAATCAGAAAGACCCATCTTCAAATCCAACATCAGACACGCACTAGCCGAGATCAAAAGGGAGAATGGTATTTTAATAAAAGCCATGCTGATAGAGATACACTGACCACACGCCTGTAAGAAAAACCTATTCCAACCTCACCTCAGCCATTTACCTTCCTCTCTCCTCGAGCTCAGGTAACTAAAGAGGAAGTTCAAAGTCACTCCCTCCCTACTTAAAACAGTCCCTCACCTTTAATACATCATCCAAAACAGGAAACCCATGAAACCCGTTGGACCACGGGAAATGTAGTTTTAAGGACCCCCACAGGTCCACAGAAGTTTGTCAAACACTATATTGAGGTTGAATCCTTCCAAATAGAACCCCAGGTGATTTTAACTAACACAAACTGATACAGAGAAAAGAGACTCCTTGACCCCTGCCGGCTATGGAAAAACCTTAGGGGGAGGGGTAGTAGTAAAATATAAGAAACCTGAACCTGAGAGACACAGTGAGAGCTATAACATAGCTCTCATAACACATACAGAAAAAGCAAATGACATTTTGTGTTATAGACGCCTTTGGCAGTCTGGTGAAGCTTCTGGACCCCTTTTCATAAGAGCTAAAAATTAATTAATTAATCAACTAATTAATTAATTGATTGATTAATAGACAAATGAATAAATAAATGAACTTACACTTTCCTTTTAGAATCAGTCCTGTGCATTGGTTCCAAAGCAGAAGAGTGATCAGAGCTTAGGCACTGGGGGTCAAGTGACTTGCTAGAAAGTGTATGAAGTCAAGTTTGGATCCAGGATCAATCCACTGAACCACTAGCTACCCCCCAAAAGAATTATTTTATTTTATTAATTTAAAACTCTTACCTTCTGTCTTGTAATCAATATTGTGTATTGGCTAGGCAATGGGGGTTAAGTGATTTGCCCAGGGTCACACAGCCAGGAAGTGTCTGAGGCCAGATTTAAATTTATGATCTCCCATCTCTAGGCCTGGCTCTCAATCCTCTGAACTATCCAGCTGCCTCCCCAAAAGAATTATTTTAAATTCATTTGATTACAAAAGGAAACCAAAGGTTAATGGAGGCATGTGACCAGGTAAATTCCCAAGCATCTTTTCTTGCAGAATGACAGTTCTCTGAAAGTTATAGACTTTTCTGTGGATAACAAAAGATTGTCCTTTATCCAAATACTACAAGACCCTCCTTACTTTACTAATAACCTTAGGCTCATAGATTTTAAGATGGAAGGAACATGAGAGCTCATCTAAAACAATAACCTCAAGGTACAGCTGGGTGGCTCAGTGGATTAAGAGCCAGTTCCAGAGATGGAAGGTCCTGGGTTCAAATCAGGCCTCAGATACTTCCTAGCTGGGTGACCCTGAGCAAGTCACTTAACCCCCATTGCCTAGCCCTTCCCACTCTTCTGCCTTGGAACCAATACACAGTACTGATTCTAAGATGGAAGGGAAGGGTTTAAAAAATAATGTTAATAAGACCCTGAAAAGTGAATGGACATCTCCATGGTTACATAGGAAGAGGATCAACTAGAATTTGAACCCAAATCCCAAACTCTTTGCACTAGACCGTCTTGCCTACTCCTATGTTTTCTGTTTACAGACATTAACTCAAGTTTAGAACATAGCATCTGTTGATAGAATCTGTCATCAACTCAATTAAAAAACAAACAAAAATGTATTAAACACCACCTATGTTCAAGGCAATTTACTCAGATTGGGTATAGAGTGAAATAAAACATAGTCCCTGCCCTGCAGGAATTTATAATCTCTGGGATTTAGGAGAGAAGAAAAAGAAGACTCACATACAAATGACTATAATCTAAATAATCTCATAATTAAATAACATCTAATTTAAAATAATTAAATGAAATCTAAATAATACTATAATCTAAATAAGAATATGTTCCATACAAATCCCTTCACCAAAATTCCACTCTGTGTCTCACCATGGCTTTGAGGTGACTCGGTTCTGCTCCAGTGCAAGGTCCTACCAAAATTGCAAGGCTTTTAGCAAGGCCCAGAAAATCAGGAAGGCAATTGCTAAAACATGGAGAGTCTATTAGCTATGATTCTTTAGGGAAAACCTATACAGATGAACAATGGCTCAATCAACCAAGCCACTTGGTTTTGTCATTTATCAAGTCTCTGTCCTGGGTCAGGAACCGAAGTAGACTCTGGAGATAAAAAGACAAAAACAAAAAAGTCTCTGCCCTCCAGCTTATATTCTTTGTATATTGTATTGGAGTAAATATCATGTATACATGAGATGTATAAATTAAAAATATTCTAAATCAGTACAAGATAATTTCTGGTAGAGGAAAGAAAGTCCCAATTGTTGGAAGGGGGAGCTGATGAGGCAGCTCAGGCAGAACCCCACAATCCTGCTAATTCCTCCTCAAAGGGTGGTTAAACCAAAGTGCAGAGAATATTGTAATGAGCTAAAGCCTCCAAAGGTCCTTTAGTTTGCTCTCTTGGGCATCAATAATAGGCATATATCAAATTATACAAAGTCAGTACAAGATCATTTCTTGGTGGAGGAAAGAAGGAAGGCACTAATGCCTGGATATGGATTAGGGAATAGTCTCATGAAGAAGGCTTCTATTGAGGGGGCATCTAGGTGTCTCAGTACCAGCTTCATCTTCTTGAGTTCAAATCTGGTCTCAGACACTTACTAGCTATATGACCCTGGGCAAGTCTTTTAATCGTATTTGCCTCAGTTCTCTCATCTGTAAAATGAGCTGGAGAAGGAAATGGCTAACCACTCCAATATCTTTGTTAAGAAAACCCCAAATTGGGCCACGAAGAGTCAAACAAGACACAAGGAGGCAGCTAAGGGGTTCAGTGGATTGAGAGCCAAACCAAGAGACAAGAGGTCCTGGGTTCAAATATGACCTCAGATACTTCCTGGCTATGTAACCCTGGACAAGTCACTTAATCCCTATTGCCTAGCCCTTACCGTTCTTCTGCCTCAGAACCCTTTATTTTTTTTTACATGATTTAAAAATATATATTATTTATTTATTTATAATATTTTTCCATGGTTATGTGATTCATGTTCTTTCTCTCCCCTCCTTTCACCCCCTCTTGTAGCCAAGGAGCAATTCCACTAGGTTTTACATGTGTCATTGATCAAGACTTATTTCCATATTATTGATATTTGCACTAGGGTGATCTTTTAGAGTCTACATCCCCAAACAAATCCCCATTGACCCATGTGATCAAGCAGTTTTCTTCTGTGTTTCTACTCCCACAGTTCTTTCTCTGGGGGTGGATAGTGTTCTTTCTCATAAGTCCCTCAGAATTGTCCTGGGTCATTGCATTGCTGCTAATACAGAAGTCCATTACATTCGATTTTACCACAGTGTATCAATCTCTGTGTACAATGTTCTCCTGGTTCTGCTCCTTTCACTCTGCATTAATTCCTGGAGGTCGTCCCAGTTCACATGGAATTCTTCCAGCTTGGAACCCTTTATTGATCCTAAGATGGAAAGTAAAAAAAAAAAAAATAAAAGAAACAAACATGATTGAAAAATTGCTATCTTCACTTCATCAAAGGGTTTTAAGAGGGGGAAGGGAAGATGGAATGTGTTCCAAACATGGCAGATAGTATTAAAATAAGTGCAAAGAACATGGTTAAGGAGATCATTTCCAGGTGGGGGGAGAGAAGAAAAATAATAATAAATAGCAATTATACACTTTGCAGTTTTCAAATGATTCCTCTGCAAACATCATCTTATTTCAATCCTACACATAACCTGCATGTCAGTTCCTATGGCATTATTATCCTCATTTTACAGATGATTAAACAGAACCTGAGAAAGGTCATTTCACTCTTCCAGGACCCCAGAACTAGTAATACAGGATTAAAACTCCTATCACTCCTGCCTGTAAATCTAGCATTTTTCTCCCCTCCTATTCTGCCTCTCAAAGATCAGAGAAGAGGTGGCACCAAAAGTGGTCCTAGGAGAGAAAGATTCAGGATAAAGGAAAGGAGGCACAATAGCTTAAGTTCTCATCTGTCTCCCTCTTCTTGCTGAATATTCTTTTAGTTCAGGATCACTGACTCCCAGAAGATTAGGAATGCTACAGACATTTGTGATCACTTAGTTCAAACCTCTCAATTTAGTGATAAGGGAATAGAGTTGAATAGAAGAGAAGTGACTCATTGGAGGACACACAGCTAGTATTCTCCTGTCATTGAGATTCCTTTTAAAGTAGAATCTTCTTTATCTGAAATCTGCCATTACCTGATTCCAGATCAGAAATCCCTCCCCGATATCTCTGGCCAATTTCATTATTTTCAGTCTATACAAACTATATCCCATTTGCTCATTATTATTTTGGGTTTACCCTAAAAAGGTGGATTTTAGGTCACCTTCTCAGAGATACAATGGAGCCTAGCCCTACCTGATGAGTTCAGAAATGGCAGACCATAATGACAGGTGTCAGGGGATGTGAGCAGAGGACAATGGACAGCTGGGTCCACTATTCTGTCACTAATTGGTATTCTGTTAATGCACCACATTACTCAAGAGTTTGGATACCAGAGGGTGACAGAAAGCAATGGCATTAAGCAGCACAATCTGATAGGGGAAAGGTTTTTGTAGCTGCTTCAATCAAAAACTTGGAAATGCAGGTTTGTTCAACACTGTGCTTTGACTGATAAGAAGCCAAGCTTTAATAAGACTAAGAGGTCTATCTGGTCCTGCTTCATCATTACAAAACCACCTACTGCTATTTAAAGCTGGAGTCTGTTTGATAGGATTATCATCCAGTTGGCTGCACTTCCAAAGAAATTTTGTCAGGAGCTGAGTCTAAAATAGGTAGGGACAAGGTATTTATTTATTCATTCATTCACATTATTAAGCATTCCTTATACATAAGATCTTTTGCTAAGTGTTGGGATACAAAGAAGTTTGCTAAGCGATTTACATATATTGTCTTCTTTTTGCTTTAAAACAACCCTATGAGAGGTGGGCACAACTGGTATTTTTTAATCCCATTTTACAGATCAGAAAACTAAGACTCAGAAGACTCAAGTGAACCCAAATCGTCTTGATTCCAAATATGGGACTGTATCCACTAAGACTTTGAAAAATATGAATGTTTAATAAATTTTCCTATAAAAGGACTTCTAATTATTATTTTGCCTCCATTCTGAAAAGATGACTTTTCGGGGCAGCAAAAATATAGCCTATCTTCACCTGATGTGTTCTGAAACTAGACAAGTGCTGGGAGATAATAGAAGATAATAGAAGAATGGACAGCTGAGCACTGGCATTAATTGGGGCTGACCTTAAGTTTGTCGAGGAAGGCTCACTATACCTGTTTGTGTCTGTAAGACATTGCTGTATCCTCACTTCAAATAGGAATGTTTATAGGCTATGATCATTGATTCACTGATGTATAGTTTGGAGACTTCTCCTAATATATCCCCTCTCCTTTTTTTCTATGTTTTCTTAAAAGTCAGGACATTTGTCTTTTCTAGACTTTTGACAACTTCTCTCTTCTTTAATGTCTTTTTTTAATCCTTACATTCCTTTTCAGAATCAATACTATGTATTGGTTCTAAGGCAGAAGAACAGTAAGAGCTAGGCACTGGGAGTTAAGTGACTTGTCCAGGATCATACAGCTAGGAAGTATCTGTGGACAAATTTGAATGCATGTCTGACTTTCTCCAGGCCTGACTTTCTATCCACTGAGCCACATAGCTGTCCCCATTCTTTAAGGTCTTTCAAAGTTTATTGACAGAGGTTAAATAATTATAGTCATCATTTCTTTTCATATCTGGGATGTACTTTTTCTGAACCTGAATTCTTAAACCCCTAGTGCTATTAATTGTTTTCCTGCTATCTCCAGTATTTTTATTTATCTTGTTCTTATTTATCAGTTCCTGATAGCTAAGGATTTTTGCTATGACTATTTTAATCCACAAGGCCAGAAAGAACCTTTCCTGCCATCTTATTGGCAAGTTATCCTGCCTTAGAGCCAGGAAGACCTGGGTTGAGATCTCAGCTTGCTGTATGACCTTGGAAAGTTTTTTTAATCTCTATATTTTAGATAACTCTCTAAGACTGTAAATTGCAAAGAAGGTCCCCGCTTGCACAGAGAGAGATTCCTCATTCAGTATTTCAGCATAGAAATAAAAACACAGGTCCAATCCCTATCCTTTTTTTCTTACATAGTATTCTCTTTGATGGAGAAAATAAAAATAAAGTAAAAGTTGAGCATCTCTGCCATCTCTCCATCAGTCATCATCATTATCATCATCATCATCATCATCATCATCATCATCATCATCACATCTACCTACAGCAGTGTTTTTGTCTTCTCTTTGATCCTCCTTTCTTTCTCTAAAGCAAAACAACAGCTACAGCAACAATGAACCCACAACCCTTTTTGTTTTATTTAACTTTCATCAACAGCTTTATCTCATTCTGAGCTTTAGTACTTTCAATACTAGTTATAGAAATATCTTTTTAATCATCTTTCATAGGAGTCTTTTTCTTCCATCTTATAAGATTTAAAAATCTGAGCTAGGCTGGCAAAGATGGCAGAATAAGGAAAGACAGCACAACTAAGTGCTCTCCCATTATTATTCCAACAAATACATTAAGAAGGGAACTGGCTGAGATGTAGTGCTTGGAAAATTCAAGGAAAAATCCGAGCAAGTAATTTTTATAGCCCTAGCCAGTATAGGAGACAGATAGAAGTCTGAAGACAATAGAAAGAAGATCTGTTCAGCAGTATCATTTGGAGCCTGGACTCTTTGCTGTTCACTAGGGCAAGAAAAGGTCTTCATATTTAACAAGGATAGATTTGACATTGTGCAAAGAACAGGAACAGTCAACAATTGGCAATACTTTGATTCCTACCCTACTTTTGGGTCACAAATCCATATCTGGGGTAGTGGACCAGAACAAAGCGTAGGTATGAAACTATAAAGCAAACAGCGTATGTGTCTCTGATTTATCTCTACCTAGTTTGAGACCTGCCTACAACTGAATTACCAGGAAGAGAACTCAAAACAAGAGTATTACTAAAGTTTCATTGCTGTAGAGCTTTCCAGCTATCTGCTAGGTTGAGGCCAATAGTAGTCTACTGGGTCTCCAACCAGAGAAATGTCTCTAGTTGTGTTGCCTAGACCCAAACTACGGTTGTGATATTGCAAAGTTCAGACCAGGAGCGTGGTTTTTAGATTTCACCATTCTAGATCTGATAGCTCTGAATATGTGCTAAAAATTGATAGTGCCCCAATCTGAGCCAGTCCTGAGATCTTAGAAGAACATAGCACTTAATAGCAAGAGAATATAGAAGCAAAGCTCAAAAGATTATAAAACAGAATTAATCAGTGTCTCTAGAAGTGTTTGGTCTGTTTCTTACATAAAGTCACCATTTGGGAAGTGTCTGGAAAAATGAGTAAATAAAAAAAGACTCCCCACAACAGAGAATTATTATAATTACAATGAAGCCCAAGATAAATTGTCTGTCACAGGTTAGGAGTAAAGGAAGGAGGAAAATCTTGAAATTATGTCCTCCTAACTCAGGTTGTCAGCAACATATGACTCTCGAGCCATATCTGGCTCTTTTGAGGGCCAGATATGGCTCTTTCTGCAGGAGCCATGAAGTCAATTTTTTTTCCAGGCACTGTACAGCTCTCACGAAATTACATTTTAAAAAATGTGGTGTTTATGGCTCTCACGGCCAAAAAGGTTGCCAACCCCTGTCCTAACTTGTTAGAAGATAAGAAAAAGTTTGAGAGTATCAGGGATGAGAGTAAAGTTGAATTAACATTATTGAATAAAATTGGTAAATATATGTATGTGAGTGTAAAACTCCCTATGCCCTTTTATGATTACAATAATATTAGTTTTTATGATTATTTTAATAACATAACCATTAGTTTTGAGTGAATAGTCCAAGTGATACAGTTTGCTTTATAAAATTATAGAGATTAGCTAGGAATGCTACAGTTTAGGGTGGTATCAAATCTTGTTTCATCCTTTTGACTTTAGGCCTATAACCAAAAGTTATTACCAAGCCCACCTCACCCTGTCTTAGGTCCAAGCACAAGACGGTCAAGGGATGGAGGCCTGCTGTGGGTGCAAGCCCAAGACGGTCACACAGGAGGAGGACCCCTCTTGTTTCTCTAAATTGCTAACTCCTAATATTGTCAGTAAAAGACACCAAGAGTGTAAAGGCCTTTAGATGGTCAGCAATAATAATAGCCTTAAATTACTACCCAAAGCAATCTTTTACAATCACTTGTTTAATCAGCAGGTGCATCACACTTTTTTTTTTGTATCACTGTTACTATGTCCCAAGATTTCTCTCTATAAAAATGGCCATCTCCTAAGACTTGGGGTCTCTGGTTCTGATGGGACCAGGGTCCAGCTTTATTGTGAGGTGGACCTCCTCTCAATAAACCTATTATTTATCTTAAAGTTCTGTATTGGTGTGGTAAATTTTTGCCACATGTATTAACTAGTAATTTTAATTTACTTGATTTCTCCTCTTCCTGGCCCCTCCTCCAAAAAATGATCCATAAAGAGGTCATTGTCCATGAAAGAGTGAGAATCAACACAATCAATAACTACTAATGAGGAGCCTCTTGCAACCTGAAGGTGGTTGTCTATATACTGAGTCAACCTCAGAGTTGATATAAGGCAGCTAAATTTTGCAAAGCTCTAAGCTTTACTTGGCTTAAAAATGTGTTGTCCTAGGGAGCAACGGGAGTATTAGTTTATTAAGCTCTTTCATGTAGTGATGTAAGAAGATTGGGTAGGGAGAATCCTATTAGAAATTAGGCCACTTTAAATCTCATTCATTTATTCATACATTCATTCATTCAAAACACTTTTATTAAACATCTACTGTATGCAAAGCAAGGTACCAGGAGTTAGGAAACAAAGATGTGAAATAGTTCCTGCTTTAAGGGAGTTTCCAAACTACTAATGGGAATCATTTCATACACAGATAAATTATTACAAGATACATAAATAAGGGTGGTTTGCACCCCTTTTTAAATTAATACAATTACACAGGGCCCATATAGTTTAGTTTACTCAATCAGAGGTATAACTCCTTAATCTATTTCAGAGGAAGAATTTTCTTTGATGTTAAATAAACATGAATAATGTTAAATAGAAAATATCTTATGATTGAACAAAATAATCAATCCATCAGTCAATAAACATTTTTTGTGTTCCTACTATGTACCAGGTATTGTACTAAGCCCTGAGGACATAAGGAAAGACATTCTCTGCACTCAAGGAACTCACAGTCTAATCAGAAAAACAACATGCAAAAAAAAATTCAAACAAACTATACATAGGTTCAATCAACATGCCACTAAGCTTCTGTTTAGTAGTAGTAGTAGTAGTAGTAGTAGTAGTAGTAGTAGTTGTTGTTGTTGTTGTTGTTGTTGTTGTTGTTGTTGTTGTTGTTGTTGTCTTTGTTGTCTTCGTTGTCTACTGCCCTCTGGGAACCTATCCAGCTGATACAAAGATGACTTGAGGATTTAGCCCTAGAGAAGGTGCTACATAGAAAAATGCCAAATAATTTTGGGGCAGCAGTTGGACACCAAAAAGTAGGAAAAATCAAGAAATGTCCCATGTAGAAGATGTGATTTGAATTAAAGCCTCAAAGGGAGATAAAAATTCCAAGAGAGTGAGGTGAAGGGGATTACAGATAAAGGAACTATGGGACGAGATAGAACGTTGTGCACATAGAAATGATGGGAAACCAGTGGGGCTAGAATGTAGAGTATATGAGAGGAAGTAATAATAGAAAAGCCTGGAAATATGGATTGGAGCCAAACTCTGAAGATCTTTAAAACCAAAAGAAAGGAATTTACATTTTATCCTAAGGTAAGAGGGAGTCATTGAAACTCCTTGAGTCGGGGAGAAACATGGTCAGGCCTTTGCTTAAAGAATATAAATTTGACAGCTGTGTTGAGAGTGTATTGAAGAGGGGAGAGATTAATGAAGGGAGACAGATCAGGAGGGAATTGCAAGAGTAAAGACTGTTCAGTAAAGTGCCATTTTTAAAAACAAAAATAAAAAGGCCTGTCTGCAGCATTAAAAGAAAAAAAAAGTCTCTTTCAAACCTTTGTTAAATATCCTGTTAAAATGTTCTTCCAGTATGCTTTGTTCTGACTAGGCTATAAGCTCATTTAGAAAATTCCTCGGAGGGAATCCTTAGACAGAACAGGTGGTACCCAAGGCAAGCTATAAAAAAAAAAAAGTTTAAAAGAACTCAACTCTGCTAGAGGAAAATCCCACTTGCAGAGGGAACCAGCTGAGAAGTGTTTAATGTATAAACAGTGCTATTATACTTTAATGAATCAACACCTAATGGAGCAGCAAGGGATTCCTGTTGGGAGGTGGATTGGTTCTCATTCCTTAAGAGAGAAGAGAGAATAAAGAAATCAAAGCCAAAATAACAATATGCACACTGACAACCACTCTGTAAACCAAGGCTACATGGAAAGGCAATAAAACTCAGATCAAATGCAATGGATAATGTTGGTACTAACTTATGAAATTGAAATTATACAGCTTTCTTTTCTTTTAACAGTTGATTTCAAAAATATGTGGTTGCCTATATAAACCATCAACCACCCTTTAATGTTGTTTTGCTAAATTGTTTTAAGGGAATATGCATTTTGGATGCTTGTGTATTTGTTTAGGTTTGTCTGTTTTGTCAAAATAAATTTATCAGGGAAGGGGAGAAAGACAGAGAGAAAAAAAGTTGTCTTCTGGAGGTTAGGAAGGAGATTAGAAGATTTAGTCATACTTGTAACTGGGGATTTTATCTCCATCACCACCACTACTTCTTTTAAAGTAATCACATTTAGCCCTTTTAAACTCTGAAGATCTTTATCACAAGTCCTTCTTTCAGAGATAAACCTCAGATGCAGGAGCAAGGTTACTCTCTTCCCACCCCCAATGTTATATAGATAACACTTAAGGAGTCTGGAATGACTCTCTAACCGTATTGGTTTGATCTTCCTCTGGTATGCTTCTCCTCCTCACCTCTCATGCAAGATTATCAGCTAAGATAATTTCAGTCCAACATTTTTATTGTAGCTTTAGAAAGGATATTTATTAAGGTAGTAAGTACACTAAAAAGTGATGACACAAAACAGTGGTGTCCTCATAAAAAAAAGTCTGTGATGTGACCATATTCTCTCTCTTCAAAAAATTCACTTAACTTTCATTATACATTTCTCTTGTTTGTGTTCTTAAACTCCTTGAGGTTATCTGCAATTTAGAGCTTCCTGGATTCCTTCAAGTCTCAGATAAATTCTGTTTTGTTTAAGATACTGTTTCTAGTCCTCTTTAACCTTAGTGCCCTCCTTTTGAGATGATTTACAATTTATCCTTCATGTATATTGTTTAGATGTAGCGAATGTCCTCTCTCCCAGTAGACCATTAGTTCATTGATACCAGGGACTGTTTTCTTGATTGCTTGTTTGTTTTTTTCCTTTTCTTTTTATCTCCATGGATTAGTTCAGTGCTTGGCACATAAAAGAAGATTAATAAATTCTTGTAAATTGGTTAATGGATGGATGGATATTAAATGGAAGAGAAGAAAGAAAATTGTTCAATTATAGCTGAAGAGGTAGTACAATGGAGTAGATAGAGAACTGTCTTGAAACCAGGAAAACCTGGGTTCAAACTCTTCTGTCACATACTAGCTAACAAAAATTGGCAGAAGAATTTCCTTACTGTTAAGTTCCCTATTTTAGTAAAATCGCACTTTCATTCCCTACCCAATAGTTGCTAAACCAGATTTGATTGAGAACAACAGCATGTAGGAGACAGAAAGAATACAGCAACATCACTCCATAATTAACAAGATTAAAATGATAATGAAAATAAGCAAAGGTAATTCTCATAGATCCATGTGTTTATATACCAGTTCAAGAACTTTAGATAAAAAATGTGAGGTAGAGCTTCTAATGCAAAGAGTGAAAGACTAAATCATCTTAGATTTCACCAAGACTCAATAATATAACTTATGACTAGAATATAGCAATGGAAAGTTATATATTATTCAAAAAGAATGATGATAATTTACATTTTTATGGCTCTTTAAGTTATGCCAATAAAATAGGACGCTTCCTGACCACATATTGACTTAGAAAACCACATATTAACATTATCTATATTATGTTGTATTTTTTTTGTTTGTTTTTTTAAACCCTTGTACTTCAGTGCATTGTCTCATAGGTGGAAGATTAGTAAGGGTGGGCAATGGGGGTCAAGTGACTTGCCCAGGGTCATACAGCTGGGAAGTGTTTATGTTGTATTTTTTACTTATTTTGTTAAATATTTCACAGTTACATTTTAATCTGGTTTGGACAATATTCATTAGTGTTGCAGGACATATATTACAAACTGTAGGGCCTGCATTTGATATCTCTGTCTAAGTTGTTTTAAAATCTCCCAAAGAGTTTCAGTGGATTTTAATGTATTTGCAAAAGTGTCAAATATTTTACAATAACAATGGAGGGACATCAACAAAGATGAAAATTTACTATATGAATTTCCACAAAATCCTTTATATAATTAGAGATATGTTGGAAATAAGTATCATGTTTTGGCAAATATAGCCACTAATAGTTATAAATTATCTTTTCCAGCTGTAGTGCCTTTTAAAGCCAAGTATAGAAACATATTGAACTTAGAACCAATTCTTTAAATCATTGAATCAGAAAATATTATACAATTTCCATTACTAAAAATACTGCTATTTTTACTGAGAGCAAAAAAGATTTTTGAACCATTATCAAATAAAATAGTATTTTTAAAATATGATTCTAATTTGTCCTTTTTAATTTATATCTTTTTATAAATTTAATAATATGCACACTAGTGCATGTGTAATCTATACTATGGGACCATTAGTCTAATTACCATCTGCACCTACAGTTAGATTTCCAGAAGGAAGCTGAATACTTCTGTTCTCAGGGTTTGAAGGGACCTTAAGATTTGTGGGAACAGTTTTTAATGTTATTACTCATGAGTCCTACCCCATGTGCTTGATCCATTGATTGTTAGTTGAAATATTCCATTACCAGCTAGACTTAATTAACTTTTATTGTTGTTGTTCAGTTGTTTCAGTCATGTCTGACTCTTCATGACCCCATTTGGGGTTTTCTGGTATGATTTGCCATTTAATTCCCCAATTTATTTTACAGATAAGGAACTGAGGCAAACAGGGTTAAGTGACTTGTTCGGGATCACACAGTTAGTAAGTATTTGGGACCAATTTGAATTCAAGATGTCTTCCTGACTTCAGACTCAATGCTTTATCTATTGTGTCACTTACCTGCCCTTAATTAACTTTTAGAATTGAATATTTACTAAGGTGAAAGAATAGAATAGTTGATACCAACATCCTCCCTAAAACTAAAGGCACATACACAAGTAAATACAGACTCCAAGGGAATACATGGGGAAAAGGATTAGCTCTAAGTTCCTTATTGCATTCTGTTTAAGACTTACATCTGCCAGAAACCTTTGCAGCTAGTCTATGAAGACTTCTTCCTCCAAATATTCATCTCCAAAAGTCTTTACATATAAAAATAAATCAACTGAGAAGAAAACAGATTTCACAGAAGCCAAATATAGATTAGGTAGTAGTATCATATAACCAGAGAGAGGAGACTAGCTGAAGAATAGGAGGTTATCTTCTTTAAAAACAATTTTTTTCAATTAAAAATTTCTTTTTCTATTTTCTCTCTTTCCCACCACTGCATACTCCAATTAAAAATAAGAGAGAGGCAAAAGTCCCTCGTAGCCAGTCTACATAGACAAAAAAAGCAAATTCCATATTGGCCATGTCCAAAAATACAAATCTCTAGTTACACCCTGAGTTTATCACCTCTCTCTTTCTTCATCGTTGATTCTCAGGAATCAGCCAGGGATGACCTTGTTCAGAATTCTTAAGTCTTTCCAAAATGTTTATATTTATAAAGTTGTTGTTTACATTAACCTTCTAGTTCTGCTGATTTCACTTCACATCATTTCATAAAGCCTTAGCTTTCTCTGAAATGATCCCTTTCAGAATTTCTTAATCACAGTAATATTCTATTCTATTTATATTGTTGTTTGACCTTTGTTTTCAAACAAGACCAAAGACATCCAAGATGATGTCTTAATTTGACATAAATTGGATTTAAGTAGAACAGTGATGCACAATCTTCAGCCTTCCTCTCTTCCAGTCTCATTAATGTCCAGTGGCAAAACAAAGTCAGTATGACTGGTGATGGTCCAGGATGCAGTCAGTGATGACCTTTGCACCTTTAATGTCTGACCAAGCTCTAAGCACTCTGCAGAGCCTGCTTCAGTTGCCTTCATAGTCAATGGAACAAATTATTCTCATCCATCCATTCTGATGGAGGAAGTCTTCACATGCCTAGAGTAGATATCTCCCTAACTCACCAATGGGTTGAAGGCTCAATGGTTACCTTCCATCTGGTTTAGCCCATCTGCCAAGATGGTGTATCAAGGGGTGGCCACTACACATGCCATAGCTTTTTGGAACCACAGGTGAGAGTTCAGTGCCAGGAGGACAACAGTCATAAAAAGGGCTCAACAAGCCCTCATGCCAGAGGTGCTAGTCCTCCTTGAATTTCCATATGCTTCACATCCATGTACCAAAATTGTTCAGCCATTCTATCTGATAGGCAAACCCTTAATTTCTAGGGGTTTTTTGCCACCCCAAAAATTCTTGCTATGCAATGTTTTTGTATATGAGATTTTTTTTCAAGAGTAACAACCAATTACCATGGATTTCAACAGGACAAAAGACTAGGGAGATACAAAAAGAGGCAAGTGTAAAAGTATGGATGGGAGAAGCAAAGACAAGGAACAAGAGAGAGATAAAACAGTGTGGCAAGATCTAGTAAGAACAGAGTCACCATCTAAAAATCTATCCAGTAAGATGATGGGCCACTGAACCTTCTGATCTATCTGCAGTCATGCCTTTCAAATCTCTCAGGTATTGGATCTTCCATTTCACTCTAAATTTCCCCAGGTTTGGCCATTTTTCCTGCTAATGCATGTTGAGGACCTTTGGACCCTTTTTATCATGATTGGAGTCTGCTATATGTCATCAATCCCAATTAGAATCCCAAGTAAGCAACTTGATAGCAAGGATTAACTCAACATTCTATTTGGATATCCAATACATAGCATTGTATTTGGGAAGTAGTAAGTGCTTAGTAAATGCTTTTGTATTCTACTTCATGTGTTGTAGAGGGAATGCTTATTCAGGTACATGTAGGACTAATTGTCCTTTGAGGTTATTTCCAATTTTGGAAATTTGTGATTCTTTTTTTAAACATTTATTAATATTTATTTTTTGAAAAGTTTACATGTTTACATAATTCATGCTCTTAATTTCCCCTTCACCCCCCGACTTCCCCCTCCCCTCCCCATGGCTAATGTGTATTTCCACTGGTTTTAACATGTGTCAAAATTTGTGATTCTGTAAAAACAAAACAAACAAAAGTAAACAAAATAAGACACCTATAGAGTTGACAAATATCAGTCCTGGAAATCTAGTTATAACACATACGTACACACACACACACACACACACACACACACACACACACACACACACACACTTAAGAAGAATTGGATCTATTTCCCATTACATAACATATATTAATTACACGGCAACTCCAAGGTGACCAAAATGAAACCACATGCCACAGCCTCAGCAGGAACCAATTGTTTTCAGCTATTCTCATTTTCAAATAATTAACTAAAACACTAAAACTATACTCATAAAAACTTGGTAAGAGGTCTTGCTCTAAAGGAATTCCTCATTTATTTCCTAAAGGACCCTGTGGCTTTCAGGAACAAGACATATTACTTAGAAAGTAGTTATAGTCCAATTCACTGACCTTCCCAAGAAGGAAGAAGTTAAGACGTTCCTTGAACTGGTGCCAGATATGTTGATTGGAAGCATTTTCATCTTCATTTTGTCTTTGTGTTCAAAAAGCCTAGCACAGTTTCTTCTATATAGAAGGCATTTAATGAATATCTTTTGAATAAGATTTTATTGGATTATTTTCATTATTTAACACTAGTCAAAATGGCCAGAGATTAATTCGATATTTTGGTAGGCAAAAAAAAAGAGGCTGGTCCACAGGTGGAGTAGAAAACCTGGTAGATGGTAAATAATGTTGAAGAAAGCCTTTAAATAAAATTTTAGGCATAAGAGAACAGGTCAATAATACAAAAATAGATAGTCATTCAGTCATCAAGTATTTAATAATTGTTTACTATGTGTAAGGCATTATAATAGTGGAGAAGGGGACAGCTAGTTGACTTGGTGGATGGAGAACCAGGCCTAGAGACCAGAGGTCTTGGGTTCAAATTTGACCTCAGATACTTCCTAGCTGTGTGATCCTGGGCAAGTCACTTGATTCCTATTGCCTACCCCTTCCTGTTCTTCTGCCTTAGAACAAATACAATAGTATTGATTCTAAGATGAAAGATAAGGGTTTAAAAAACCTTTGAGGAATACTGACTTGATAGTATCATATGGATTTCAATTGTCTGAATCAGTGAAGTCCCTTTTCTAACTAGCTGCTTGCATGATGGTCATCCCTTCAAACTGAGTAATCATCTTGTTTGTATTATCAAAGAATGACCAAAACTGCTTATTTCCTCCAAACCTACCACTTCACTACTTCTAACTTCACCATTTTTGTCAATTACATTTTTCTAATCACTGGGATTCAGCATCTCAGAATCATCCTCAATTCTTCTCTGTGTCTTAATCCCCGTATTTAGTCAGTTGTCAAGTATTACTGAATACATTTTTGTAGAATCTCTTTAATTTTATTGCATTGTATTTATTAGTTTCCAGATATTTGTTATATTTCATTTTTAAAAGAAATCAATATGAATAAGGTATAGTCTATTAAGAAGTGTCTACATGAAAGATTCTTTCTAAAATAAGTGTTTTGGTTATACTACATTATCTCTTGCATCCATTCCCTTTTCTACATTCATGCCACAATCAACATAGTTCAAACCACCATTACCTTTCTCGTAGACTCTTAAAAGAGGGTCCTAACTTCATTTCTTTCTTCTTTAATCCCTCATCGGCACAGTTGCAGAACTGATGTTTGCAAGGCACAGATTGACGATGATGCTTCTGTGTGGGATGAGCTCCCTGATATCTCTAGAATCAAACACAAAGTCACCTGTTTAGGATTTGAAGCTTTTCATAAATACCTGATTCCAATTTATTTTTCAGACAAACTGACCTCTCTGCTCTTCCTCACAGATGATATTCTATCTCCTTTGAATGGCTGTTCCCCATCGATCAACTGATAAACATTGATTAAGCTCTCTGTCTGTTACAAACTCCCTCCTCACTTCTAACTCTAGAAGGCCTTCTTGTTTCTTTTGGAGCTAAGTTCAAATGCCATCTCCTATAGGAGGCTTTTCCTGATACTTGCATTGGCCAGTGTCTACCCCATCTCCTAAATTCGGACTCATTTTGAATATATTTTGCATATACATATAGGATGTATAAAAATGTTGTCTCCCCTAATAGAATGAAGTACCTTGAGAGCAGGAAAGAGTTATTCTTTTTTTTCCTCCTTCTTATCACCACGATATAGTAAATGCTTAATAAATATGGTTGATTGATTATGTTAATGAAGATAATTTCTCCAGTCACTATATCCTAGACTTTTCAATTAAGAAGGCAGAAAGCTGACTGGTTGATTAAAAAGTAGGATATGATTTGTCAGTCATTAGAGGTTCTAATTGCCATGTGCTGCATGAAAGCTTTTCCAAAATGATTTTGAATTTTTTTTTCTGCCTTAAGATGTGGAGCCTGGAAAATAAATTTTTTTAGTCTTTTTTAAAATTTTTTTTAAAAATCCTTACCTTCTGTCTTGGAGTCAATACTGTGTATTGGCTCCAAGGCAGAAGAGTGGTAAGGGTAGGCAATGGGGGTCAAGTGACTTGCCCAGGGTCACACAGCTGGGAAGTGTTTGAGGCCAGATTTGAACCTAGGACCTTCCGTCTCTAGGCCTGGCTCTCAATCCACTGAGGCACTCAGCCGCCCCCTTTTTTAGTCTTAACATCTCAATATTTCAGGATTTTCATTCATAAATTGGGAATAATATTACCTTCTCTACAACCCAAGGGAATGTAAAGCAGATGAGGCAATGGGTGTGAAAAATTATATTTTTTAAAAAATGAATGTTCATCGATTCAGTCATTTGACAAATAAGTGAATTGAGGACATGTGAATTTGGGCCATATGTGTTGCCACATAGATTAAAATCTAGACAAGGAATCTGAAGTGACTCAGGGTATAAAAGTTTAATCAATCGATACAGAGAAGTGCTTTACTTGAACTGATTCCTTGGGAGGTGGGGATAGGGGATAAAGGAGTTGCCAACTTTTTCCTAGGTTGCAATATTCCTGATTGCCACTAGATGGCATTCAAAAGCTCAACAACAATTGATCAATAAATATCTATTAAGTTCTAAAAGCTGGGAATGTCTTTTTAAATGTATCTTCCCTCAAGGAACTGACAATGTTTCATTTGTTTATTTTTAACAATACTTTCTTTTTTCTCTATTAAATGTAAAAACAATTTTCAACATTCTTTTATTTTTTTTTTTAAATTTTAAGTTCTCTCCCTTTCTCTGACTCTCCCTTCCTCGTTCTCTCCCTGGTCTCCCCCATCTCTGATATGTGTAATAATTAGAGTAAGTCTACATTGTCCATCTTTAGATTTAAGCACCAAAGGTGAGAGCACCTTCCAATTCTGGGAGGTCCTTAAACCATGTGTGCTAGAGTGGGTGACGAATCAGAATTGACTGACAGCCCCCTAGGTGGTCTATGAGAAGTATCTATTGTGATTGGACATGCAAATTAGGAGGGAGGCACAGGAAGTGATGCATAAGTGAACCCTTTAAAAGGAGAAGGTCCTCAGTCAGTTGGGGGCTTCTGGTGAAGAGCATGACTGATGAAGGAGCTCTTCTGGTCCATAAAGGAGTGTTGAGACCTTGGTGAGACTACTTTAAATATCTTCTTTTGAATTCTACATGGTGAGTTTAAAGACTGAATCTTCCTGAATTTCTATTAAGAAACTTTTAATAGACTCTGTGAATTAATTTTTATTTTGTTCACCTCTGGGCTTCTGACCTTCTGACTCTCTGGCTGAGGGTTAATTAGATCTACCTGGATTAATTAGAGGATCTTAGTAAATTACATACTGGGTTAGATTCTTATTTCCTTATTTCCTCTCTCTCTTCTTAATTGTAAATAAACTTCCATAAAAGTCACTTTTGACTTGAGATTATTCTTAATTGAGGATTGATAATAGTTCAATCATCTGGCGACCATCTTTTAATATATTAAATCTCAAAACCCATTTTCCCCCTTACATATGGTAAGCAATATGATATAGATTTTACATGTGTAATCACATAAACCATTTCTCCTTGTTAGTCTTTTTGTGAAAGAGAGAAGAAAGAAGAACAAGAGAAGAACAAGGAGAAGGAGGAGGAGGAGGAAGAGAAGGAGGAAGAGGAGGAGGAAGAAGAGGAGGAAGTAGCAGAAGAAAGAAGAAAGGAAGGAATTTAGCCACATCCAATCCAACAGACTCAAACTCAGATGAAAAAGTTATATAGCTCATAGCAGGAGTGAAATGAAGAAACCTTTCCATAGGTTACACAATCTTAGAAGCATAATAAAGGATATAAAAAGACAGGAACTTAGGTCAGACATCTTCAAGAAGTGAAGAGAGCTCAACACTAACATAAAGTCCAAAGTCTAGAGGTAGGCTAGAAGAATAAGGAAAAAAAAGACTCCAACTGTAAGAAGCTACTATGGTGACAGGAAAACTCAAGATAAAAACTCAGAAAGCAATGACTTGAAATTATCTACAAGCAAAGTCTCAAAGAAAAATTCAGGAGCAGCTAGGTGGCTCAGTGGATAGAGAGCCATGCAGTTGGAGACTAGGAGGTCCTGGTTTTAAATCTGGCCTCAGACAACTCCTGTCTGTGTGACCATGGGCAAGTCACTTAACCCCAACTGCCCAGTTCTTACCAGTCTTCTGCTTTGGAACTGATTCTTTGTATTGATTCTAAGACAGAAGATAAGGGTTTAAAAAAAAAGAGAAAAAATCCAGATTAGACCCAAGTCCAATAAGAATTCTTGAGTTTTAAAAAAAGAGATGGAGGTAGGATAAGGAATAGAAGTAGTGGAGGTACCTGTAAATAAATTCTATTAATTAGAAAAAGAAATAATTTATAAATGGCCAGACATCTATAAAACTCAAACAAATGCTTTAAATTATTTGTATATAGATAAGAAAAATAGTCAAGACATATAAAACCCACTGCAATTGCTCATTAGCTATGAGAGGGGGAGGGAGGAGGGGAGGGAAAGAACGTGAACCATGTAACTATGGAAAAATATTTTAAATTAATTAATTAGATAAAAATTTTCAAATAAAAAAAGAGAAATAGTCAAGGTGAACATGAAAGGAAATGCAGAATGGGGGGGGGGGGCAGAAGTCACTCAATTTAATTATTTTATCTAGGATCTACTCAGAGCTCTACTTTGAACTTTCTGCATTATCTTTTGTAGAATCACATCCAGTGTGGGCTTTACTTTCCCCATTGCCATCATATGGGAATCAGACAGCACTGGCCAAGAGAAAATAATAACAAGATTCTATGCTCCTTCCAAAAAGCCAAATCCTATCCTTCACCTACTAGGTTGAATTAATGTTTGCATCCCCTATCCTGATCCTATAAGATTTTACTTCCAATTTAAAGGGTCTAGTAAATCTGTCCCATAAGATACCTATGGCCTTCCTTGATTCCAATGCAACCAAAAATAAAGGGAAAGTGTTTGGGAGATCTGAAAGATTTTCCTGGTCTAGAACTAATCTTAAACTAATACCTGCCCTCTCAGAAAGACTTTATTTTCTCACCATCTTGAACCTTCTTGATGGTTCAGACCTTAAGTAGAGAGAAAGAGGAAGAAGAAGGAAGGAGAAGAGAAAAAAAAAGTAAGAGTCTCAATGCATCCCACCCTGTTCGGGGCAGGAATGAATAATAGCCCCCAAATATCTTATCTGTTATGATTTCTTACATTAAGTATCAGGCAAGGAGTCCTGCTATACATATTCAAGCAAACAAACCTTTCAAAAAAAAAAAGAATGATAAAATCGAAAAAGAGAGTTACAAAGGAAAAATTGAGAAAATAAATTAGAGCTATATAAGAAATTTATGAAGAGTATAAAAGGCTTTGTAAAGGAGAAAAAGCATTACTGAAGAAGATAGCTAATTAATGGTTAGAGTTGGCTAAAGGGTAAAAAAGGCATAAAACCTTATGGAAGAAGGCAACTTCTTTAAAGTTAGACTTGGTCAAATGGAAGCTAATAACTCCATGAAAATTCAATATATATGATAAAACAAAGTCAAAAGTGAAAAAAAAGAAGAAAAATGAAATTTTACATGAGAAAAACAACTGACCTGGAAAATAGATTGAGAAAAGAGAATTTTAGAATCACTGGACTACCTGAAACCAATAAAAAAAAAGAGCCTTAATATCACTTTTTAAGAAATGATAAAGGAAAACTGCCCAGGTATCTCTTAAACACAGGACAAAGTAGAAAGCAAAAGAATCCACCGGTTATTTCCTAAAAGAAACCCCCAAATAAAAATTTCTACAAATGTTATAGGCAAAATCCCAAAAACCTATAACAAGAAGAAAATAATTCGAGTAACAAAGAAATCAAATATTATTAAATTAAAATCAGTGTCACACTATTGGTATATAGTTTTCTTTCTCTGAACTTTCCAAAGACAGAAATTTGTTTTTCGTGACTACATATATTTATCCTTGTCTTTTTTTCTTGCCTTCTTAGTGAATGAGGGTGGAAGGGGAAGAAGGGAAAGAATTTGGAAAATGGAGAATAAAAAATACGTACTTAAAAAAATAAAATTAAGGGTTTTTAAAAATATAGTTCATGGGGGCAGCTGGGTAGCTCAGTGGAGTGAGAGTCAGGCCTAGAGACAGGAGGTCCTAGGTTCAAACCCAGCCTCAGCCACTTCCCAGCTGTGTGACCCTGGGCAAGTCACTTGACCCCCATTGCCCACCCTTACCACTCTTCCACCTATGAGACAATACACCGAAGTACAAGGGTTTAAAAAAAATATATAGTTCATCACTTCTTTGTAAAGATCGGATATATGCTCCTTCATCGGTTCCCTTGGAATCAGAATTGGTCATTTAATTAATCAAATAGCTCAATTCTTTCAAAGTTATTTTTATTGTTATTCAGACTCAATTTGACCCCATGCACCATACTATCCGAGGAGTTTTCTTGGCAAAAATACTAGAGTAGTTTGTTGTTTCCTTCTCTAGTGGATTAAGGCAGACAGAGGTTAAGTGACTTTCCCAGGGCCAAATAGTTAATAAGTGTCAAAGGCAAGATTTAAATTCAGTTCTTTTTGACTCATAGTCTAGCACTTTATCCACTGAGCCACCTACCAACCTCCTCAAAATCAGAATTGGTAATTTCATTAATCAAACATTAATTCTTTCAAAGTTATTTTTATTTAAGATGTTTTTATTATATAAAGTCTTCCTGGTTCTTCTCACTTCATTCCACATCAAGTTATATAGATCCTCCAAGGTTTCTCTGAAGTTGTCCATTTCTTACTCCTTTATAGTATTCCATTATATTCATATGCCATCATTTGTTTAGCAATATACCAATAAATTGCCACCTCTTTAGTTTCCAAGTATTTTCTACTGCAAAATGAACTATAAATATTTTTGGATTACTTTTCATAAGCTAACACTTCCTAAGTCCCAATATAGGAAATGAAATATTTACATTTTATAATAGTAATTGCCATAATGATCATGGATATAAACTATAACCCTTCAAGTAATTTACTTTCCCAGTTTCATTTCCATCTGCACTCAAATAATTTAAACAAATAAGAATTGCTCTATAAAATCTGTGCTATCCATTTCCTTTCCACTTTTTCTCAAGTCATTCTAGTCCAGGTCCTTGTCTTGCCTTGCATTTACCATTAAAATTGTCTGTTCTCTTTGCATCTAGCTTCATATTTCTTCATTCCTTTCTCTAAATAACTACGAAATCAATATTCCTAAATACCAGATCTATCCATATACCCCTTTGTGTGAAAAGCTTTACTGGCTTTCTATTATTTGGGGGATAAAATACAAACTAGTCTCTTTGAAATTTAAATCCTTTCACAGTATGGCTTCAGTTTATGTTTCCAGGTTGATTATGCATTACTCACTGCACAATTCTCCTAAAACAGTACTCCTTCTATTTCCCTACTTATATCCCTACTTCTATCTTTATGCTTTTGCATAGACTATCCTCCTTCATGTTCCTGGATAGTTCTCCATATTCACCCTCACCTCTTAGAACCCCTAGAATCTGTCAAATAGCAGTTCAAGTGCTTCATCTTCCAAAGGCCTTTCATGATCCACTCTCCAAGTTATTATTGACTTTTATCACTGTATTTATTTTTACATGCCTTATAATTTACTTATCTGTCAATATACTAACTCTCCATTCCCTCTCCAAATAGAGTGTAAGCTCCTTGAAGGTAAGGAATCTATTGCTTTTCTATTTGCAACCCCAGCACCAAGCATAGTCCTTTGCCCATAGTTGGCATCTAATAAATGTGTTTTGATTGACTAAAATGAAAAGAAAAACAAATCCTCCTACTCACCCAGATAGGGCAATGATTGATTTTTTTTTCTCTAGTTCCCTTTTCCCTCTCAGTCTTCCATGTGGAAGGGGAATGCCTTCCTTTCTATTTTTATTCTCTTTCTTCTGAGGGATAAGTGTCTAGCATCTAATAAATATGCTTTAGAATATTTGTTGATTCTTGATTAGTTTGTTGTTGGCTTATGGAAGTCCTGGGCTCATTAAGAATTGTGGGAATGAAACTTTTGTTACATTCCTCAGTCATACAGAAATGTAAAAAGTGTTGCATGTCTTATGGCCATGTCTGATTTCTAGCAGAATTCACAACAGGTCTCAGCAGACTTGGGATAGCAAATGATCATGGTATGGCCTTTCTTATGACTAGAGGGTCCCTGATGCTCAGCTGTACTAGGCTTATCTTTACTCAGCCTCAAAAAGTTTTTGTGAAAATGGAGTGGCTATAAAATATAGCCACTATCCTTTCTAGTGCAACCCAGGGACTCTCTTATTAACAGTAGAAGTGTCTCTGAATCTAACTTATCTTCAATCTGAATAATCCTGGGTACATAAGACATTTCAAAAAGACAACATAAAGGAGATGAAATATTTCATGTTGCACAGCTTTTAGCACCTCCTGTATACAGATAACTGTCCTTGGTGCTGAAGGAGATATAAAGCTAGATAAAATCCTCAAGGGTGTTATATGGTCTTTAGAGGCACAATATAAAAATAGATAACTATAATATGCAATATTATGAAATAAGTAATCATAAAAACAATCAGTTTATAAATGTTATAAATCAGTTAGTTGATCTCTTTCTTTAAGCACTTAAAATCTGATTAAGTTTACATAAAGTTAATCTACAAACAATTATATCCTAGGTAATAGAAAAAAGCCCTATATTTTGAGTCACCAGACCTGTATTCAAATTCTGTTCTTCCAGTTACTATCTGTGTGATCTTGAGTATGTTTCTTCATCTCTCTAAGCCTTAATTTTCTTATGGGAAGTTGAACTTGCTATCTCTAAGGGCACTGCCAGTTCAAAAACTACAATCCTAACCAGAAAACATGTGAATCTGTAAAGTGTGGCACACCAACACTGCTTTAGAACTAGGATCTATGGCTGAGTTCACTGTTGTAAAAGCTTAGGGGTCAGTTTGAAATCTGGAGATTATAGTTATTTCTACAAAATGGACAGCACTAAGATGATGGTAGAAAATTTTAGGATCATGCATGACCAGATATTTATGGAGAATTCATTTCAAAGGCAGTGTTTCTCAGCCCTTGTTACCAGAGACTCTTCCTCTTGTGTTCTGATGCATATCCCCTATAGAATTAGGACAAAAAGAATCAGTGAATATCAGCCAATCAATCACCAAATAAAGGAAAGAAGTACAGTTAAGAGTAGCTTGGGTTAATTAGCAGGCATTTGATCACCCTGATTGGCAGCTACTTTCCCCCTTTACAGCCGTTAATCCCATTCTTTTTGGTTAATGAATTGTTTCCCCAAATTAAACTACCAACAACCCCAAAAACTAATTTAACAAGAGACAAAAAAGCATAGAGAGAATGAGACTCAGGATAGATGAGTTTTGTTTAGTTTTTAATTGGGAGACTACTCCTATAAATTTAATCAGTCATATTCTAGGGTGACTGGCCTCAAAATGTAGTCAACCCTGAGTTCCCTAGTACATTTCAGACACTCTGTGATATTAAAATTATTTCCATAATATTTGCCTATTAAAATAAACAAAATCATCCTTTTTCCAACTACATATATAAATTAATGATCATAACGTGTGAAACTGGGTTTTACTCATATACTTTAACCAAAACTATGTTTCAAAACATTCTCTTTTGTGTTCTATCTAAAACAGATACAAGAATTTAGGTGTCTTCTATTAAACCATTGTGCAAAGAGATTTTGCAAAAATATGTACAATAATACCATTCTTCTCCCTAAATTATTTTGTTTTGTTTTGGAAAATATAGCTATTTTTCATGAAAAAAAATTTATGTTAAAATAGAATGTGCTGGTTTCCAGGTTAAGATGGCGGCAGACTAAAAGGCAGCTCTTAACCTCTCCTGACCTATACACACAAAACTCCTCAAGGGGACATAAAAACAAGTCCAGACGAACAGAGGAACCCCACAACAGGGTGCAGCGTGGAAGGTACATGGAATCGGGGCATTTCCATGCTATAAAGGATTGCAGGCTGAGCAACCACCCCACCCCCAGCCCCTCCACACACACCACCTATAGTGCCGAAGTCAGTTAAAAAGAAATAGAGCGAGTTTGGGGCACCCATCAAGTCATTGGCAGCTCCGGG
>NC_058130.1:675467695-675502972 GCF_016433145.1 Gracilinanus agilis | reverse complement strand
AGAAAAAAAAAAATATATATATATATATATATATATATATATATATATATATATATATATATATATATATATATATATATATATATATATGAGTTCCTGAAGAACTAGGGATGGAAATTTGCCATATTGTACACAAATCAGCAACAAAAAAATATCCAAAGCAAAAGAAGATCAAAAAGCCAAATGGCTCTCTGCTAAGGCTTTACACAATAGCTGGGAAAACAAGGAAAGCAAAAGGGAAAGGAGAAAGGGAAAAATATACCTAACTGAATGTAAAATTCCAGAGAATAACAAAAAGAAATAACGTTTTCTGAAATGACATGGAGAGGAAAATAGAAAGTGATAAAATTGAAAAGGGCAGGCAGTAAGAGAAAGAATTTTTTTTAAATTTATAGAAAGCCTTGAATGTTATTCCTAAAGTTACACTACCTAGTTCATTCTTCCTTCTACCCCAAGACCAAAACCGATGCCCTTTCTCTTTATTTTCTTAATACTTGATCAGGCAAGATGCTTTCTGTCTGAGACTTATGTTTATCCCTCAATTCTAAGTTTAAAGTGTTCAAAAATCAAGTAGCTTATACTAGGTGCCAATCAATCAATAAGTATTGATTGATTGATTGATTGATTTTCTCTAAGACCCCTGATTTTAACAACTTCTTTGGATTCTGTGCTCAGAATCTCTCTCATTAGAGGCTTCTCTGCCTTATTTTCTCAGTCTATATTTTCCAAGTTTCTGTTATTTTCTCCTAGGATTATAAATCTAGACCTGGAATGGACCTTGGTATCCTCATTTTTAGATGAGGAAGCTGAGGAGGCTAAATGACTTGTCTCCAGTCACACAGGTAATCACTATCAGAGATGGCATTCAAACCCAGGTCCTCTAATTCTAGAGTCAGTCATCTTTCCACTGGCCTATTCTGCTTCCCAGTTTTCCCAGAATTTCACATTTATTTATAATTTATGGTCTTTTCTCCTTATTCCCACATCAAGGCATCAATGCACTGTGAGAAGATAGAGGTTCCACACATATTTCCAGGTCTCATTATCTTCTTAGTACAAATATTAAAATAAATATTAGTATAGCAAAACCCTAATTAATTTTTTTATTGAGCCAGCTTCAGCTATCTAAGTACTTATGTTATAGTTTAAAAAACTCTAACTGAGGTCAGAAGACCAAGTCCCTGTCACTATCATCTTGGGAAATTTAAGGTAATTTATCTAAGGCTTAGTTTCTGATTATGCTTATACTGCCTCAGTGTGGTGTTGTCTCTATAAGTTATAAAATAACATAAATATGAGCTATAGTTATTAGTAACCATTTGGGAGAGAAGGGGGACAAATGGGAGAAGGGTTGTTACGTCTTCCATGAAGCTTTCCTGTACATACACCCTCATCATTCCTTTCTGATCCAGAATCCTCCCTATAGTCCATATTCAACTCCTTCATTGTATCCTGGCATTCATTGTTTCCTGGTTGCTTGTTTTCTGTAAGTTTTAACACTTTACCAAAAATCAATCAATCAACCAAAAGGATGATCAAGTGCCAGGCACTGTGCTAGACACAAGGATACAAACAAACAAACAAAAAATGAAACAATTTCTTCCTTGAAGAAAATTACATTCCATAGCAAGCTTTTTGAGATGAAAGATTTTTCTTCAATCTTTCCCCCTCCCCAGGGGCCACAAGTGGTATGGACCACAGAGCTAGTCAAATGGGCTTTCATGAATTGTTCTGAAGTTCTGAAATAATAACATCCTATAAACACTGTCCTTAGTGATGGGCACATGAAAAGGCAAGGTGATAGAGTTCTGACTTTATGTAAGGAGTCCTTGGCTTAAGTCCAACTTCGATACTAATTAGTTGGACAACTAACTCTCTTGGCTATGTCTCAGATTTCCCATCTATAAAATGGGGCTAATATCTATCTACCTTTATCTTGAAAGGCTGATTTGAGGATCAAATGAGATAAAACTTTTAATTGCTTTGTCCTTCAGTTCCCTCTTCCTTATGTCTATGCTTCCAGGACAAGTGATAATCATTCACATGGGCATTTTGACATAAGAGAAGGTCCTCCTGAATTTCTGCGACTGCATTAAAAGGATAATGATGTCTCATCAGGTTTCCAACCTTTTGGTGATGAGAGTCTAAACTGAAGCATCCTGGTGCAGCGCATAGGGACTGACACTGGAATTGGGTAGAATTGAGTTTAAATCTCACCTCAGATAAACTTACTAGCTATGAGACTCTAATCATATCACTTAACCTCGCTGTGGCTCCATTTTGTAATCTATAAAAAGAAGCATCTGGATTCAAAGACCTCTACGGTCCCTTCTTACTCTAAATCTATGATATTCAAATGGCAAAGAACCTCGGATGACTTTTGGACCCATACTTGAAGCTTTCCCATATTAGGTGGAGCTGTCAGAGTTTTACTTAATTAGTCTAACATTCAAAATCTCAGAATCACAAACAAATCATGATGAGGCATCAGAAGAGAATATTAGTTCAGGGCTAGAGTGGAAATGCTTTACGGTTTTAAAAATAAAATGTAGAGCAAAAGTTAAAAAGAAAATCTGAATTCCATTTTAGTAGGTCAAAAGAGTTGGAGGATTGAGGACAACTGCACATAGGAGATTGTTGTTCAGTTCTTTTAAATCATATCTGACTCTTTATGGCCCTATTTGGGGTTTTCTTTGCAAAGATATTGGACTGGTGTGCTATTTCCTTCTTCCAGCTTGGGGAAACTGAGGCAACCAGGTTAAGTGACTTGCCTAGGGTCATACAACTAGTATCTGAGATCAGAATTGAACTTAGGATGATGAGTTTTTTTTTTTACTCCAGGCCAGCACTCTATCCACTGCACCACCTAGCCACCCAGGTAGAGGATATAGTTCATCATTTAGCCTTATTTCAGGATATTCTTTTAGGATAAATCCAAAAATTTTGGAGCAGTGTGAATGAATTTTAACCTGAAGGACCACAATGAAGATTCTATGACCTAATCAGCATCATTAAACTCCCCATGTGAAGGACATGAGATCAGTTGTGATTTCAAGGATGGGTATCATCAGGTGGTCATTAACTCCAGAAAACACCCCCCTGGGGCTACCACTACCAACCACTTCCTCTGGCTAAGGATAGAGTCAGTTTTTATCTACTATTAAACAAATGATAGATTCATGATTGGAATCTGTCCTATTGATAACAGTGGGGAGAGAACTAGTTTTGGAGGGCCTGAGCTTGAGTCAGAGCTCAAATGCTAACTAGCTATGTGACTACACTACGGAGAAGTCATATTTGGTGTCTCTAAACCTCATCAGCCTCTTCTGGAAAATAGGACTGACAATATTTATACTATCTACCTCATAGGGGAGTTGTGAGGAAAATGCTATAGAAACATGAGCTATTATTGTTGTTAATACTACCAATATCATCCACAATTCCACCCCATACCTCAGAGGTTCAGAAGTAAGATCCTTTGCTTTAAAATCCAAAGGCAGTCTTGAGTGCCAAAAAAGGGCATATAGACTTGCATTAAATTTTCACAAGAGAGTATACTATCACAGTAGTATACAGAAAAGATAATATAAGTGTTTTGGGGAATGCAGATTTCTTTAAAAAAAATCAAATTTGTGTAATTTAAATTTACATAAAATGAGAATTGTCTGTACTAAGAAATGAGGGTGTTGTCAACATGTAATTTTCCCATAATTCTCAAACAGTCTTTTGATTCAAATTTTCCAAACAATAAAATTTCCAAGTCCTAAAAGCTACTGACTGAGGAATAACTAACACACAGTATCCATCAGTTAGTACTTTATTCTCAGAGAAGGGCTGCTTTCTTTCTGTTCCATTTAGTACTAACTGTGTTTCTCCCACAGCTATTTTTATTTTTTCTGTTTCTCACACAAATGCCCTTTTCCTGCCCCTTGTATTAAACAAAATCATCTCTATGAAAAAGGAGCGATTGCTTCCTCAAGCAGGGGAAGAACACTCTTGTAGAAGAATTTGATGTCTTCTCCTTGACCCCAGTAGGCAGAATGAGGAACAATGGATGGAAGCTGACAACAGTCAGACATATATAGAATATGGAAAGACTTCCTAATAATGAGAGATGTCCACAAATTGAATGAGCTGCCCATAGAGATGGTGAGTTCCCATTTATTAGAAGTTTGTAGCCAAGGCTGGATGACCACTTGCCAAGCATGCTATTCTTTTCCCTGATATGGGTTAGCCTGCATGGCTTCTGAACTGCCAGGATTCTTTTCTTTTCCCTTCAGAAGATGATCTTCACATATTCACCTGCCATGTTCCTTTCCTTCTCTCTATCTTCTACCATTCACAATTTATTTCATTCCACCTTCTATAATCTTCCTAACACATATATTTATCCTCTTTATTTTCTTCGCCTTTACTCTCCTTTTTTTCACCCACTTAGACAAGAAAAATCTCTCTGCCTCTGCCTCTTCCCTCTCTCTCCCTCTCTTAGTTCCATTTGTGAGCCCCAAGCCTGCCGTAATCATGACTGATAATCATAATAGCAGTACTAGTGATACACCTGTGTCCAGGAAATGGAAAGCCATTAGTTTTGATGTAAAATTAGACACAATAAAGAGCCATCAACCTCCAAAGTCCTTGAATGTTCCCCAAAGTCTTCTTGAGAGCTCTGCAAAAGTCTCCATTTACCTCCTCCTCCTCATCCAGTTACATCTGCTTTTCCTCCAGCATCAACATTCAGGATATAATTTTAAAATATATTTTCAAATTATTATTTTTGTTTCATTACCAGTATTACAATATTTTTGAACTGTTTTCTTTGAAAATGTATGGATGTTGGCAACATTATGAGCTAACAAATCTCACAGGCTGGCTTAGCAGCCAAACCTTAGAGCCTTGTTTCTATGAGAAACATCCAAAGGCCTCCACAGTCTGGGACTAGTCTAACTCTCCAGCCTGCTCTCATCATTACTTCCCTCCAAGTATGCTAGGCAGTAGGCAAGCTGGATTATTCTCTGTCCCCTTGGACATCTCCCACCTCCTATTTTTTGCTCCTTTTTCCTATTATAACCAGCCTTAGGTTTGCCAGTTTGACATAATTTCTCTAAGAATAATGTGATCTTGGACTTAATTGGAGGTGGATGGTGGGGTTAGGGGGAGGCAGACTGCCCTAATCAGAGTGACATTGGCCCTGACTTTGGGGGAATCATGAGAAAAAGAAACATCAAGCCAGAAAGAATGGGAAGATTCTAAAACTAGTGGTTAAATTATGCTCACAAAACGTTTTCTTTTTCAGTCTCTACCTGTTGAAAGTGAGCTCAATTTTTAAAATACAAATCAAATGACAAGTCTTCCAGGAAAACTTTGCTTCTCTTCATCTTCCGCTAAATAATAATGAACCTCTTCCTCTGATCCCCTAGAAGGCTTTACTACTCTCTGTTCTCTTCATGGGGATGGCATGGGATGTGAGGTTTCCCTTTCTGGATGCCCCCAATCCAGAAGATTTCAGGTCAAACAGAGAGCAGAAAAAATTTTTTCTCTTCCTTGCATTCTTTTAATTCTGAGGAAAAGATAACTGAGTCCCAGAGACTCATAATAAGACAAGACCCCTGAGAGAAATATTCCCCTTGCATTCTCCCCTAGATTTCAAGATGAACACGGATATACATATTCTGGTTATGCCCTGATACCATTGGGTTGTAATCTAGGACATCTACTTGCTCCCTAAACTATGCCCAGCCAAACCCTAGGTCTTCAGGACAAAAAACACCGCTCTGACCCCAGTCAGGTGACCAACCTCCCTCCCCCCAACTTCTGACTAAATTCGTACCATCACCATCCCTTCTCCAAGTCATGTAGCACTTGTTGTCAATAGTGTATAAAAACCCCAGCACCCATCCCTGGGGAGCCAGGACCCACTCTTGAGCCTGTCTCCTGACCTTTCAACATTACTCTCTAAATTAATGAATTTCTCTTTTTATTTTTAAGCTAAGTTTTGGAGTCTTGCATTCTTGAAAAGGGTACCTGTCCTGAACCCAGGGGTTCACCTCAAATCCCCCCACAACAGGATATTATATTGAAGTGCATTAAAAAAAACTGACCTTCTGTCTTAGAATCAATATTAAGTATTGGTTCCAAGGTAGAAGGGCTAGGCAATAGGGGTTAAGTGACTTGCCCAGGGCCATGCAGCTAAGAAGTGTCTGAGGCTAGATTTGAACCTAGGACTTCATGTCTCTAGGCCTGACTCTCTATCCACTGAGCTGCTCTTAAAGTGCAATTTAATAATTTAGTAAAGTGTAATTTCTCCCCTTTCTTCCTAAGTCTTTATATTTCAAAAATTACATACTCTAAATTTGTGTTTTATTCCTTTACTAGATTGTAAATTCCAAGAGAACTGATGTCCTCCAGCTCTAGAATAATGATTTATGTGCTTGGTTAAGAAATATTATTGAATGAATCTTCTTGGTGTACAAGTTCTACTATTCCTAAATTAAAAAAAAAACAGAACAAAACTTTAATGCCCCCTAGGTCACCCAATAGATAGTGTTAGTGCTGGAGTGAGGAAGACTCATCTTCCTTTATTTAAATCTGACCTCAGACACTCTGGTGTCTGGTGACCCAGGGCAAGTTACTTAACCCCGTTTGCCTCCATTTCCTCATCTGTAAAATGAGCTGGAGAAGGAAATGTCAAACTTTGCTAAGTAAATCCCAAATGAGGTCACAAAGAGTAGGACAGGACTGAAAATGATTGAATGACACTTTCCTTAGTGGAAAAATGCAGATTCCTAAACCTGGCATTGAAGTAAAGTCACAGTCTGGACTCAACACAGCTTTTGAATCTTAGTCCCAATTATTCCCCTTCACTTACTCTATGTGCTCCTCAAACTGAATTAATAGCTTTTCATCAATTTCAACAACCTGCCTTCTACTCCATGAATTAGCCCAATACATAATCAAGCCTACTTTCTTAACAATGATCCTCAGAATCCTTTTCCCTTTAAGACAACTGGAGAGGGGCAGCTAGATGGCTCAGGGAATAAAGAACAAAGCCCGGAGTCTCTTTGGCAAGTTTGACCTCAACTGTCTAGTACTTACCATTTTTCTGCCTTGGAACCAATATTCAGTATCCATCTAAAACAGAAGATGAGAGTTTAAAACAAAGAAACAAACAGCTGGAGAACATGAAGAACAACTCCTATGTGTTGCTCAAATTGTATGTGAAACTACATTACTGTGTGATCTGCACAATCCATAATAAGGCAGTGAGAAATCGATCTCTCAAGACACGAAAAGATCAGACTTTTTCCCATCCCACTTCAGATGTCCAAGTGCTACCCACGGACCCCTGCCAAAACCTACACAAGGAGCTATCTGCCCATCAAGATCCCTGAACCACTCAGAGGAAAATAAAATGGTTGGTCTACCTTAAAAAAAAAGTCAGGAGTCAGGAAGATCTGAATTCAAATCCCACATGTGTAGCTTCAGTCAAAAGTCACCTAACTTCCCTTTTGCCTCAGTTTCCTCATCTGTAAAATTGAAGTAAGAATAGCACTGATCTTGCAGAGTTTTGTGCCAAAGGAGATAATTTGTTTAAGACTTAGCACAGTGCCTGGCATACAACAGGCACTCTATAAATATTATTATCATTCCTATAGACTCAGCTCAGATGCCACCTCCTCTGTAAAGGCTTCCCTAATTAACCCCAACTATTAATGTTCTCTCTCTTCATAGTTTATTGTGTATTTTACTTCTCTATGAACATCTTGCCTTCTTCCTGGTAGAAAATGAGTTTTCCTTCCATCGCATTATCCTCAGGAGCACTTCACATATAATTATTTACTTCAATTGAATTGAATAAGAAAGTACATTGGAATTTCCAGACAATGACCTCGAACATTTTTGATGACTTGCTGGAACACCAGGGTTAGAGAGGTTTCTCCTTTAGATGCCTTGGAAAAACATGAACAAGACACTTTGTTGTATGACATTGCTGTCATTCATTTACATAGATGGTTAACCATGGATAAAGAAAACCCCTGAGAATTTCATACCTCAAAACTGTAAGGTTTGAATTCTCATAGTTTGCTGGACTTTAAGGTCTGTTGTTATTCTGGAAATTCATATTCATGAAGCAGGAGAGGTAGAAGCTACAGGGAATAAACACTTGGCCCTAGGAAATTAATGAGGGAACTAAAGGTGACCTTAATTGTGAGAGAAAAAATAATGCTGAAATTACAATGGACCTCAAAGGAACTCAGGTCCAGTACTTCTTGGAAGCTGTAAGAAGAAGAGTCTGGAAATTACCAGCATGTCTTCAGCTAGCATGGTGGGAATGGAATCAATAAATTGAAAGAAGCAAATTGGAGGAAAAGAAACTGAGAAATACTATTGTTTCCTTGTAAGTTCTGCTGCTGGTGGTCTTTCTATTTCGTTTTAAAATATTATTTTAAAAAACTTTCATTGGTGCCTTATATTTTTCACATCACAGATTATTTCCAAATATACCAACACCATCCCTTTCAATGAAGAAAAAACAGTTATGCTATGCACAAAGGGCTATATAACTGTACATATCTTTTGACCCAGCAATATCTCTACTGAGTCTGTAGCTCAGAGATCAAAGAAAAAGAAATGACTCATATGTACAAACATATTTATAGCTGCTCTTTTTTGGTATCAAAGAATTTGAAATTGAGGGGATGCCCATCAATTAGGGAATAGCTGAACAAGTTGTGGTATATGTTTGTGATGGAATACTATTGAACTATAAGAAATGATAAAAAGGATAAGCTCAGAAAAAACCCAGGAAGGCATATGAATTGATGCAAGATGAAGTGAACAGAACCAGGAGAACAAGGTACATAGTAACAGTAATACTACAATGACAATCAATTTGAAAGACTTGGCTACTTTGATTAATACTATGATCCAAGATATTTTAAAAAGACTCATGATGAAAAATGCTATCCACCTTTGGAGAGAGAACTGGTGAACTCTGGCTACTATGGAAATATGTTTTGCATGACTTCACTTGAATAATTGATATATTGCTTGCTTTCTCAATAGGTGGGGTAGGGGTAGAGGGAGAGAGGGAATATGGAACTCAAAATGTAAAAAAAGGAATGCTAAAAATAAATATTTTAAAAGAAAAAATATTATGCATAAACAGTTGATAAAATGATTGTTGCCTGTTTGGACCATTTAGGCTATATTCTATTCCTATAGTCCTTCTCCTCTCTCCAAAGAGAATCATAGATTTAGAATTGGAAGGGACCTCACAAGTCATCTAGTCCAACTCTACATTTTACAATGAAGGAAAGGGAGGTTCAGGAAACTTAAGTAACTTATTTAAGATCACAAAGGTAATGAGGTAGGATTATCATTCAGATCCTTGGACCCCAGAGCCAGTGATCTTTCTAGGTGGAAGTTGTCCATTATCTGTCCTTCTGGACTAAGGCTGTCCATTATAATTATTTAATGTTGAGCATAATTTTAGTGTTTTTTTCAGAACACTTTAGATTTACTGCCAGCTTTCAGGATATGCATTTCTTCCCCTAAGAAATGGCCTATTAAAATGGAAGAAGAACAGTTCATGCAAAGATATACCAGGTCCTAGGAACAGTCTCATTGCCTACCTTTTCTTTCCATGGTATAAAGACTACCATTTGCAAGTTCTCTGGTGACATCTCTATCATTCTCAAGCTTCTTGTCATGGTATATCGTCTGTGTTCTTATCAGTCATTCTTTAGGAGTGAGGATCAGTCCCAGGTACAGTGTGATGGGGTAAGAAGAGAAGAGAAGGGTTTGAGTGCTGCCTCCAGTCTAGAGGTGGATAGAGAACTAGGCTTTGAAATCAGAAAGACTATTATTCCTGAGTTCAAATTCAGCCTCAGACACTTATTAGCTGTGTGATCCTGGACAAGTTACTTAATCCTGTTTGTCTCAGTTTCTTCTTCTTTAAAATGAACTGGAGAAGGAAATGACAAACAAATCCAGTTGTCCAAGAAAAGCCAAAATGGAGTCATGAAGAGTCCAACATGATTGAAAACAATTAAACAACAATGGGACTCTGGTGGCTATATTTTTTTAACCCTTACCCCCATCTTATAATTGATTCTAAAGCAGAAGAGTAGTTATTGGGGTTAAATGACTTGCTCAGGATCACATAGCTAGGAAGTATCTGAAGCCACATTTGAACCCAGGACATTTAACAGTGGTTTATGGAAAGATTTCCTAAGCCATCCAAAAGTAGAATAGGCTTCTTTGAGAAAGAAAACATCTCCTTTCACTAAAGCTCTTCCAGCAGAGGCTGATATTGTAGAAGAAGCTCCTATTCGTGTCCAAGTTGGTCCACATCACAGAATTCTAGCTGTATATCTGGAAGGGATACAAAGACTTTCTGGTCTAACCTCCTCCTTTGACAGGTTCAGTGATTTACCCAGGGTCAAATAGATGAGTGTCAGAGGCAGGATTTGACACATCCTTTGATTCCGGAGATAGTCTTCTGAGGACATAACCCTTGAGGTCTCTTCTAAATCTGAGATCCTACAATTCCATCCCTGAAAGCATGATTTCATCTTCTCCTATTCCCACTGCCTTGTGTCTAACAGAGTGTGAAAATGGTACCCTTAAGAGAAGGATGATGGGTAACAAGCAAAAGTATAACCAGCACGAGACAACTTCAAGGGCATGTCCTTCTCGTGGTGAGTCATGATGCCATTTGTTGGTACAAAGAAGAGCCCTCCTGCCTCTGTAACTTTGATTTTCCATTCCCTTTCCATCAGAGTCTCTTCAAAGTGCTATATAAATATGTATATATTGATCACAGGCCTTTTACTTTTGAACATTCACAAATTCCACACTCCAAAGGAGGTCACTTAACTTGTGCTACTTGTAAAATGCCTGTCTCCTGGTGTGAATTCAAAGGGCTAGAAGGAAATGGTCTTTCTATGTGAAAAGCGTCATTGCCATCTGATCTAAAGAAGGAACCCTCAATCAGCTGGGCAGAAATGTATTGCTGCTCAGTAACAGAGGTTCTAATGCATATCACAGTTTCAGAGATTTTTTTTAAAAGCTTCTTGTATTAACCTGAGTTGGAAAAGGGATTTATTTTTTTTAAAGGAAGAAATTATTTTCTTAATGCAATAAATGGTTACAAATGCAATAAGGATTTAATTCTCTGTTGATATCCTAAGATGCTGATCACTCATACAAGAAAAGTAATTGAGGGAGTCTGTTAGGTGATAAGAATCAAAATGTTAGAATAAATTGTCTTTCTGAATACATACCATGTCCCCAAACAACAATCTTCTCCAAGACTCTTACTTTACTCTTAGCAGCTTTGCCTCTCATCATTTGTTCTCAGCTATTATTAGTGGCTCAGTGGATAAAGCACCAGGGGTTAAAGTCAGAAAGACTGATCTTCTGAGTTCAAATCTTGCCTCAGATCCATACTAACTGTGTGACCCTAAGCAAGTCACTTAATTCTATTTTCCTCAGTTTTCTCATCTGTAAAATAAGTTGGAGAAGGAGAGAACAAACAATTCCAGAATCCTTGCCAAGAAAACCCCAAATGGGGTCACAAAGAGTTGGACATGATTGAACAACATCAGATTGTAATGGGGGAAGTTAAGTAGCTCAGTGGATAGAGAACCAGGGCTAAAGAAATAGGAGGTCCTGGGTTCAAATCTGGCTTCAGACAATTCCTAGTTGTGTGACCCTGAGCAAGTCTTAAACCCAGTTGCCTAGCCCTTGTTCTTCTGCCTTAAAAGTGATTCTTAGTATTGATTCTAAGATAGAAGATTAGGTTTTCAAATGTTTATTATGGCAGCTAAGTGTTAAGATTCTCACAACAAAATTGGTGGAAAAGTACTACTATTATTACAATTAAAAGAATTGAGACACAGAAGCAAAGTGACTTAGGATCACATAGCTAGTAAATATGAACTCAGATTTGAACTCAAGTTTTCCTAACTGGAAACCCAGCTTTCTCACCACGCTAGAAGGAATTTCCAAATTGGATATTCCCAAACTGATAAAAACCATAGATTCAGTCCTTGTCCCCTAAATGTGTGGTTTGAAGTCACAGACATACCTATGCAGTGCTATATCTGACCAGTATCTACTAGGCAATCAGATGTATTCCCGACTGTTAATCAAACTTCCTAATATCATCTCCATTCCTACCCTTTACTGAGCATTATGGCAGCAAGAAGAGAATGGGGGCCATTAAGGCATAGTCTCACCATGATTGATGGAGGTTCCATAATGCTTCTGAAAATGTTACCTGAGCATCACTCATACAGTAAGTGGGGCTTTGACATGCTTCTTTAAAATGTTCATAAATCCTGGGTTTTAAGCACGCATTACCCTTGCTCCTGTTCCCAGCACAGCAGGCATTTACAGCTGTTTGATTTTTACCAGGTGATATGAAACCATTATTAATTCAGTCAAATGGCTCTACTCTAATAGTTCATTGTGCCTGGCAGTTCTAGAAAAGCCATCTTGATTTCCCCACTATTCCAAAGCCATCTCTATCTCCCTCCTACATTGTTCATGGACCATATCTTTGCTCTCATCATCTCAGCAAATGTTTCACTGTTTCTGTTAATAACTGAAATCCCTCTTCTGACCATAACCTCATTTCCTTTCATCTTTGTGTCCTTCTTCTCTGAAACCTATTGGGTAGTTTTCCTTACCCCCAAACCTAAAACTTCTCTTTCCCATTTTCCTGGAATTAATAAATCCCTTTCCTTGTTAAGTTTATGAGCCAGTGTGAAGTTCTATTTTAGATCCTACCAACCAATTCCATACATTACCTAGACAAAATCTCCTTCCAGGCAAGCACTGAACCCAGCTGTGGTCTAGAGAGCAAGACTGCAGTTTTGAAGACATCCTGGTCCTTTATCTACTTTAGGCTTTAAGAAATAATCTTTTGACTGAGGAAGTTGCTAATCTCAGTGGGATAATTTCCTATATGTCAACTAATTTAGCCCTGGGATAACCAAGTTTAAATAGTCCCCATTCCTGATCTAAAAGGGGAATCTGTTAAAACTGTTATTCCTTCTGCTGTAACTGCCTTAGGAAGGGGAGAAGAAAGAATTCTATTGACTCATACCCCTCCCCCTTGCTAGGATAGCCAGCTTCATCCTTGGCTCTGACTCTATTACCCATCATTGCTAATTTGACTCAATCTTACAATATAAATGCACACACAAATACCTACACAAAAATTAAATAAACACAAGGTAATTTTGTTGTGAAAGCACTGTCACCTCTCTTTATTTACACAACACCACTCTAATTCAGACTCTCATTGCCCCTTTCCTGGACTATAACAATAGCCTTGTAATTAGTCTCCCTGCTTCTATTCTCTCATCTATCACATCCATCATCCATGAAGCTATCCTACTGATCTCTTTTGAAAAATATTTTAGTTTAATTTTATAAATGGATTATTTTTTCATTTTCAGTTTTATTATATTCAGCTTTGAACTCTGTCCCTCACTTCTCCTACTTTATAAAAGAAAAAATTACAAACATGCATGGTTAAGCAAAACAAAATCCTGCATTAGACATGTTGCAAATAGTTAAATAAATAAATGAAGAAAGGAAGGAAGGAAGGAAGGAAGGAAGGAAGGAAGGAAGGAAGGAAGCAAGGAAGGAAGGAAAGAAGGAAGGAAAAGAAAGAAAGTATTACTCAATCTGAATCCTGAATTCATCATCTTTTTATCAAGAGATGGGTTGTATCTTTCTTCATGACCTCTCTGGAATTGTGATTGGGCATTGAATTGATCAGAGTTCTTAAATATTTCACTGTTGTTTGGCTTTATAATATTGTTATTATTATATAACTTGTTCTGGTTCTGTCCACTTTACTTTATATTAATTCATACTTGTCTTCCCAGGTGTCTCTGAACTTCCCCCTTCATCATTTCTTATAGCACTCCATCACATATACCATACTTGTTCATCCATTTCTCAATTGATGGGCATCCCCTCAGTTTATAGCTCTAGGATCACATAAGAAAAGCTGCTATAAAAATTTGAGTGCATATGTATCCCTTTCATCTTTCATTGTTTTCTCTGAGATTCCCAATTGATTCCTAAACCTCAGATCTGAAAACTCACGTCCCTGTTGCAGAAGGTTTAGTGCTTCCTCTTGCCTCTAGGATAAAATTTAAATTTCTTAATCCATTTTCTAAAACCCTTATAGTTTCCAGCTTATCTTTCCAGACTAGCTGTACTTTTTATCTCACTCTAAGTTCTAGATAAATGGGCAATGCTACTCCTTCAATGTCTGTGCCAAGGTTACCTTGCAGATGTTTAGAATTCACTCTTATCACATTTAAATCTGAGGATTTGGGGTTTCCTTTTAAAGGAAGCTTAGTTTTTGCCAGGTAGAGGTAGGAGACGGATTCTTTTTATCTTATTGCATAGCCCAATGCCAAGCACATAATAGGCATCTTCCTTTGGACAATCAAATATTTTTCTGGGGGAATTTTCAACCAACTTCTTTTCAGGTAACTTTGGTTGGGTTCCCTCATAAAGCAAACAAGGTATTTATTCATATGAGGGCTCTTGTGTTGCCAGGGAGGGTTGATCATGATTCCATTTAATCAAAAATTTGTTAAGTACCTACTATCTATGAAACACTGGTGTAAGTGACAAGGGGGTGTGTGTGAAGAAATTAATAAGATATGATCTTTCTGAAAAGAACTGCATTTCCATTGAGGTTATAAGATGCATACAGAAGTAAGAATGATACAAAATAGAGTACATACAAAGCTACAACATATATGTTGTAACTTTGTATATTAATTCCAAGGGGAAAAAATGCTGGGTAGGTCACTTTTTTATTTTCTGGCTAGAGGTATCAGGGAATATTTTGTGGAGGAAATAACATTTGATCTGCGCCTTGAAAAAATGGCTAACATTCAACAGGTAAAGATAGAATAAAAGATTTGAAGAAACAGGGCACAATTCCCTAACTTTCTTTGTTCAAGTACCTACTGTTCACCTACTGTTCGTGTTGTTTGATCCTGAATAATCAATAAATTGATTATTCAGCAACATAGCAACATGTAACTGTCGTTATTACTTTTTAACATAAATATTTTTTCAGTTAATGTAAAAATAATTTTAACATCCACTTTTTTAATTTTGTGAAAGAAAACACAAACAAAGAAAAACATTAGAGGGCTGGAATAATTTATTTTATTTTCCTCAATTACATATAAAATTAGTTTCCAACATTTTTCAAATAATTTTGAGTCTCAAATTCTCTTGCTTCTGCCCTCCCCACCTCCAATCCCACCTCCACTCATGATGTTAATCAATCTCATATAAATTTTGCATGTGCAATTATACAGAAAAGTTTGCTTTAGCCTAGATTCAGACCCCATCACGTCTTTCTCTGGAAGCAGATGACATTTTTTTATCATGATTCTTTTTGGATTGTTTTGAGTCATTGTATTGCTGAGAATAACTAAGCTATTCAGTTGTTGTTCAGTACAGTTATCGTGTACAACATTTTTCTGGTTCCACTTATTTCACTCCTCTTCAATTAGTTTAATATTTCCAAGTTTTTCTGAGCTCCTCCCACTTATCATTTCTTTCAACATAATAGTATTTCTTTACAATCATATATCATAGCTTACGCAGCCATTCCCTAATTGATGGATATTCCCTCACCTTCCAATTCTTTGATGCCCACAGAAAAGCTGCTTTAAATATTTTTTTTTACATATAGGTCCTTCCCCTTTTTTGTTTTTATCTCTTTAGGATACAAACCAAGTAATGGTATTGCTAAGTCAAAGGGTATGTACTATTTTATAACTCTTTGGGCATATACCCTAATTGCTCTCCAGAATGGTTGAATCAGTTCAAAACTCCCCCAACAGTGCATTAGTGTCTCAATTTTCCTCCATCACTTCCAAGTTTTGTCATTTTCCTTTTCTCATAAAGGACAATCTGGTAGCTATGGAGTGGTACCACAGAATTGTTTTTAATTTGCATTTCTCTAATTAATAGTGATTTAGAGCACTCTTCTATGACTATAAAGAGACTTAATTATTTCGTCTGAAAACTGCCAGTTTATATACTTTGACCATTTGTCAAATGGGGAATGTCTTGTATTCTTATACATTCAACTCATTTTTCTGTGTATTTGAGAAATGAGACCTTTATTAGAGAGATTTGTAAAAAAATTGCACCATTATGATTACTATATATTTATCTCTATTATATGTCCCCCTATTTAGTTTCTAACCACTACCTCTTGCATTTTCCCTCTTTTCTATAAGCCCCTCCCTCTTCTCTTATCCCTTTCCTCTCTTACTTTCCTATAGGGTAGGATAGATTTCTATACTCAATTAATTATGTATGTTCTTCCCTCATTGAGCCAATTCTTATGAGAGTAAAGTTCACATGCTCCCCTCCCAAACTCACTCATCTTCCTCTTTACTGTAAAAGCTCTTTCATGAATCTTTTATGTGTGATATTTTACTCTATTCTGTTTTCCCTTACCTCTCCTCCCAATGCTTTTATTTCTCAGTCCTTAATTTTTTTTATCATTCCAACATATTCAATTCATACCCTTTCTTTCTTTCTATGTATACTCCTTCTAACAGCCCTCATAATGATAAAGTTCTTAAGAGTTATAGGAATCATCTTCCCATATAGGGACATAAATAGTTTAACCTTATTGAATGTCTTTTGATTTCTCTTTCCTGTTTACCTTTTTGTGTTTCTCTTAGTCTTGTATTTGAGAGTTAAATTTTCCACTCAACTCTGGTCTTTTCATCAGGAATGTTTGAAAGTTCTCTATTTCATTGAATACCTATTTTTCCCCCAGAAGGATTTGCTCAGTTTTTTTGGGTAGGTGATTCTTGGTTGAAGTCCTACCTCTTTTGCCATCTGGAATATCAGATTTCATGCCCTCCAATTCTTAATGTAGAAGCTACTAAATCTTGTGTTATCTTGACTATGGCTCCACGATATATAAATTATTGTTTTTTTGGCACTTGCAATATTTTCTCCTTGATCTGGGAGTTCTGAAATTTGGCAATCATATTCCTGGGAGTTATCCTTCTGGGGTCTCTTTCAGGAGGAGATTGGTGGATTCTTTTGATTTCTATTTTTCTTTCTGCTTCTAGAATATCAGAGCAGTTTTCCTTGATAACTTTGATAGAACAATGATGTCTAAGTTCTTTTTTTGATCATGACTTTCATATACTCCAATAATTCTTAAATTATCATTGCTTAATATATTTTCTAGGTCAGTTGTTTTTTCAAATGAATATTTCACATTTTTTTCTATTTTTTCATTCTTTTACTATCCACATCTAAAGAAAGAACTGTAGAAGTAAAAATCAAGAAGAAAACATGTGATTTATCACTTATTTATATGGGTATGTAATTTGGGGTTTTAGTTTTAAAGAGTCATGCTTTTACAAAATGAATAATATGGAAATAGATTTGAGTGATAATATATATCAGTGGAATTGCTTGTCAACTCCAGGAAGGGGGAGGGTTGAGGGGAGGGGAAAAATATGGATCATGTAACAATGGAAAAAAATTTAAATAAAAAATTTAATATAAAAATATGTTTTTTTTCCTTTGAGTTTGTTTGATTTTTTCTTTTGTCTCATGGAATCATTACCTTCCACTTGTCCAGTTCCAATTTTTATGACATGATTTTCTTGAGCAAACTTTTGTACCTCCTTTTCCATTTGGCCAATTATACTTTGTAATGAGTTTTTTTCTTCAGTGAATTTTAATACCTCTTTTTCCATAAAGCAAATTTTGCCTTTTGAGAAGTTCTTCTCTTAAGTATATTTTTGTTTATCTTTTTCCATTTGGCCAAGTCTGCTTTTAAAGGTGTTCTTCTCCTCATTGGATTTTTGTGTCTCTTTGGCCAATTGGCCTATTCTGTTTTTTAAGTTATTAATTTGTTCAATACTTTTTGTGCCTCTTTTTATTTCATGATTTTCCTCTATCGCTCTCATTAGTTTTCCCAATTTTTCTTCTATCTCTCTTATTTGATTTTTAAAATCCTTTTTGAGCTCCTCCATTAATTCTTTTTGGACTTGAAAGCAATTCAAATTTTTCTTGCAGGCTTTGGATGCAGCAGTATTGACTTTGTTGTCCTCTTCTAGGCTTGCGTTTTGGTCTTTTACTGCCACCAAAATAAGTTTCTATGTTAAGTTTCTTTCGTGTGTATGTGTGCTCATATTCTGACCTTTTTCTTTATTTTAATTTAACAAACTGTTAAGGTTGGACTCTGTAACTATGGTGAAGGGAGCACTATTCTAAGTTTCAGATTCTTTTTGCAACTGCCTTCAGAGTTGGGAATCTATCTGATTTTAGTTCTTTGAAGGTGATATGCTATATGGAGAGGTGAATTTAATCCTTTCCCAGGATTTGTTGTGGCCTATGAGCAGCCACAAGCACTTTTCCCCATCCACCCCTTGGAAGGGTGACAGGTATCCTGCTCCCCTGTGGCCACAAGCATCCTAGAATGTGCTAATGCTCCTCCTCACCCTGAGACCACATCGCAGGACTACTACCTGATCTGAATATGGACAGTGCAACAGAAGTTTTGCATCCAGAACCAATAAAGAGACCCTTATAATCTTCTTCTGAGCAGTTGTTTACTACACATACCCCTGAACCTTACCATTTTTGGTTGAGAACTCCAGAAGCCTTTGCTGCTAATTCAACTGCCCTCCAGCCTCTTGCTGGGATCTTTGCAGGATCCTAACTTGACATTCTGCTTTGTGCTCTACTTTTACCTTGGTGTAATAGATCTTTCATGCTGGCCTTCTAAGTTATTTTATGCTATCTTTCAGTGGGTTATCTGCTCCAAAATTCATTTTTGAGGTGTTATTTTTTTAGATTAATTTGGTAGAAATTAGGTGGATCTGTGTGCTTTCTCTACCATTTTGATTCCACTCCAAGAAAGACAATTTTTTAAAAGTTAAAAATAAAGTATGCTTTGATCTGTGGATCAAAGATCAAAGTAAAAAAAATTTCAGACTCCATTAGTTCTTTTTCTGGAAGGAGATAGCATTTGTCATAGTGAGTTATTCAGAATTATCTTAGTTGATTATAATACTGAGAAAAGCAAAATCATTTAGCTGATCATCATACAATATTGCATTTACTGTATGTAATATTCTTCTGGCTATTTTCACTTCTCCTTGCATTCATTAATATAAGTCTTCCAAGATTTTTCTGAAAGCATTCTGCTCATTTCTTAGTATAATAGAATTCCATCACAATCATGTACCACAACTTTTTCAGTAATTCAGCCAATAATGATCATCCTTTCAATTTCCAAATCTTTGCCACCTTAAAAGAGCTATTACTAACATTTTTTGTACATATAGGTCCCTTTCCATTTTTTTATGTCTTTGAAATACAGAACTAATAGTGGTGCCGTTGGTTCAAAAGGTATGGACAGTTTTATAACCCCTTGAGCATAGTTCCAAATTGCTATCCATAATGGTTGAATCAATTCACAACTCTACAATGGCACATTGGTGTTTCAATTTTCCCAAATCGCCTCCAAAATTTTTTCCATATTCTTTTTCTGTTATACTAGTCATTCAGATAGCTGTGCAGTGATGAGAACTAAAAGTTATTTTAATTTGCATTTCTCTAACTAATAGTGATTTAGAGAATTTTTTAAATTTGACTATGGATAGTTATCAGTTCAGGAATGAATTATATTCTTAGAAAATTTGACTCAATTATCTATATAGTTGTGAAATGAAGCCTTTATCGGAGAAATGATATAAAAAATTTTTCCTACTTTTCTGCTTTCCTTCAAATCTTGGCAGAATTTGTTTTGTTTCTGAAAAACCTTTATATTTTAATTTAATGTAATCAAAATTATACTTTATACATCCTGAAATGCTCTCTATCTCTTATTTGGCCATATATTCTTCCCATATTCGTAGATTTGACAGAAAAACTATTGTATACTCCCCTAACTTCCTCATGGTATCATCCTTTATGTCTAAATTATGTTCTGATTTTGACCTGATCTTGGTCAAAAGATATGGTATGAAATATTGGTCTATAATAGTTTCTGCCAAACTGCTTTTCAGTTTTCCCAGTAGTTTTTATTAAATAGTAAGTTCTTATCTTAAAAGCTTAGATCTTTGGGTTTATGAACCATAAGATTACTATGGTCATTTACTGTAATCTATTGCACTGATCCTCCACTCTATTTCTTGGGCAACAACAGAAGATTATCAGATTATTTGTAATACAGTTTGTGACCTGGTATAGCTAGACTATCTTGCTTTATATTGTCTTTTCATTGATTGCCTTGATAGTCTTTACGTTTTGTTTTTCCAAATGAATTTTGTTACTTTTTTTCTGTTGTTGATTCAATTGTGCCCAACTCTTCATGACCCCTTTTTGGGGTTTTCTTGGCAGAGATACTAGAATGGTTTGCCATTTCCTGCTCCAGCTCATTTTATAGCTAAGGAAACTGAGGCAAATAGTGTTAAGTGCCTTGGCCGAGGTCAGAGAGCTAGGTCACATAGTTTGAGGCTAGATTCAAACTTGGGTCTTCCAACCCCACCAGGTCTGGTTCTCTATATAATACTCCACTTAGCTATACACTTTTTTTCTGATCTATAAAATATTTTTTGGCAATTTGATTGATGTGATATTGAATATGTGAATAAATTTAGGTAAAGTTGTCATTTTTTATTATGTTGACTCCGGCCAACTGGAGCAATTAATATTTCTCCAGTTGTTTAGATCTGACTTTATTCATGCAAAAAGAATGCTTTTTAATCATGTTCATATAGTTCCTGGGTTTGTATTGGCAGGTAGACTCCCAAGTATTTTATAATGTCTACAATTATTTTAACTGGACTTTTTCTTTCCATCTCTTGCTGCTGAACCCTGTTGGTAATATGTAAAAATTCTAATGATTTATGTTGAATTTATTCTGTATCCTGCATCTTTGCTAAAGTTGCTAATTATTTCCAGAAATTTCTTTTAATTTATTCTCTTGAATTCTTCAAATATAATATCATACCATCAGCAAAGAGTGATAGTTTTGTTTCCTCATTGCCTATTCTAATTCTTTCAATTTCTTTTTCCTCTTATTGCTAGAGTAATTATTTCTAGTATGATGCTGAATAATAGTAGTGACAATAGGCAAGGATCCTTGTTTTACCCCATTATTTTGGGGAAGGTTTTTAGAGAGATATCTGCCCCAAGTCCATGAAGATTTCCCCCAGTGTAATGTTGTGTAGCTGTTTTCAGAGCTAATTCTGAGGGTTCCACAAGCTTTCAGATCTTCGAAGCTATTATGATCTAAGAGGAAGTATGGTATCTGCTCCACTGGTTTGTTCTGTGTTCTGTGAGCAACTACAAGCACTCTTTTCTGCCTTGAGTCTGTGACCAGTGTCTCTAGTCCTCTGCAGTAGCATATTAAAGAATCCTAGTGATCCTCTTCATCCTGGGACTAAGACAATGCAATAGAGACCCACACCAAATGCCAGCAAAGGACACCCTATAATATAGTTTTGACCAGCTTCCTAACCTCCTTACTAGCTCTGGGCTGCAAGCTCTAAAAGCTACTGCAGCCTGTGTTGACACACACTGTGTTGGAATGTCTTCCATTCTCACCCTAATGAGACAGACCTTTGCTGCCAACTTTCTAGTTTGTAGTGGGCTGGAAAATTGTTTTGCTCGATCCTTTTCTTTGTTCTGCCACTCCAAAATTCCTTTTAAGGTGTTATTTTAACATCATTTGGAGGGGTATTTAGATCTCAGCCAAGTTCCTGACTTTATACCATTGTAGCACCTGCTCTAGTATGATTACTTAGAGATTTAAGCCTGAATTCTTTTACTAGTTAAAATAGTGAATATAAATAGAGGGTACACTGAGGTATGTAGATTGTATCTCAGTCTCCTTTCTAGTGCAGTAAAGCAGTCTGTGCCTTACTATACTGGGCCAATCGCAACCAAGTCTTCCAGACAGTTGTAGAAAAACTAACAGGTTTATTGATGAATAAGGTTAGGGAGGGAGGACTGAGGATTGAGGATGCCCTAATTACTAATTCTCTCTCTTTCCCAACCCCTTCTAAATCCTCTGCAAAAAAGATTCTTCTGTTTCTTGAGGCTCCCTAAAATCCTTCCTGATTCTGGCTAATAACCCAAAAATCCCTCTCCATTCTACCTGACACTATTAATCCTCCCTTTGTTGATTTATCAGAATGTGACAGGTTCTGGATGGAAAGGATGAACTCTGGATGTCGGAGTTTAAGTCCCAGCTGGGCCTAGTCTGAGGGTTGACCCTCAGCCTCACACCAACAACTACCACTTGGCTACAATGATTTAGTCAGGGTTTGAGAAACTGTAGGTTCTTTTTTAGGATGGTTCTGGTGAGGAAAGGTATTCCCAGAGAAATAAAAAGTTTTCCCTTCTCTCACTCACAAGTTGGTAGAAACAGGATCAGTAGAGAAAACCTTCTCTCAGATCCAAGACAGGAACAGCCCCATTTATAGTTGCTCCTTTAAAATCTCTCCTCTCACATTCCAGAATTCTCTGTCTTAGAGTTCCTAGCATGTGGTCATGCTAGCCTCTTCAAATCCACTTTTACCTATACTTATACTCATTTATTTTTCTATAATTTCTAACATAACATAGTGAAGGCAAAAGAATTTTTATTCAGAACATAATTCTGGAAGGCACAAACAATAAAGGGCTGAGTGCAATTTGTAAATAATTTTTGCAAGAAGCAATTTTGGGCCAAAAGTTGCCAGTGCAAATCTAAGCAATATCCTAAAAGATGAGAGATCTAGGTTCTAGTCCTACTTCTACCTCTAAAGATGTGTGACCATGGCCAAATCAATTCTCTGTGTTTCAACATTCCATTTATAAAATGAGAATAATGTCATCAGCACATTGTTACACAATCCCCACAGTATGTGCCCAGAAACCCTACATAGTACTTTGTGTTTCTTCTAATGACTTGACTATATTTGAATTTTCAATATTGTTACTGGTATCACTGATTATTTCCCACACACATTGTAAATTTCCTGAAGCCCAAGACTATTTTACTGATCTTTGTAGGGATTGGGCTTGAGGGGCACAGCTAGGTGGCTTGGTGCATAGAAAACCAGACCTAGAGATGGGAGGTCCTGGGTTCCAATGTGACTTCAGACACTTCCTGGCTCCATGAATCTGGACCAGTCACTTAACCTTAATTGCCTAGCCCTTAACCTTCTTCTGTCTTGGAATGGAAAGAGTATCAATTCTAAAACAAAAAATAAGGTTAAAATAAAAAGATTGGGTTTGAGTCTCACATGTACCCCTTTCTAGCCTTATGATTCTAAACAAATATCTATGTCAAAGAAAATTTAAAAAATACTTCTACTAACCTATCTCGTAGCATTTTTGTCAGGTACATACTTTGTAATATCAACTCTATAGAAACAAATAGTTGTTACCATGCTCGTCTTTGCATCTTCCTCAATCTAGTATGGGGTCTAGCACATAGAAGATGCTTAATAAGTGTTTCTTGAATCACTACACTGAATGAAAATGACATTCTGCAAAACTGAAGCTAATTAGTATCAACATAAAATATATGATTAGTCATCTTGGGGAAAAAAGCAGCTCCTATAAGATTATAGTGTGTCCTCATATCCCATTTCTGGTCAGATTCTAACTGCTGAGATCAAAGGATCATTTTTTAAGAAGCACAGGTTTCAGAGTTTGAATAGACCCTAATAATACTTAACAGTGTGAGTGGCTGTAGTGGTGATAGACATCTTGGATAGTCTTGTGAAACCTATGGATTATTCAGAGCAATGTTTCTAAATATAAAATACACAGGATTACAAAGGAAGACATTTATATTGAAATATAGTTATAATATATGCAGTACATATGTGGATATACATGCATGTACATATATATCTATAAATTTTGTTATATAAGTTTGTATGTATTGTATGTATATTGTATGTATACACATAGAACTAGAAAGTGAGGCTAGGTCTCTTGGCTCCAAATTCTATAAGGATGTGTGTATATGTGTGTGTGTTTGTGTGTGTGTGCATGCACATACATACATATTCAAAAGCACATGCACACATATACATATATATGACCTTAGGCAAGTGTTTTATATCAAAGAAGTATGAAAGATACCCATACTCAAGATCTCTTGTCAAATAAGAGCTTAGTAAAATATACTCTTTATAGAGTTAACATTTACACATATATGTATGTATTTGTATACACATATGTAAATGTATATATAGAGATGCATAATTCATGCAGGTTCATAGACTTCAGGTTAAGAACTCCTGCTATAAAATAAGTCTCATATTTTTCAGGTGAGGAAACAGTGAAAGAAGGATCAAAGTGATTTTGCCTGGCCATACAGGTAGCAAGGAGCAAAGAAAGAATTTGAACTACAATTCTCTGACTTTCAATCCACTTGTCTTTCCCATAAGTAATGTTGCAAGAGTGGTTGTGGTTGCCATATATATCAGCCCAGTGTTAAAGGGCTTCTTGTTTGAGGCATATGGTCCTACCTCTCCTGCTTACTTCTAGCTCTCATCGTGCTCCTTGGGCATTTTCTTCATGGATTTGATCCAAGAACTCTATATCTCCCAGCCCCTCTCCTCTAAGGCAGGAATATTTCTTCTCTTTCCTTCCTTCAGCCTCCTCCATGATAGTTTTATGCTTCAATTGGTGTCATCTCCACAGTTCTAATATCTAGACTCTTACTCCCAGATAATGAACAGCCATCAACCGTGTCCTTAACAAAAACATATTCTGCAGGTCATTAATTCTTGATTTTAAGTTATCTAGTGGTTGAACTGACAATCAGGAAGATATCAATCTAACATGAGACTTATCTAATATGGAAAATCCAATAGATTCGTCATCTAATTAACTGTAACTAGACAAGTAGGTGCCACATAGATGAAGAACTAGAATCAAGGAAACCTCAGTTTGAATCCTGCCTTGGACTAGCTATGTTGCCTTGAACAAGTCACTGAAATCTTAGCTTCAGGCTCATTACCAGTAAAATGGAGACAATAATAATAGAATCTAGCTCCCTAGGATACTGGAAGTTTATAATAAGATTATATGCAAAGCACTTTGTAAACCATAAAGCATTTTGATACTACTATCATCATCATCATCATCACTATCATTTATTCTTACTAGCAATTTCACCCCACATAAGAAAATGCTGTGGGACAAGTAAGTGAATGGCTCAGTTGACAAAGAGCCAGGACTTAAAACAGGAGGTCCTGGGTTCAAATCTGACTTCAGACACTTTCTAGCTATGTGACCCCCTTAGACAAGTCACTTAGTCCAAGTTTGTATAGCCCTTACCATTCATCTGCCTTGGAACCAATAATTAGTATCAATTCTAAGACAGAAGGTAAGGGTTTTTTTTTTAAAGAAAGAAAAAAACATGGTGTTATAACAACAAAGTGGTGCTTATCATGGAGTCTAGAAAAAGGAGAAACAAAGGACAAAGATTTTTTATTGAATCTATATGCTCTTATTTTTTAAAAAATGATGTAGATTCTTTAGACATAAATATCTATTGAATAGAAGATAAGAGACATGGAATCATAGAAAGAATACTGGATTTGGAATTGGAAGTTCAATTTTTGAACCCTAGAGCTACTATTCTATTGCCTGTTTTACTTTAGGAAAGTCAATTCACCTTTCTGGGTCTCATTTTTCTCATATCTAAAATGAAAGTATCGAACCAGCTGGTCTATAAAGTCCCTTTCATCTTAAAAGCTCATATAGTCATCAAGTATCCCAGCTTGGCAAGAATAACCAAAAGCATTCATTGTCTTTTCATTTACTCTCCATATGCCTTGAGACCTTTTCATTTTTTAATGTGGTTTCCTCCACAAAGTCTTACCCCAGTGCCACATTTTGATGTGGAAGTGGTGCTGAGTTTCTCCAAGATTATTCCTTTGGAGCACAAGTCTGGGAGATTCCCCTATAATATAAAGACTTTTAATACTATCCTAACAAAAGACTCTGTCTCAGTACAGAGGCTCATCACCCATAAGTTGGCCACTTTGAATTCAGATAATTGAAGACAGTTATGTCTGCACTCTATCTTCTCTTATCCAAATGGAACAGGAGGGCAACTAGTGAAAGTGTAATGGCAGATGTCTTCACTTCTTAGAATATGGTCCAAAACTATTTGTTTCATTCAAGATAATAATATCTTTCACCAGAATTTTCTTCATCCTGTTTGTAAGATAAAGGTTAAAAGAGCTCCATTATGAAGGTAGGCTTTTACATCCCTTTTTCTTTCCGATTTCTCTGGCTTTTCTCCATCATAGCAAGAAGAAATTGCCTTTAGTTTCTCCTAAGCCATCACTATCTTTTTGTTTTTGCTCCATCAAATAAAATACTTTATTAAAAATCAATAAACAATGAACCCAGTGGGACTGTACATTCTTTATACATTTCTTTCAATTGTGTGAATGGTAAAGATGTAATCTGCTGTGTAAAATTTTCTGCTTTTCCTTTCTCTTATTTTCCTTAAGTATAGTTTCAATATCTGCATAGACCATTCTTATAAGGTTATATTTACTTATTCATTTTAAAAGTATGTTTGTTTATCTGTTTTTATAAGAATTTATTGGATCTCTTTCGTCTCCCCAATGAACAAAATAAATTTAAAAATCTTCATGATAAATATGCTTTATGAGTACTAGTTAAAGGAATCAGTGATGTTTTTTCTTTATAGGGATGATTTAAGGTGTGCCTCCTTTAACATCAGCAAAACTGAAGGTCAGAAGGGCAAAGGAAAAGACATGAGATCTAAGGATGAGGTCCTTTCAGTTGTGATGAGAGCATTCATTGTCTTTTAGTGGGTCTGAAATCTTGAGTAGAATTACTACACATGAAAATGCCATCAGAAACAATGAAATGTCTCAAGGACAAAGATTATTTCAGTACTGTTTTCCCAGGTACTCATATATATCTCAATGAGGAAGATTTGGAAAATGTTTCTGGATGGTCACCATAAGCCAAGGTCAGGTCTTTCATTAAGGCAAACTAACTGAATCAAGAAGAATATTCAAAAAGAAGAATACTTCTCTCACCTCCTTGCCTCAGAGCTGAGGCCTTCAAGGAGTAGAACTAGAGATACTTTTGCTAGTCCTAGGACGAAAGTCTCTTACCTTTCTTATTTTCTTTTCAAACCCTTACCTTCTATCCTAAAATCAATACTGTGTATTGATTCCAAGGCAGAAGAGTGGTAAGGGCTAGGTAATAGGGGTTAAGTGGCTTACCAGGGGTCACACAGCTAGGAAATGTCTTGGGCCAGATTTGAACCCAGGATCTCCCAACTCTAGCCTGGCTCTCAATCCACTGAGCCACCCAGCTGCCCCTTCTCTTACCTTTTTGAAAGAGTACACTAAGTCATCAGTTGAAAGATCACTGAAACACTTAGCTGAGTCTGAGACTGGAAGTAATGGAGACTATAACAATCTCTCCAAGAGAAAGTTCAGGGAATACAGACTGATGGAATTATTCAGCAAAGATGCTGTTTCCTGGAAAAAGCAAGCCACTGTTTGGTAGAGGTACTATCTCCTTCTAAGTGTCCAGCGAGCCTAGCAACAGAGTGACCTGTCCATCACTGGCACTATGACTTATAGAGAACTTCATGAGGCTTTTCTAGGAGAGCAGAATGACAATGACACCTTGGAGTTCAAGAATTGTATTTCCTTGGCAACATGAGATCTCTAACAATATACAAATGGGCATGATACTTGAGGTCTACACCTGCTGTTTTCTTCACAATCTGAGTATATTTATGGAAGATCACACCCCTCACTTTGGGGGTAAATGTTTCATAACTTCTCTTCTTGTTATCCCACTTGAGTAAATGCTTTTACTAAGATCTAACCAAGTCTTTTTAAATGGGATACACATAAGAGCTCATGAACTAAAATAGCAATAGGATTATAGCTTCTAATAGTTACCCCTAGACCCCGAGGCAGTGGTCACTTCATTAAGGCTCTGACCTATAAGTGAGAGCTCAGACTTAGAGAAGGAGCCCAGATAGGGCATCATAACAGGATGAGAGAAGGTAGAGTACAGATACAATAACTGTCTTCACTTCTCTGAAAGAAAGTTTTTAGTGGCTTTTTATTGCCTCTAGAATTTGAAGTTTCAAGCTCTTTTCTATCTGATTCCCACACACTTTTCAAACCTTACCGTACATTATTCCATTTTGTTCTCTCCATTTCCTGTTTGCATGCAAAGGCGCTCTCCCCTGTGTTAAGAGTATACACCACCCTCATTTCCACCTCTTTGAATCTGTAACTTCTATTAAACTTTGACTCAAGTGATGTGTACTCATCTCCCCATCTTTGATCCCTTCACCCCTCCCTCTCTCACCAATAACTTTTTTTGTCTGTGATTTGAAAATGTTTATTTAATCAATACATTTAGAATATTTTCCCAAGGTTACATGATTCATGTTCTTTCCCTCTCCTCCTCCCATCCTCCTTTCATAGTCAATGCACAATTCCACTGGATTTTACATGTGTCATTGATGGAAACCTATTTCCATATTATTGATATTTGCATTAGGGTGACTGCTTCGAGGCTACGTCCCCAATCATATACCCATCAATCCATGTGAATAAGCAGTTGTTTTTCTTCTGTCTCACCAATAACTTTGCATTTATCTTCAGTTTTCTCATTTGTAAACATACCATTTTCCAAAACAGGGTCTCTATCACTTTCCTTTTTTTCCTTTGTATCCATAGCATTCAGTATAAGATCTTAACATAATGTTAATGAGTCATCCAAGTTGTATCTGGCCAGACTCTTCCTGACCCTGTATTGGACTTTTTTTTAGCAATTTTTTTCCTGCATATAGTAGACATTTAATAAATGCTAAATGAAACTGAAATTAAATGCAGCAAATGGATGAAACTAGCTTTACTCTCTGGGCCCATATAGGATAAGGAACTGCGGACAAACATTTCAGGAAGTTATTTTGTCTCATTTTAGTAAAAAAATAAAAATATTCCCCTTAATTAGAGCTATCCAAAAGGAGAATGGGTTACCTTGGGAGAAAGCAAGGTTCCCCCTTGGAATAGAGTTTGACAAAATTTTGTTGAGGAAGACTAAGGAGGGTCTACATTTTAGGCATGACTCGGGAAAAAGTTATGGAGACAGGAAATAAAATATCAAGGGTAAGGGGCAGCAAGCAGGCCATTTTGGTAAATAACAGAGTGCCTGAAGGGGAGTATGTATAATAAATCTGAGAAGGTAGGGTATGTGTGTTGAATGATGAATTTCATACTCCTAACTGGTTTGGAAATCACTGATTTGTTAATGCTTACCATTAACTGTCCAACACATATTCAATAGCTATGACCCTACTAAATGCTTTTAATCTCCCAGACTCAATCTCCCCTCTCTATTGAGAAAAAACAACAACAACAACATCACTTTCCCTCATCCTAGAAGTTATCAAACAAACATACTGTACTGACCCTTACCCTACTACTCCTAAACCACTTCAGGGCAGCTAAATAGGGCTGTGTATAGAGTTCTTAGTTTGGAGTCTGAAAGATCCGAATACAAAATCAAACTCCAAAACTTAATAGATGTGTAACCCCGTGCTAGTTACTTAACCTCTGTGTGCCTTACTGTTTTCATCTGTAATATGGGGATAATTAGTACCTGCGTCCTAGAAGTGTTGTGAAAATCAAATGAGATATTTGTGACACACTTAACACAATGCTCGAAACATAGTGAACACTATATAAATGTTAGATAATATTATTATTATTATCTGACTAATTTTTCTCCCTTAAATTATTACACTTTGCTCTATACCTCTCTTCCCCACTTTCTATTCTGTCCCCATCCTCCCAAATGCTATGTCTTGGTCTCCTCCTCTCAGATGAATCATATCTCTTCCTCCCCCTCATTTCTAACTCTTCTCACTCTTATAAATTTCCCAAATTAATCCTGACATTATTCTGATCACTCTGAAAACCATATAGTATAAATATACTTTTGTGTGCACTCTTACATTTCTGGCTATTCTTATGGCGAGAGATAAAAGATAGCTATATGGATAACTTCTACTGGCATTGCCATTATTATATAGATATTTCTATTAGATGAAAGACACTGAGGTGCAGTGAAATGGAATTCTAGAATCAAAGAACATGAAGGCTAACAGAAATTCTAGAATATAGACTGAGTTGAAAGGGACCTTAGAATGTGACTATTGTGTTACTTTTTGGGAATATAAATACTGTGATATTGGAAATTTGGGGGTCCTTGAACTAATTTTGAGGTCCCTGTTCTAAACTTCCTGTGGACATTTAGGGCTCTTTCAAACTACATTTCCCAAGAGCCACCTGGCTTCCTCTCTTGCGTAATCATGTGGGCAGGAAGTGTAATCACATAGAGAAAAGTATAAAGACTGAAGACTAGATTGGTACTTCCTCTTTTTCTGATTGTGGAGCAGGAGCCAGGATGGGAGGAGCAGGTAATGGCAGGTCCTTATAAATAGGCATGTGGCTTCATTTTCCTAATGGCTATCAATAAACCCTTTAAAACCCTAATATTTTAAAATCTATCCTTTTATATTAATTTTATTTCTTACAATACTAAAACAAGGTAGTTTACGTCCTCAAGGAGTTATGTTCTAAGAGAAAGAAATAGCTTATGTGGGTGACTGGTAGCCATATAGGAATGAATGTTTTGGTTTGTAAAGCACAAAGAATATGCCATTGGGGAATTGATACACATGCCTGGGTGATGCATATGTTGGTAGGGTAGGCAAGAAGATGATCCAGTTTGCAGGGTATACCTTCTTATTCAGCTTCTCATAGTCTACTTCAGAGAACAGATCAAGGACTACTTCCTGCATGAAGCCTTTGCCTTTCCTATCAGCTGTATTCTACCATCTTAAAATTAATTTGAATTGACTTTTTACATATTGTACATTTTATATATGTTCACATATGTACATTTGATACATGTTACTTCAGAGGGAATATATTCTCCTTGAAGTTGGGAATTGCATCAGTTTTGTCTTTGTATCCAAAGTATCTAGCATAGTACATGGCATATAATAGATACTTCATAAAAATTTATGAATTGATCATTATAGGATTGATATAGGAAGAGTAGAGCTCTGGTTTGGAGACAGGAAACTGGGGTAAGAATCTTGCCTCTGTAGAGACTTTCTGTGTGGTGAAAAAATCTATCAAAGCATTTTTTTTGAGTGCCTACTCTATGCTATGAACTGTTTTAGCATTGAGTATATAAAGACAAAAATGAAACAGTCTTGTCCTCAAGAAGCTTACATTCTACAGGAAGAGGCAATAGATATATAAGTATATATAGCATATACATGGAATAAATGTATGGACTTTACCTTGGAAGAGAAAGGCACTGGAAGTTAGCATGTTTAATGAAGGTTTCATACAAAAGGTGTCACTGCAGCTCAGTTCAGAAGGAAACAAGGGATTCTAAGAAGCAGAAGTAAGGGAATAGATTCCTGGCACAGGGGACAAATATTTCAGAGCATGAATACCAGAGATGGAGTACTGATGCGAGTAATAGCAAGAAGGCTATTTGACTAGTCCATGATATGGGAAGGGATGAAGGTCATTTGACTAGACCACAGTATGGGAAGGGCTGTAAAGATAGAATGGGAACAGGTTTCAAAGGGTTTTAGAAGACAAGCAAGAACTTAAGTTGATTCTAAAAGCCATTGCAATAGAGAAATGGCATGTCTAGATTTGCCTTTTAGGAAAATCAACTTAGCAGCCATTTGTAAGATGGATTGGAATAGGGAGAGACTTGTGGTAGGGACAGCAATTAAGAAAATGAAGCTAAAGGGCATGAACATTCACAACAACTATATCAAAGAAAAATATATAATGTACATAGATAAAAAGGAGAGATAGATGAACAAATAAAGCTACAAAGAGCTGCGAGAAACTGACAAATTATTAAAGATATTTTTTATCTTAAAACCTTTTCTGAAGTATCAAGGATGATAATGTGTACTTATTTGTTTTTATTATTATTTACAACTAAGTTCATCTACATTTTCCTCTTTTTAAAAAAATTTTATCATCTGCAAATAGTAAACTTTGGTAAGCTAAGAAATGGTCCTGCATAACTTTGCCTAAGGATAACTGATTTTTATCTGTACATATGGGATTGTAAATAATCATCCAATATTGTTTTGAAACTCTACTGTATGGCACTGGGTAAGTAGGTAAAACAGTGATGGCAAACCTATTGATGACACACGGCCGCATGCCGCAGCATACAAAGAAGTATGGGGTCGCATGCCAAGGATGAAACATTTGCTGTAGTGTAGCATAGACACTCTGTGCATTATTGATGATAACTCTACCTATATTAATTACCTATTTTGGTTCATTAAATACAGTTATATATTACAGTTTGACATTTTTGTTATTTAAACTATAAATATCGTGAAGTTATGTTGTTTTTTCTTGAAGTGACACACTACCTGAGTTATGCTCGTTTTTTTTGGCGAATTTTAACACACCAAGTTCAAAAGGTGCCCATCACTGAGGTAAAAGGACAATACGAATCAGAATCCTCAGATGGCTATTGCATATTGGGAACATAGAACGTGTCCAAAAAATGTATCCCTTGCCAATTTACTGGGGATGGCAATTTTCAAACAGGGAGGAAAGATTGTAGCAGGGATTTGGTGCTCAGATCAGCTAAAATGAAGGCTCCAATGACAGATGCCAGGAACTTGCTTCTGAGAAAGGACTAGCACATTATTAATGGAAATTTTATACTAACTGCAGTGTGGTTGGGAATAGTCTCTTTTCCAATGATTTCCTCACCAGAATGGATCATTTCTTTAAATTCTCTCTTTCTCCTGATATTGCCAGGGCTGGAGGGCTCATTTACTTATAGCAGAGCACCTGGAAGGACAGAGGAAAAAGGGCCTGAGGGCCACCTCATCCTCCCCTTGACTCTGTCACTTAAGGACTAGATTTGGGGTTTTGGCCTTGTTAGTCCTTTTCAGATCTAGGCAAAGGAAGCTCGTTCTCTGACTCTGAGGTCTGATACTTGGGAGCTTTGGGGTCCAGGATTCTAGGCCAGATATTCTATCTGTACTATCAAAGAAACTCATATGGAAAGTGATGGCTGCAAGTCCAGTGGAGCTGGGATGGTACTTGGCACTCAAACAACAGGTGGTAATGAGCCTGCTCATTATTAGCTAATTACCACACTCTGCCTGCCTATAGGAGATCTTATGTCAGACTCAGTGTATCCCCTGTTGTCTTTGTTTCAGATGAAGAATAGCCAAGTCTGTGACCTGTAAAATCTCTCCAAATGACTTGCAGAAATCTTGACTTATGAAGAAAATGTAATGTGAATTATTAATGTCCCTTTTTGTATGGGAGCTGATGTAAGGGAGATGGTACCATTTTGTTTGCCAGGTGGTCTCTTCTTTCCTCTATGCATCTTGATTTTAGGTTGCCCCCCCAAGCCCATTATTTCCCCCTTCCTCTGCAAAAACATTTATTGGCATCTGAAACTATGAATAGCAGTGATGGGCTTGGAATGATGAGAGGATGATTTCTGCATTCCAGTCATCATTTCTCAGTTTGATTTGTGTTATGCAAATCTATGCCTAAGCACAAAAAGAGATTTAATCATGGGACTGGAGACCCATGGTAGGGAGTAGGAGTTGGAGTAGAGAAGGCTTTCCTTTTTTTGAATTAGTTCCTGTTGTATGGACCAATGTTTCTTAAGTGGGGTGGTGAAGAGATGATGATGGCTTACAGGGCAATTACATTGTTTCTCTAAATGAAGGCTGAGATCCTCAAAATGGTCGTTGGGTCTATTAATATAGGCAGAATGGTAGAGTGGGAAGTGTATTCAGAAAAACCTGGACTATAATCCTAGCTCTGAAATTTACTAGCTATTTCACCAATCTGAGCTTCCCTGTTTTTGTCTGCAATATGAAAATAAACTTCTTCTTCATGACTGATGCACAAGGTTCTTGTTACATAATGGACTACAAAAAAAAAGAGTTCCTACTATTATTAAGGAGGAGGGATAAGGAAAGACAGGCTTCCAACAGTTTTTTGATGTGTGGTGAGAGAGAGAGAGAGAGAGAGAGAGAGAGAGAGAGAGAGAGAGAGAGAGAGAGAGAGAGAGAGAGAGAGATGAAATGAGAGGGTATGGTGAAAAAGGAATTACAACTCTTCATCAGGGAAGTGGAATGCTTGAGGGTGATGGCAAGAGGAAGGGTATGACTCGTGTGTAGTTATGGAAGTGAGTCGTTTATGGAAACTAATTTGAGGAAGCTTTAACATTTATGTTGAAGTCCCCTAGTATGGGAGGATTTGGGTTGGAAAGGGAGTCGATGAATCAAGCACTAAATTCAATGAGAAAGGAAGGAGAATGTGCTGGGGTGGGGAGAGGTGGAAGGGGTTGGAAGATGATAGCTACTAGGAACTGTTTAAGTGACAAATTTTGGATAGTCAAACTCAAAAGGAGATTGCTAAATGATGGAAACTGGGTATTTTGGAAATGGATCAAGAAAGATCTCGGCTCCCATTCTGTAACCAGTGAATTGTGATGTATGAGAGATGTTGCAAACAGTCCTGGAAAGGGCTAGGATATAATGTCTGTCTCAGTGAGAACCAGTGGATGCAAAATATATGGAAGAACTCTAAGAGTCAGATGGGGAAGGATAGTAGTGAAGTGGATGGGGATGAGAAAGAGGATAGCATAGGTTAGAGAAGGGAGTTTGCTCTTTGTTCTCTATATTTGAATTTTCCACACTCCTTCTCAGCCTCCTTTTCCTCAGACTGAACACAGCAATTCCCTTAATTGATTCTATGTTAACCTGAACTGGAGTTTTACTCTTTATAGGAAATAGAACCCAGGCTAGTTTATTTTTATTTATATAGGTTTGATAAATAAAGGTTCATGTTGTAAAATTTAAATTAATATCAATAACTCCAAGTATTAATTTTATAAAGTTTATTAATAATCACTTGAAGTAGAAGAAATAAAAAAAATAAGAAATAGAAGTTCAAAGCCTAATTTTCTAACTAAAGTAAGACCACGTGTGTAAATTCTCCTGCCTGGCTGAAAGCCAGCTTCAGCCGTCATATTCAAGGAAAGAGAGAGAGAGAGAGAGAGAGAGAGAGAGAGAGAGAGAGAGAGAGAGAGAGAGAGAGAGAG
>NC_058130.1:675365687-675423853 GCF_016433145.1 Gracilinanus agilis | reverse complement strand
AGAAGAAGAAGAAGAAGAAGAAGAAGAAGAAGAAGAAGAAGAAGAAGAAGAAGAAGAAGAAGAAGAAGAAGAAGAAGAAGAAGAAGAAGGAAAAAGAGGAGGAGGAGGAGGAGGAGGAAAAAGAAAGAAAATGGCAAACCACTCTAGTATCTTTGCCAAGAAAATCCTAAATGAGGTGATAAAAAGTCATTTGGACATGATTAAATAACAACAATGTGATTTTTAAACAATCTGTAACTATGACAAAGATAATGGAAGGGGAACATAGAGAAAGGGACTAATTGTTAAAAACAGAAAAGATATATACCCCATATAAGGAAAAACTTTGGTAGCAGTTAGAGATGTCCAAAAGTAGAATGGGATGACCACAAAGTTGAGATAGAGAATTTCCTAGCATGAGAGGTCTTTGACCATGGGCTGGAAGGTCACTTTATGGGAATGTCACTATCCATAAATCCTGTTATATTAAAAGGAGGTCACTAATATCTATTTGATGTATATGAAGATGATGTACAGAGAGGATAGGATGGCACTTCACCTTTATAACTGTTGCCCAGGCAGGATCCTTTAGGTAAAAGTGATTTAACCCTTCAGGACCAACCTGGGGTTAATTGATATTAATTATTGGGCTCTTCAGCTGAGATAACGTTGGTAATCTGACTGTATGACTCCCTTCCCAAATAAGCTTTGGAAACCAATTCAGGAAGGTACTTTAAACTATAAATATATTTGGTAAGAAGGATAATGGTGTGGGATAGAGGTAATTGGAGACCCTATTTTAAATTGATGCTAATGAATCTCTAACTGCAGGCAAATGAAGGAATCAAGATGATACCTTCTCTCTGGTACAGCCTGGCCAGGGCTAAACCAGAGTAGGTAAACTGCTATGAAATCTTCAGCTTCTTCTTCAGTAGATCTTAAACCTTATCAGTTGAGATATCTGCCCTTTCCACCCTCTTCTTTGTCTCCTGCCCACTTCCCAGATCCCTCCTGGGCCCTGGGAAGCCTAGATGACTAAGATGATGAACTTCCTAATATCTAGGGGCAGTAGAAACAGCAATAGTGGTCAAATACAAGTTGATAATGGTACAGGAAACACAGGAGGAGCTTGCAGGGTTGAGTTTGCAAGTCTCTATCTCCAAAGACCAGGATCCATACTGATCTCCAGCCTCAGGGACAGGTCAAAGAACCCAGAACCTCTCTCAGGGTTCTCAATTTCTCTCTCCTGAGTCCGCATACCTCTCTGGGAACATTCTATCCAACTAATTTATCTGTCAATCAAAAGTGAACTTCAAGCTCCCAGAGATTCAATATAACAATCCTTATACCATCAGTGGGAAGGATGGACATACAAAAAGAATACATGTAAGTAAAGTACACACATGGAAAAGCCCCTTATACTTCAGATATTGCAAGACTGCTAGTATATTTTGATCATATAGAAATCCTAACAACCCAGACATTGGAGTGTTGGAGGAGATTGGGCAGAACCTCGGTTGCTCACTCTCCTTTAGTCTGTTTCTCTGAGCCCTGGCTACAAAGGCTATTTCCTTCTAAAAGAGCAGATTTCTTGCCCCAGATCAAGCTCTTTAAAATAGACCCAGACCTAACTTAGGCTTAAATCTCCCCTTCTACATGTATGTTCTGATCACCAAGGACAGGGAATTTCTCTCAGACTCAATATGAATTAGAGTATGAGGTACTCTAAAGCCACCTGTTTAATTCTCAGTTGCCAAACTGACCCAATCAGTATCCATTTTAGAGGCCAGCATTCTAGAAAACTGCCAAGGACATTTTCTGTTTCGGCCTCAAATCCTTCTCCCTGTATCATAACCCCCAAACTTTTTTTACTCAGCCATGCAGATGAAGGAACAGCAGCTGAGGGCTGGTGAGAGAATTCATTTTCTTCCTGTCTAGACAAATTTTATATATCATGAACCTTTCAACAATCAACAAAAACATCTCAGTATACAAAGATCCCCAAAAAAATGGACTCTGGAGGGAACTCTGCATTTCTTTTATGTACAATGGGATTTTTTTTGTCTATTAACTTTAGTAGTAATAAAACTACCCAGTTTGCATCCATTTCTGAAATTGTTTCTTCTTTGTATTTTATTCGTGCTATTTTCTTTCTTTCTTTTTTGTTTAGCAACACTATTATCTACTAACTCATCACCACAACCATCACCAGCACAATTAGAATCTTTCCCTTGTAACAAATAAATACAATTAAGCAAAAAAAAAAAAAAAACTAAAAATTTTGTCCAAATCTGAAAATGTATGTCTTGTGCTGCAATTATAGTCTCTGCAAAAGGAGGCATGCTTCATCATCAATCTACTAAAATTTGGATAGGATCCTTTTTTTGTTGAGAGTTCCTTTTATATGTTATCTTCCCCCTTTAAAAAGTAAGATCCCTAAAGGTAGTGAATAACTTTCTGCTTATATTCACATTCCCAGCACTTAGTACCATGAGGGTCACAAAGAAAAGGCTTAATAGACACTTGTTGAAGAATAACCATTCTGGTTCTGGTAATTTCATGCTGTGTTAGTTCATATTAGTCTTCTCAGGTTTCTCTGAATTGATCATATTCATCCTTTTAGGACAAAAGGATATTTTATTGCACACACATACACACAATTTGCTTAGTATCCAGTTTTATATTTGAAAAAAATATTATTTGTATTTTTAGTCTCCAGTTTTATAAATTTAAAAAAATGTTATTAGTATTTTCAGACATATTGGTCATTGCTCTTTGGAATTACATTCCAGCTGAGTTCAATTGAAATTGGCTCAATCCAGTGCAAAATAGCTTAATCCAGTTCAATCCAATTTAAATTGGTCTAATCCAATCTAAACCATTTTATTTAATCTAGTTCACTTTAGACAAAACAAGTTAAATCCATTTTAAACAGATTCATCCAGGTTAAAATGGTCCAAAGTATCTTAAACTGTTTTGTTTAATCTAGTTTAAACTACAGGTATCCTCACTCCTATTAAAACACTAGAAACCATAGGAATGTTTGGGATGCAAGCCCACTGACTCAAAATGAAGAAGGAAACAAGACTCTGAGATCACAAAGCAGCAAGCCAATTATTATATGGGCAGAGGGCATTGTTGTGAGGAAGATTAGTTAGTTAATTAAGTATTAAGGATGTACCTAGCAGGAAGGAACTGGAGCTAGTGCATTCTATGATAGAATGAAGGAGGAGGAAGTAGGTGCCTTGTGCCCTGAGAGAGAGACTCCATTAGTAGTGGGCAAACTGTTGCCAGCCCTGGGAGATCTCAGAGCAAAGGAGACCCTGCATCCTGATTTCCCTGGGATCCTGTGTGGTGGTGGATTCTAACAAAGAGGACAAGAACAAAAGAAAAGAACCAAGCAGAGGAGGAGTTTGAGACCTGGTGGACAGCACCTCAAGTTCACTCACTCTTTTTGGTATCTTGGACCACCTAGGATTTTGGCATCCTGTGAACCTCTTTGGAAAACTGTGAGAATCCTCAAAGCCACCCCTCTGATCCATAGCTGTGCTGTTCAAGGCTGGCTGGTACCAGGCTTGAATCAGCTTCCCAGAGACTGCACTGCTCCTTGGGCCTTGCCTGCTGGATCACTTAGCTTAGAGTAGAATAAGTCCTCCCCTTGCCCTGTGGTTTTATCCTTTAGATTTTAAGTATAGAAATCCCTTTCCCACCTTTTAGTTAAACATAATTAAAGCTGTTAGACCCCTTTTACCTTGCCTGCTTGTTTCTAGATTCTGGCCTAGGGAGAGCAGGGTGATAGTTAAGACCAACTGCCATTCCTGTGATAAATCCAGTGAACTCCTTATCCTGGTCCAGTCTCTCCTACAACCCAGTGTGTGTACCCACAACTTTTAGATTTATTAGCATATCCCTGGTGCCCTCCATTACTTATCATTTCTACAGCATCCACAAGAGAGATGTAACTCAGTTGGGAGGCACCTGCTGAGCTTAAGGCAGGTGTTTAAGTATAGTTTGGGGGGTGGGGAGTTCTCCTCATGCACAGAGGGGCTCACCATCTAACAACCAATCAACCAATCCTCTCCTCCTCTGTGCTGGTGATCACTTCCCTAAATCCACGACCATGCACACCCCCACAAAACCCAGTTAGCCTTGTATATACTTCGAGCTAAGGGGCAGGGTAAAGTTAGCCTTCATGGAAGGAGGGGACAGTGGAGGGAGATTGTTCTTGACCTAGTACATCCTGGCCTGTTCTGTGTAGCAGGGGTGCAGAAAGAAAGAAAAAGGGAGGGGGAATATTGTTAGGGACTTTCTACCTATTCTAGTTGGCACAGGCAACATGAGTCCCCTTCAGGAATAAATGGGCCTTTCCTTAAAATAATAAATAATATCTATTTAAAAAACATTAGCAAGTATTATCTGCAATGGGGATAAGTTAGAAGCCTTCCCAGTAAGATCAGGAGTGAAGCAAGGATGCCCATTATCATCACTATTATCTAATATTGTACTAAAACTTTTAGTTTTAGCAACGAGAGAAAAAAAGAAATTAAAGGAGTTAAAGTAGGAAATAAGGCAATCTATCACTTTTTGCAGATGATATGATGGTATATTTCCAAAATCCTGGAGAATCAACTCAAAAACTAGTTGAAATAATTTTAGCAAAGTTGCAGGATATAAAATAAACCTCCCCTAAATTATCAGCACTTCTGTATGTTTCCAACAAAGTCCAAAAGCAAGAAAAAGAGAAATCCCATTTAAAATAAAAAGACAATATAAAATACCTGGGAATCTATTTGCTATGAAAAACACATGAATTATATGAAAACAATTATAAAACTCTTCACACAAATAAAGTTAGATCTAAAATGGAGAAATATTAATTGCTCAAGGGTACAAATGTCAGTTCTACCTAAATTAATTACTTATTCAGTGCCATAGCAAAGAAACAAATAATTATTTTATAGAATGAGAAAAAATAACAAAATTCATCTGGGAGAATAAAAGATCAAAAATATCAAGGGAATTAGTGGGAAAAAAATTGCAAAGAATGGTGGCCTAGCAGTATCACATCTTAAACTGCATTATAAAGTAGTTATAATCAAAACAATCTGGTACTAGATAAGAAATAGAATGGTGGGTCAATGGAATAAATTAGGGGTAAATGGCATTAGAAATCTAGAGTTTGATAAACCCAGAGTAGTTGGGATCTTAGCAGCTAAGGACAAAGTAAAGAATAGTGGATAAGGTTTCTTTAAGGCCAGACAGAATCTTGGGAAGGTGGCCTGTTGGAATTCTGGGTAGCCTAAGGGAATAGAGGTTTTCCAACTGCCAATGGCTCCTGGGGGTTTTTTCCCTAGGAGGAGGTTGGTGTTTCTGTTCCCTGGAACACTGAAAAAACCCAGTGTTTGGTGAAGGAAGAGAACAGGTTAGAGTTTCTGGAATAAGTTTTTGGAGGAAATCAACAGAAAAGAGAAAGAGAGAGACTGTTTTCCTTTGTGTGGCTGCTGAGAGGGCCAAACAATTTTGCAGCCTGTTTAGGTGGAAAAGCTTAGCTAGGCCCAGAAGGGCTGGCAGTGGGCAGAGAGTGAATAACTGAACTGATTTAAAGCTGAAAGAAATCTAAGGAGACAGTAAACTGGAATGTGAGGGGGAATTTGGATACAATATCTTCTTTACTGACCAGGCAAGTGCCTAATAGCTTGTGGCTATTAAAGCTCCATGTAACTCTTTTTGGGCCTACACAAGGATAACTGCTGGAAACAGTTGTAAAAAAAACAAAACCCTCTATTCAATAAATATTGGAAAAGGTTGCAGCAAAGTTAACAAAAGTTTAGGATTAGGATTGATTCCCTAATGTTAAAAGGGATCTAAACTTTTACCCACATCCCTCTAGTTTGTGAGAACTTGCTTCTTGCTCAGGTTTCCCCAAGTCTTCTTATCACTCCTTAATTTATACTAATTCCCAGGGTCTATTCTAAATAAACTATGCTAATTTCTAATCCTCTCAGTTATATAAGTTAAGTTTACTATATCCTTTAATCTCTTTAAGCTTTAAATCAATTACTCCAAATGGTCCTCATTAGCCCTGTAGTTTAATTGATCCTAATATTTTCTTATGCATTGTGACTTTCTCCATCATCCAGGGTCACACAGTTAGAAAGTGTCTGAGACTAAATTTGAACACAAGAAAATGAGTCCCCCTGACTCCAGGTCTATTTAGCTGCCGCAACTCCCAAAATATCTAAAAGTTCCTCAATGCCTAATTACCTAAGAACATGTGCCTGAGTGCCTAAGTGAAAAAGTGCTTATGAACATAACATAGATGCATTTGTGTCTGTCTCCAGTTCTTAATTACCTGTTTCCCAAATTCCAAGGGCAAATGTATCTAAATACTTAATATACCTAAATATCTGTGTGAATTTAATAGAAATTGAACCCTTATTCCATTTGAAAAACTATTTTGATCACTATCAGCCTCACCTTTCCACCAGGCATGCATGAGTAATATAGGAGGAGGAACCAGAGGTCTTGTGGCTCCTGGAATCTCAGAATAGGCTGGCCTGGAGTCCTCTTCCCAGTCAGAAAACTGGGTTCTGACCCAGATTGAGGTCATCTATCCAACCAAAAGTCTGTCCAACCAGAGAGACACAGAAAGAGCGACATCATTGGCCTCATAAGAAAGGAGAAGGAGATGAAGTTTGTTTTTTTTTGGAGGGCTAGAGACTCATGAATGGAGTATTGTTTGGCAAACATTAATTAGGAGCAGTCGGGTTATCATGTGATTTTCTCTCTCTCTCTCTTCTCTAACTTTTACTAATAAATAAATATAAATTAATATACAGTCTCTAGAGAGCTTTAATCATAACATACCTAAGGGCTTAAATATATAAGACCCAAACTCTCTGGAAATCTATGTAATTATCTAAATAGTTAATTAGCTAAATCCCTATGTACCTAAGTAGCTGTCTATATTCCAAGTATCAAAGTGCTTAAATGTATATGTGCCCAAGTACCTATATACTGAATTGCCCAAAGGTCTATGTACAAAAATGGCTAATTATCTAGATACCTAATTGCCAATTATACATTTAGCTAATTAATTATATATACCTAAAATCCTAAATGAGTAAGTACCTAATTACTGTTATCCAACTGCCTGAATACTTTACTATTTAGGTACTCCTGGAATGTATGAAGTGTTCAGGAAAGATTAGCAGCTCTGGTGTAATGGCTGCTAAGTCTGTTTTTCAAAAATTCTTCCCACCTTTGGTGTCTACTTGCCAACTGATTCTCACCTCTTGCTCCAAGGAGCTGTAGCATGTACAGTGGCCATACCAAAGGAGAACTGCCTCTGCAAGACTGGCTAAACCAGGTTGAGGGTAACCAACAGGTTTCAAATCCATCCATAAATTACTTCGAGCATGTACTTCCCTGAGTGGAATAGAAAGATATAAACAATTTGTTCCAGTGGGCTATAAAGGCAGCTGGAGCAGATGCTGTGGAGAGCTTAGAGCTCGGTCAGACATGGAAGATGCCGGGGCATTCTACCTCATCTCTAAATATCAAGTTATCTCCACTTTCATCTTGCCACTGGGCTTTGATGTCTTTGGAAGAGAGAGTGAAATTGAGTCCTGTGCAATTCTGACTCACTTAAGTTCAATGTACACCTAAGTCAAAGGACATCACCCATTTTTATCATTTTACATCCTACAAGTTCACTATTTTATCATTTTACTCCTACAGTGAAGATCTATATTTAAAGGCAAGTGACAAATCAGCAGATGCAGATACACAAGTCGCTGTAGTCACAACCCTATACACAGGAAGCCCAGGGAGATGGAGTTACAATCCTGCAGCCTAGGGCATACCATCATCTTCTCAGGGGACTAAGCAATTGGATTCTGCAGCCCTGGGGAGTCTGAGCAACCTTTTTTAAGGATTGAATTGCTCACTTCCTGGCATGAGGAAAGTGCTAGAATAGGTGTTCTAAAATCTGCATGCTTCACATAACCGAACCCTGGTCTGAGTACCAAGGTAGATAGGGATCTCCCCTGAAGTCAAAATACAAAAAATATACAAAAACTTTTTGGAATTTGATTCTATTCACCATTGATACATGGAATATACAAGAACCAGTAACCCCGGAAGTTGAACACCAACTCTTGTTGGTGAGAGAACTCGGCAAGTATCACATCTAAAGAGCATCCCTTAGTGAAACAAGGGTGGCAAATGAAAGCCAGCTTCCCAAAGTCAGGCCTGGATATACATCTCTCTGGAGTGGTCACCATGATGAGGAGCACCCATAAGGCTGGTAAAGCTTTTTGCAATCAGATCTAATCTAGTAAGCATATTCATATGTACTCTAAAAGGAGGGAATGACAGGATCATGACAATATGATTGTCGTTTGCAGGAAAGTGCCATGCCATGACAAACCCTGATGAGGTCAAAAAAATATTTTGTGAAGACTCATAGATCCGCATCATCAATGTGCCAAAAGAGGACACTTGTAATTCTGGGTGACTTTAATGCCAAAGTAGGCCTGGACTATCAGATATGGAAGGGAAACCTCAGGAGGAATGGAATTAGAAACAGTAACAGTAATGGTCACTTACTATTGAAGACTTGTGCTTCTCAAGATCTTCTCACCACCAAAACTATCTTCTGTTTACCTAAATGCAATAAAACTTCTCTGATGCATCCTTGCAGCAACATTAAAATTTAATAGACTATGTCATTATAAGGAAAAGATTCAGACAGGATGTGAGAATGACAAAGGTGATATGTGGTGCAGAGTGCTGGACAGACCATAGACTTATCCTCTATAAACTAAACATTTACAATCAACAAAATTGGTGGCTGCAAGGCAAGATGACTACCAGGAGATTTAATGTCAATAGATTAGAGTGCTTCTCTATGAGTTAATGGTTTATTGCTGTTTTGTAGGGAAAGCTAAGTCAACACACAGTTGGCAACAGAGAAGCAGAAAAGGAGTGGTCGGATTTCAGAGATTTGGTTTACAGCACTCCTCCAGGCCAGAATATCTGTAAATATCAGGACTAATGATAGAGTAATTAAGAAGCTACTAAATGAAAAATGAGAACTCCCTAAGGTTTTCCAGCTCATTTATCTCTAAGAAGGCAGCATTTAACTCCATCAAAAGTAAAGTACAAGCAGAGCTAATGTAAGAAATAATTTGACCCTTACCCTATTTGGGTAGACCCATGCCCATGCTAACTCAGCTCTTTTACCCCTATGCTAATTCCCTATCAGTATTAACCAGTCTAATTTGATTCTATAAGGGTAGTGCTTATTGCTTTTATATTTATAGAAATACATAGTTAGGAGTAATCAACTGATCTTTATAGTATATATAAAATTAAGAGTAATTAATTAGGTTATATAGTTGAATAGATTCTTTCATATGGTAGATTTTAAATTTGCCAGAACATGTACTTGCCCAATCACAAAAATGTCCAAATTAGAGGAACTCCACCCATGTGGCCTAATGAGTGTCCGTATTGGCAAAGAAGATGTCTGAATTGTCACCCTGGGTCATCTGAGTACTTCATGATAGAGATATTTTAATGGGGTAGAAAGTCCCTACAAAAAGTTCCCCAGTAACTTGAGAAGTACATTGCTCAATACTTGGGTAGGATTCTGTCTGCCCTGTACTTAACATTACAGGAAATAATTATAACCCAATGATCCCATGGATATGTACTAGCCCATCACTCTGGTATTTACCAACACTTTACCCAACGAACCTCATTGTGACCATGAGACCACCAATGAGATTTTGTACTTCGTGCTGTGCCATCAGGGTTATAAAATCTATATTGCAGAGAGGCAATTCTGATGGTCTGATTACATTATTCAAACACCAGATACATTTTTGCTTAAAATATTATTTTATGAAGAACTCACATAAGGCAAATGATCACACAGCTGTCAGAAGATGCAACATAAGGACACATTCAAGATCTCTTTGAAGAACTTTGGTATCCGTTGTAATACATTGGAGATACTGGCACAGGATGCCCAACATGATATGCCTGCATCAAAGAATGTAATGTAGAGGCAACTAAATGACTCAGTAAATAGAAAGCAAGGCCTGGAAGCAGGAAGTCCTGGGTTCAAATCTGGTCTTAGACACTTCCTCATTGTGTGGAGGAGTAAGTCACTTAACCCCTATTTCCTAGCCCTAATTGTACTTCTGCCTTGAAATTAATACATAATATTGATTCCAAGTTGGAAGGTAAAAATAATAATAAAAAAAGGCACTGTACTCTACCAGCAAAGCAGAATTGCAAAAGCTCAAAAGAAATATGAGATGAACAAATTTAGAGACTTCTACATTCCAAATGTTCATATGAACTATTTGGGCCTTCCAAGCTCATATTGTTCTGATCAGCAATGGTCAGATACACTGTTCACTGACCTGAACATAGTGATGTCATTTTGGTCTTTTTTGATTATGAAGGAAATAAGCAACCATTCCTAAGAGTATTATTGCCTAAGGGCCTTTGTACCTAATTACCAGGGAAGACTAATTACCTAAGTACTTAAGTGCCTAAGTACTAATTGATTATTGGGTATTGGGAAACTAATTGGGACCTGAGTAATTTTGACAAGTTTTAATTGGTTTGAACTGGTTTGAAACATTTTTAATGATCTGAATTGGTTTATATCTGCTTCGATTGGTCTGAACAGATTTTGACTGGATCAGTTGGTTCTCACTGATTACTTATGTACCCAATGACCCATTGACTCAAGTATCCAGTGATCCAATTACCTTTCTACTAAATGGCTAAATTATCTATATACCCAATGACCTAATTACCTATATGGCCCAATTACCAATGTACACAGTCAATTAATGACTCCATTAATGACTGAATTAACTATCTACCCCACAATCCAACTGTATAGATAATTTTGTACTCAATGGCCCAATTGCTTATGTAGCTAATGATTCATTTAATGATCCAATTAACTATGTACCAAAATATCAGTAACTGAAACAATTATCTATGTACCCAAACACAATTACCTATGTATCCAATGACCCAATGACCTATTAACCTAATCACCAAATTAATGACCTAATTAAAGACTCAATTGTCTTTGTACCTAAAACCCCTACTTATCTATATGCCCAATGACTCAATTATTTGTGTACCCCAAAATTTGATTACCTATGTACCCAGTGACTCTATTACCTGTATACTCATTAACCCAATTTATTTATTACCTATTACCTATGACACCTAATCACAAAACTAATGACTTAATTACCTAGGTGCCCAATGACTTAATTACCTATTTACCCCAAAACTCAAAATTAATGATCCAATTACATTTTTATCCAATGACTCAATTATCTATATACCCAATAACCCAATTAATGGCCCATTTTCCTATATGTCCAATGACCCAATTACCTATGTGTCCAATTTATGATCAAGTTACCTATAGATTTAATGACTTTATCTATTTACTCAATGAACCAATTAATAATTGACTATGTGCTCAAACACCAAATAAATTACCCAATTATCTAATACCTGATTTATATACATATATATCTATTTAAAGACCTAATTATCTATATATATGACCCAAAACCCAATTACTTATGTATTCAATGACCTTATTACTTATTTACTTAATGAAATAATTAATGACATAATTATCTATGTTCCTAAAAACCAAATAAATTACTTAATGACCTATAAATACAAAGACCAAATTATCTATGTATTCAATGACCTTATTACCCAAGTACCCAATGAACCAACTGATCACGTACCCAATCAGACTCTTAATGATGCAATTACCAATTATCTATGTACTCAATGATGTAATTTCCTATAGATTCCTATATACCTAATTACCTATATACCTAATGCCCTAATTAACAGTAGATTGTTTTGTATGGTCTGAACTGGTTTGTACCAGTCTAGAACTGTTTCTACATGTCAGAAACAGTTTGGACTGGTTTGAACTGGTTTGGACCTATATGAACCAGTTTTGACTCTTCAGAACCAACTTTGCCTAGTCCTGACCATTCTGAACAAGTTTTGACTAATTAGAACAGATTTGTACCAGTTTAAACTGGTTATGACCAGTCTAAATATTTGGGACTGGTTTCAACCATCTTAATTTAGTTTGAACCCCAAATGATTTCATTCTTCTGAACCAATTTGACCTAATTTTGACCAGTCTAAACCAGTTTGAACTTGTCTCAACCAGTTGTTATTAGTATTTTTTCAACTAGATTTTGAACTGGTTTGAAATGTTACTCAATCACCCCATTTCTCCTATACCCAATGACCTTTCTAGCTAATGACTCAATTACCTATGGATCCAAAAGCCAAATAACCTATTTACCAATGTGCAGATATACCCAAAAACTGAATTACCTATGTACCTAATGACATAAGTACCTAATAGCATGAGTAACTAATTATTTATCTCACTGAGTACTTACTTCTTAAGTACCTAAGAACCCAATTAACTGATTAAGTATCTATTTACCTAATTAAGTAACTAAGTATCTAATTGCTTAAGTTTCTATGTCCCTAAGTACCTAATTAACTGATTATCTAAGAAACTGATATCTAAAATCTAAGTATTTATGTCCCTAAGAATTTAAATATCAAAGTACCTAAAAAGTAAAAAACAGGCAATTTTAGGCTTATGGTGGTGGGGGGGGGGGGGAAGTCTTCCTAATAATTTGAGTTATCCCATAGTGGAATGAGCTACTTTGGGAGAAAAGGCAGAAGCTGAGTGATCACTTATATGTTAAAGAGGGATTTTTTTTTCCAAGTATGGTGTCAATTTTATGGTCATGGAGTTCCCTTCCAACTCTGAAATTTTGTGATTCTTGTTCAAATTAAACACAGATTGAAAATAAACATCCAGATCTGATTTCTAAGTCATTATGTTTTCCCTTAGGTTGTGTTACTCTGACTCAGTTACAGTCTCAAAAAAGAAATAGAATAACATTGGTAGAAAGGAACCTAGATGGCAATTTCAGACACCACAGTTCTATTTGTGAGACTATCACTTTCTAGCTATGTAACTTTGGGAAAATCATTTTACCTGTCTGGTCCTTAATTCATTCCACCATGAATTAAGGGGGTTGGACTAGATAGTCTCCTTGGCCATTTGCCCTTTATGTTCTATGATTCTAGGAAACTGCTTACTTCCTTCAACAAATCTAAGAATTATTCATCTGTTTTCTCAGTTAATCCTGAGTGCCACAGCAAGAACCAACAATGATAATAATACTAATGATAGCTAGAATTTAAATGACTCTTTAAGATTCATAAATTATTTTACCTATATTATCTCCCTTGATCTTTACAACAAGTAGTGGTATTATTACTATGTTTTTATGGATGTGGAAACTGAGGCTGAGAGAGAGGCTAAGTGACTTTCCTGGGTCACAAAGCTGGTGAGCATTTGAGGCAGAATCTAAATTCAGATCTTCTTTTCTCCAAGTCCAGCGCTATCTCCATTATACCAAGTACATTGCTATCTTCCTTTTGATATATCGTATTAGAATGTACAGTGTATTTATGAACCCATGCACATTATTATACATTATGTATGAGTACAGAAAAGGATAGATTTTTTAAAAATATATTTCTGTCATTGCTATTATGAATACTTCTTATATTTAGAAAGTAGACCAAAAAAAATCTAATCTTTCAGTACTAGGTGATTACAAGCTTCCAAAAAGACCTAAATCTTATCTTCATATAGTTAGAATCAGGAAACCATGGTAAAGTACATTTATAAACCTTGCCAAGACTAAGACCCTACATAGACCCTGTTAAGGAAAATCTTTCCCTAGTGATTGGCTTAGCCCCATGCTGATTCTGTGATGGACAATGTTCTGCAACTAGGCAGGAAATGCAAGATTCCTTTGCCGGATTTCCCTGCTTACCACCTGGGGTTCTAATTAAGACTTGTTAAGTGCACAGAATAACATCAGATAATGTTATCCTCTCGTTATATAATAATTACATCTGTGATTTTTTTTTTATTTTAATTATCTTCTCCACTTTAAATGACATAGGGCATCTTGACAATGTAATTCATGAATATACTCTGGAAACATACTCTGAAAACAAAGAACTTGGATGGATGAATGCCAGGATATCTAGATTTTATTTCAATTTTCTGCTGCTCATCATTGTCCTATTCGAGGTTGTGGGTAATTGGAAAGTATGAAGTCAATATCTGATATAGTAGGAGCTTCTATTGATCATAATAAACCTTTGGATAATTGAGCAGCCCAAATGGGATTGGCCTTTTTTTTTTTTTTTAATTTTAAATATTTAGATCTTTTGGGAGCACTATTCCACATGGGGATTCCAAGACTACAGCCAAAATTCCCATTCACTCCTTCCAATTATTTTTTATTTTTGTGTCAAATGAAAAGTATTATGAAAGAAGATCGTATTGTATTTAGAATCCAGGGACATGGGTCCAAATCCCACTCCTGCAATCTAAATGCTAGAGTAAATAGATGATAAGTTTCAGAGTCAGGAAGATCTAAATTCAAATTCTGGTTCAGGTGTCTGATCCTAGATAAATCACATTATTCCCCTCACCTATAACATGAGAGCATTGGTTTTGATGATGTTAGGAAATCCTCTTGAAAAAGAAGTTTTAAATTGATTAATATAGTGACTTTTGTTGTCTAAACCTATGATGTTGTTATCCTTAAGGTATTTAATCTCTCTGAGCCTCTGGCAACACTGTAAGATTTACCCACAAAATTATGGATGAGTTGCGATTTTCAAATTGAAGAAGAAAAGTCACACATTGAAAAAATTACATAGTTATATGCTATTTGCACCATAACTATTTGGAGGGCTTCATTTGTACTCAACTCCATAAGCAGTTTTGACCAGCTGATATTCTGGGCATCTTATAGAATCTTTAGTTATCTTTCATACATTTATTATGGTCTTATGTGATCCTGTCCTCACATTTTATAATCTGTCCTCCGTGACAAACTCGTAACTTCTCCAGGGTTTTCTGTGGCAAGACATTAAAGATTATTGAGAGCATTATTTACAGGATCAGTGCATTATTTAGGTGGAATAGTGGATGGAATGCTGCGTCTCAGATTCAGAAAGAACTGAGTTTACATCTGGCTTCAGACACTTACTGTGTGACCTTGGATAAGTTTTCTTCAATTCCTCAACTATTAAATGGGAATAATAATAGCATTGAATAGCAAATTACTCATTTATACAAGACAATGCAAATATATACAAAGGTATACAGATAAGAATATACCAGACAATATATAGAGTGAATGAGTCCTCCCACTGGGAGGGAAATAACTCAACTATGAGAGGAAAAGTCCCAGATCTCCTTCAAGGAAAAATTCCTGAAGCAATTAACATAGTACATTGAAGATAGAGTCTCTTACATGTGAGATTCTTTCCAGAGTTTTTCTCTCCCTTCAAGGTCAAATTTCTGAAAAGAATCTCAAACTTCTTATCTTCTTACTCAAAGTGGAGCTCTCTTTAGCTCTCATTAACTCCATCCCTTACTCAGGCATGGAATTTTGTATTCAGAATAGGAAATCAAATTCAACAAATGCTTATTTTTAGCTCACATATCAATAGCATTTAGAGACTGACCACATCTTCCTTATAATGTGTGAAATACTGAAGAGAATGTAGTTCTTATCTCTATTTTACAGAGAAGGAAGCTGAAATAATATATTCCCATCCTCATGATGACCTAGGAGACCTCTTATTGAACATGTTGCAGACAGAGAATTCTTTTACACAAAGGTTGAATTAAATGACCTCTGAGGTCTCTTTCATCTCTGAAATTTGGTGATTGAGGTTCTTGCTCATGGTCACACAACTAAGACAAGTTAGCAAGTATCCCTTTTTAATATTTGCAAAATGCTTTACAAATATTGTCTCATTTTTTTCCCTGACAACAACCTTGGAAAGTAGGTGCTATTATAATCTTCAGGGGCAGCTGGGTAGCTCAGTGGATTGAGTGTCAGGTCTAGAGACAGGAGGTCCTAGGTTCAAATCCGGCCTCAGATACTTCCCATCTGTGTGACCCTGGGCAAGTCACTTGACCCCCCCATTGCCCAACCTTACCACTCTTCCACCGAGGAATAAATACAGAAGTTAAGGGTTAAAAAAAATTATTATAATCTTCAAGTGGAAAGGGAATTCCCCTCCCCATTATGTCACTTTGTTTGACATCAACCAAGGACCTGAAGATCCTTTACCATTGAGGTATGCAAGTACAGACAAAGTCTCGGAGAAAGGAAGTTGAAACCAACAAGACGGGAAACTGATGCCACAGGCATTGCCCCCCAGCGGTGCCAGACAAATTAAGGAACTATGATTGGTTCCTGAGATAAGATATGGGAGAGCGAGGGGATGGAGAAAATTGCTTACAAAGCAAGACCAAGGCATTCATTGCTCTTATTCTCTCAAACTCTTCTGGCTAGAGCTTGGAACCTGAAGAAACACCTGTTGGTGATGAGTTTTCAGTCCATCAAACAGCAAGTAAGGTAGTAAGTTAATCTATTCTCTACCTCTTTCCTACATTTCCTTCTCTTTACTATCACTACTTTGATATAATAAAGCTACTAAAGTTACTATCAGCATCATAATTTAGTTTTAACTATTATATTCATTTTACATTTGATGAAATGGAGGCAGAGTCAATTCACCCATCTTGGGCCATAAGAATCTAAGGCTGGTTTTGAACTGGAATCTTTCTGAATATCAAAGCTGGTATTTGAACCTTCATCACCTGGACTCCAAGTGAACTCTTTCTACTACACTCAGATCCCAGTAGAGGAAATTGTTAAATGCATGTTTCCTTCCTTCCCCTAGGACACTGGGAAATTCCCTTAACCTTGTTTGCCACTGTTTCCTTATCCATAAAATGGAATAAAAATAACATTTACTTTCCAGAGTCATTTTGAGGGTAAAATCTAAAATTATATATATATATGATTTATTTTATTATTTTATTATTATATACTTAATATAATAATATAATATATTAATCCTTACCTTCTGTCTTAGAATTAATATAAATCAATATAGCATATAAGTTATCAGAAAAGGTTATGAAGGGAGAGGGGAAGTAAATAGTGGGCACTAAAATGATGGCATACCATTTGCAGTTGTCTAGTAGGCATTTAGAAACTGAAATCCGGACTCCAGAAAATAAGTTGGTATTGAAATTTGTATTTAGAAGTCATTTATACAGCAGCAACACTTGAAAGTAGTCTGGTGTAGTGAGAGCACAGAACTTGGAATCAGAGGATAATGTTGTAAGACTTATTTACTATTTTACAAACTGTACCACAAGTTAAGTAACTCAGACTAAGTCTTCTCAACTCTCTAAGCCTCAGTTTCTTCATTTGTCAAATGGAGATGATGATTTCACTATTTATCTTTCATTGCTGTTGTAAGAAAAATACTTAGTATCAATCAAAAAGCACTTATTAAGAGCCTATCATGGGGAAGTGTTATAAGGAGTTTTATCAAGTTCACTCTGTCTCATTAAGAGCAAAAGTTCTATGTTAAAGAAAGTTTTAGGAATATCACTCTGTTGCTTTAAGAGCCTCTTGCCCTCCATCACTTTAAGAGACTGATTAAAAAGGGAAAAAATTCAGTTAAGAGGGTCCTTCTCTCTGGGTTTGGAGAGATCAGGGTGGCATCAGTGACTCTCTGTCAAGAGGACCTAACAGTTACTTCTGACAGTTTGTTTCCAGATACTGGTTGGAGAAGATAAAGACTTATTAATTAAAGTTTATCAATTAGTTAATTAAGATAGATAGAGAATTTAATATAAGTTAAACAGAGTAGGCCCAGATAGACCTGCTTTACTGGGCAAGAAGATCCTGCCAAGAAAGGCAGTTAGAAGTAGGATTCTTTAGTGATTTTAGTATAGGATTGGGGTTTTAAGATTTAGTATAAGATTAAGAAATATACTATCCTTTTTCCTATCTCCTATTTCCTATCCCTACCTCTCCTCCAAATAAGTAAGGATGCTGGTTTACCAAACTGCTCTCAGCAACTTTCATTGATCTCTACCAATAATATTTACCCCATAACAGTTTGGTTATAGATATTTATGAGTTATAACAGAAGCTAAGTGTCTCAATGTATAAACAGCCAGGTCTGGAGACAAGAGGTTGTGGATTCAAATATGATTTCAGATACTTCCTAGCTGTACGACCCTGGGCAAGTCATTTAACCCCAATTGCCTAACCCTTACCACTTCTCTACCTTTTATTCTAAAACAGAAAGTAAGGATTTTTAAAATAGAGCCTATTGTAATCAAGGCACTGTTCTAGAGTAAACAACTGCTACTCTCAAGAACATATATAAGTATATACATAATAAATATAAAGTTAGAGATAAGACCTTTGACTTCATGAACTAAAGGAGCTCTACTAATGAAATTAAATGCCTTAAAAATGCAACTGTATTGTGCTGTGCCTACTACAACAGTACATGTCAAGGTTGGGATTTAGACATGCCTTCCTTCTAAACTATCCATCTTCATCCACCACAATTGGGGTTCAGAACACAAATGGTTAAACAGGATCTACAAAACCATATATAAGAATTCCACTGGGTCATGTATTGTCTTGGAAAATTGCACGTGATTATACAGTTCTTTTTTTTTTTTTTAAACCCTTACTTTCCGTCTTGGAGTCAATACTGTGTATTGGCTCGAAGGCAGAAGAGTGGTAAGGGTGGGAAATGGGGGTCAAGTGACTTGTCCAGGGTCACACAGCTGAGAAGTGTCTGAGGCCAGATTTGAACCTAGGACCTCCCATCTCTAGGCCTGACTCTCATTCCACTGAGCTACCCAGCTGCCCCAGTTCTTTTTTATTATGACTACATCAACACATTAAAATCATAGAGGAGCTCTATTTTAATCTAATTCATGTTGTACTCTGGAGTGTTATGGCTACATACAGCCCGTAGGCCATGTTTGACACTTTTTGCATTACATTGTCTTTAATGGAAAAAGAGAATAATAAATACAAAATAAACAGATAGTTGGGAGAAGGGCATCAGCAGTTGCAGGTTTCAGGAAAGACTGCTTAGAAAATGGTGCTTGAGTTGCATCTTGAAGGAAGAGAGAGATTCACTGAGGGGAGAGGAAAGGGAATGTGTTCCATGAATGAGGGATAGCCAGTGCAAAGGCAACTATAAATTGTGATTGCTAAAATGTTTTAAATACATATGAGGGGGCAGCTGGGTAGCTCAGTGGATTGAGAATCAGGCCTAGAAATGGGAGGTCCTAGGTTCGAACCCGGCCTCAGGCACTTCCCAGCTGTGTGACCCTGGGCAAGTCCCTTGACCCCCATTGCCTACCTGACACTTCCCAGCTGTGTGACCCAGGGCAAGTCACTTGACCCCCCATTGCCCACCCTTACCACTCTTCCACCAAGAGCCAATACACAGAAGTTAAGGGTTTATTAAATAAATAATTAAATGAATAAATAAAGAAATAACCAACCAAATAAATGAATGAATAAATGAGTGAGTAGGTAAATAAATGAATGAATGAATATGAGCTCATTACTCTGTGGAGATGTATCAATAAGAACACAATAATGGTGAGACTTTCTTGTGGTATAATGGGAAGACCACAAGACTTGGACTTTAGAGGATACAGGTTCAAATACAATCTCTGCAACTTAATACTTATGGAACCTTGGTATTCATCCATAAAACTGGTTAACTGGATTCAATGTTCTCTACAGAACCTTGTTACTCTAAAACTGTGCTTTATGAGTTTAGGTGGAATAACTTTTCAGGTCAATGCCTCTGTCCAAAAATCCCAAAAGGCCCCATCACTGCAGTCCTTCCCTAATCCTATCTTCCTATAACTGACTAGCAGAATGAAAGGCAGCATATTTAGGAACATGGTCAGTCACTTCCATCTTTTAGGACTAAATGAAGGCTGGGAGTGCTGCTAATTGCTTGAGGACCCTCTGGATAATGACTAGGGATCCAGCCCTAAAAAGAAAAAGCCTGGCAGACCTATACCCTACACCTATTGCCCTGCATCATTGCTTTTCAGAAAATGGAGCAAGCAGAGGAGAATTCGTCCATATAAAGGCTTGAGAGTATCTATCCCCACTGCAATACAATCCTCCAACTTAGAGCTCACAGAAACAAATTAGATGGAACAAAGGATCTTGCCCATCCTGTTCAGGTTTTGAATAGGAGAATTTATGCTTGAAACACTGAGTCAGTGATCCTGAGACCAAGTCATTCCAAGTGTCAATGTTACCCTTGTATTCTTTCTTTTCTTTTTTTTAAACCCTTGCTTTCCATCTTAGAATCAATGCTAAGTATTGATTCCAAGGCAGAAGAGTGGCAAAGACTAGGCAATGGGGGTTAAGTGATTTGCCCAGGGTCACACAGCCAGGAAATGTCTGAGGCCAGATTTGAACCCAGGACCTCCCATCTCTAAATCTGGCTTTCCATCCACTAAGTCACCTAGCTACCCCAAGCTTGTATTCTTTCTAATGACATGGATGAAGACCACAAGGACTAAGGTATGAGAGCTGGTGACTAACTCTCTAATGACACCCAGTAGTAATCCAGGAGTACTTTGGCACTTAAACCAAATACAGGGTGATGTTGGAAGGAATTCATATATTTTTCCACATTATATCACAACCGCATTCCCCAAGTGTTTTGGCACCAATAAATAATCCCCATTTTCTTCCAAGAATGGGCACAGACTGGAACAAATGAATTTTCTAAGAGCCCACAGTAGAGAGGATATAAACCAATCTTATTAGACAATATGAATTGAGGCTACAGGAATAATCATAATAATAGTAATAAATGTAATAATTTTAATAGTAATAATATTTACATAGTGCTTTAAGGTTTGTAAAATACTTTTCAAATATTTCATTTAATCATCACAACAACCCTTCAAGACAGGTCCTACTATTATCCCTATTTGACATATGAGGAAACCAAAGCAGACTGAAGTTGCACAACTGGTAAAGAGTCACAAAACTAGTAAATGACTGAGGTTGCATTTGAACTCAGGTCTCCTGACTCAAGGACCACTGCTCCAAAGAGTAGTAACAGTAGTAGTAATTACTAACATTTCTGTAATACTTTAAGGCTTATAGAATGTTATATGCATATATATGTAGACAGACAGACAGATAAACAGATAGACAGATAAATGATGATTGGAAGGATGGATAGATAGGTAGATAGATTGTAGATAAATGGATAGATAGATAGATAGATAGATAGATAGATAGATAGATAGATATAGATGGATGGATGGATAGACAGACGTATAAATAGACAGATATTTTCATTTGCATTTAGATGGTACTTGAGTTCAAATCTGAACTCAGATTTACTAGTTGTGTGATCCTGGGCAAGTCAAAGTCAACTCTTTGCCTCAGTTTCCTCAGCTATAAAATGATCTAGAGAAGGAATTGACAAACAAATGTAGTATCTTTGCAAAGAAAACCTCAAATGGGGTCACAAAGAGTCCAAGAGAATTGAAATACTAAATAACAATAATTATTTCATTTGATTCTCACATCAGCTCTGTGATATAGGTGTTATTTTTCCCCCATTTTACAGATGAGGAAAGTGAGGTTTAGAGAGATTAAATAATAGCTAATATTAAATAGTAGAAGTGAAATTGAAATTCAAGCCTTTCTGTCCCCAGGACTATTGTTCTGTCCATTATGTTCTACCTCTATGACTCTGACAAGTCTGCTTTATCAACCAGCTCATCAGCAAGCATTTATTAGGCTCCTGCTATGTTCCAGTCACCACACTAGGCTCTGTGTCATACAGAATTATGGAATTTCAGAGTGAGAAGAAACCAATACAGGTTGGTAATTCTCTTACCAACAGGTAAGGAATTTAAATCAGGCCCCTAAGGATTCATGAATTGCCTTGACAACATCTGTGAATTCCTCTACAATGTCTCTGAATAAATCTCCCCTGCTTTAAAACCATCACAGACAGGGAACTCTTTGCCTAAGAGAGGCCTTTCTATTTCTGAACATCTCTAATTGTTATTCCTTATTCTTTAACCTATCCTGATCATATATAAGAGCCTCTTTTGCATGCTTTAACATTTTTTAAAAATATAGTTAAATCATCTCACTCCTCCACTCAACAAACTTCAGCGGCTTAGGAGCAAAAACACTTTTGATACTGGCATGAAAATCTGGTTTCAACCTACTCTTTTAACCTTATTTCACATTATTTCCCTTCCAAATGCTTTCATTCACTTATTCACTCCACATTTCATTAGATCATAAGCTCCTTGAGGATAAGAACTGTTTTTTGTCTTTTTTTTTCCATATCATCAGCATTAGCCCAATGTCTGGCACATTATAAGTGCTCCACAAATGTCTATTTCTAGTTTGCTTGATTTCACTCAAACTGACTACTAGTTTCTAATTTCTTCATGATCTTGTTCTCCCATTTCCCATTTCTCTATTTCTTCAAGCAATTTTACATGCCTAGAATGGGCTCCTTCTCTCCTGTTGAAATTATTAAGGTTCATGCTGGAGTCAGAATGCAGATCAAAGTTTACTATTTTTCATTTTGGTTTATTTGTAGCTTTATTTTGATATTTTGGTTTTATACAATTTTTATCTTACAAAAATGAACAATATGAAAATATGTTTTGCATGATAATATATGTATAAGCCAGATCAAATTGCTTACCATTTCTGGGAAGAGGGACGGAAGGGAAGGAAGGAGCCAATTTGGATCATATAACTTCACATAACTTATATGGAAAATTGTTATTACATGTAACTGGTAAAATAAAATATTTTTACCAAAAAAAAAAAAAGAATTATCAAGGTTCAGCTCAGGTGCAACCTTTTTCATGAAATTTTCACCCATCACCACCTTAGAAAATGATCTCTCCCTTCTCAAAATTTCCAAGAACACATTATCTGGCTTTCTTTTTCTTGTCATCCCATTATACACAACACACACACACACACACACACACACACACACACACACACACATCTTATCTTTTCTAGTAAATTAGAAGTAACCTGAAAGTAGAAACCATATTGTTTTGCATATTTCCAACCCTAGCATCTAAAAGAATGCCTCTGAGATAGTAGATTCTTAAAAAAATGTTCACTGAATTGAATTAAATTTTCAGCTCTCACTGTTTTACGGACTTTGTCCTTCCTATTACTAACTCTTCTTCTTGGACCATGCCACTCTTGTATTTGGAATCAGTAAAAAAGTTATTGAATCCATCTTTTGTACACATACTTCTTGTAGTATGGTTTCGTGGAAAGAGCCCTGGTTTTGTAATCATTAAACCATAGTTTAAACCCTGATTCTTCTATTGATCTTGGAAAAAATCAGTTCATCTTACTGGACATTAGTCTTTTTACCTTTATAAAGGTATCACAGAAGGTATATTTGAAGGTTCTACAGAAGGTCTAGACAACTCAACTGAATTAAAAATTAAATATAAGTAAGTCCTCAATTCATTGCTGAGTATTATGAATTTTAATCACCAAGTGAAAGGTTGATGATGCCACAGAGAAAACATCTTACAATTGGTTGAAAGATCAAATCATTCCTCTTAGACTAGGTATAAGAAGACTAAATGTCTGGTATTAGATAATAAACGAGTGGGAAGCAGGAAAAGACTACAGGAAAGAGACAATAGCTGCTTTTGAGTATTCAAGAAATATCATATAAAATAGGTGAAATGAGGAAGAGGGATTAGATTTGCTCTACTTGTCCCCAAAAGTGGAATTAGGAGTGTGGGTTACAAAGAGGTAGATTTAATCTTTTTTGTAAAAATTATTTTCATTTTAAAAATTACAAAACTAAATAAAACAAGCATTTCTACATATAAAGAAAAAGATTATACATAATTGAAATCACAAATCTCTTATATGTTTAGATTACTTTTCTTTATTTCTCCATAATAAATTCCATCTACAAGTGTTCTACCACCTCCCCATGTGCAGCACAGAAGGTATCATCCCAGATACTGACATGTTCATACAAATTAAATCTTCCATGTTTTCACCTTTCAATTCCCTTTCTGGAGGTAACATTCACAATTTATCTTTCCAGCATTGATTCTTTTTTTTTTTTCTTAACCCTTAACTTCGGTGTATTGTCTCATAGGTGGAAGAGTGGTAAGGGTGGGCAATAGGGGTCAAGTGACTTGCCCAGGGTCACACAGCTGGGAAGTGGCTGAGGCCGGGTTTGAACCTAGGACCTCCTGTCTCTAGGCCTGACTCTCACTCCACTGAGCTACCCAGCTGCCCCCTCCAGCATTGATTCTATAGCTGTGTATAATGTTTTCTTAGTTCTACACATTTCACTGTTCATTATTATCTCATAGAGTTCTTTTCAAGTTTCCTTTTTAAATTAGCCTACTCATTGTTTCTTCTGGCACATCACAACCATTTACCACAATTTATTTAGCCTTTCCCCAAATTGAGGGTATTCCCTCCATTTCTAGTTCTTTGCCACCACAAAGAGATTTAGGTCTGGGTGTAAATAAAACTTCTAAAAATTAGAGCTACTTAAAAATAAGATAGGCCACCTGTGGAAGTAGTGAGTTCTCCTTCACTAGAGATCTCCAGGTAAAGCCTGGACAACCTCATCTTCAATGTATCATAGAAGAAATCCTGATTCAACTCTAGAGAACCATTTAGTGGCTTTGGAGGTTCCTGCCAGTTTTAAATTCAGTATTCAGTTATTTCATAATTCCCAGAGATTCTTTTCTCAGTTTATTTTTGTGGAGGTATAACTTATCCTTATATGAATCACAGGAAGAACATAGCCTTCAACAGGTTTGATGGTTCTTGGCAATAAATAGTCTGTTTGTCTGATAACTGATAATAATAAGAGCTGGTAGCAAAAGATAGCTAGGTGGTACAATGGCTAGAGCTCCAGGTTTGGAGCCAAGACGTCCTGAGTTCAAATCCAACCCCAGATACTTACAAGCTATGTGACCCTGGGCAAATCATTTAACCCTGTTTGCCTCAGTTTCTTCATCTGTCAAATGACCCGGAGAAGGAAATGGCCCAACACTTTCGGACCTTTGCCAAGAGAATCCCAAATAAGGTCGCCAAGAGTTAGACATAACTGGAAACAACTGAACAACAATAACATTTGCAAAGTATAGACTTGATAGACATTATCTTGATTAATCTTGAGGCAAAGGGTCTGAGAGAGGCAGCACATGTATTCTGATATTAGTACATAGCCCAGTGCCTGGCATGGGGCAGGCACTTGATAAGCATCTTTTGACTGAAGGAATGAATGAGTTTTAAACACATTTATTAGGTCCTAATTATACCAGGCACTATGCTAGAGGCTGGGGACATAAAAAACAGAAGTAAAGATAATCCTTGCTCCCAAGGAGCATTCTAATAGAGGAAAATAACATAGAGCAGAGTAGGGGTAAAGCAAGAAGAGTATTTGATTCAGAAAGTCATGGAAATGGTGAGTGGAGTCATAGGGAAATAAATTAGCATGCCCTTTTAACAACAATATGGATTTGATTATGATTCCAGAAATGGAAAATGGGAAGAGGAAGGGATAATGGAGAGGGGTAAAGATGGGGAGAAGGGCCAGTGAGAAAATAGCCAGGACATGAGTGAAGCGTGGCTGGAGTCACCGAGACGTAGTGGGACATAGGAGGCATTTGATAATCAGGATAGTGGGCACAAGGGAAGGAATGCTAGAACTAAAAAGATTAAGACCCCAAGGGCAAGGTCTCTGGCCTATGGCTGACAAGTAGATGATTGAGGTAAGTTGAATTGTTGAATTTCTATAAGAAAATTATCTCAGTTAGCTGAAAAGCAACCTAGGAAGTATGTGGCAGCCAAAGACTATTTAGGAAGGATTTGAATCCAGGAGCTGAGTTTGCTGACTCTGGATTAGATTGGCTTGTCTTTGTTGTTAGATTAGGGGTTTCTTGGGAAGAAAATTAATCAAAAATCTTTAGTTGCTTTCCTTTTTCTACCAAAGTCTAATCTCATCAGCAATCATCTCCCTATACCATCTGTCTTCAGCCTACATTATCAACTTTAATACTGAGAATATACACTAATCTCTAACATATTCTCCATCTAGCCAAACTGGACTACTCATCCTCACTTAGACATATTACACATTTCCCCACTTTTAGACTTTGCTTAAGCTCATTCCTTTGATCATAATGCTCTTCTTTTTCCCTCTCTTTGCCTATTTACTATCCTACCCATCCTTCAAAGCCCAATTAAAGTGGTACCTCTTCAAATTTCTTTTTCTCAGTGCTTAGAGAAGTGATTTCTTTATCTCCTCTCAAAGCACTTTAATTTGTTTGAAATTTTCTTAATATATGGTTATATTATCTTGGTGTCTAAGTCTATCCCTCCCTTTTCACATATCTCAAAGAGATAAAGAGAAGAGATGGGGCAGAGACAGAGAGGGGGCAGCTAGGTAACACAGAAGATAGAGTTCCAGACCTGGAGACAGGAAGTCCTGGGTTTAAATCTGGCCTCAGCAACGTCCTAGCTGTGTGATTCTTGGCAAGTCACTTTATCACAATTACTTAGCCCTTACCACTCTTCTGTCTTAGAATTGATACTAAGGTAGAAGGTAAGGGTTAAGAGAGAGAGAGAGAGGGGGGGGAGAGGGGGAGGGAGGGAAAGAGAATTTAATGAAAGCAATTAAAACATTGAACAAGTCTGGTCATATATGCAACAATCTACATCCTGAGTTCTCCATCTCTTCAAAGAAAGGTGAGATCTCATCTTCTCAACTCTTTTCTAGTATTGAACTTGGGCGTTATAATGATACAGTGTTTAGTTTCTTTTTTTTTTTCCTTTTCATTTATATGGTTGAAGTCATTATGCATACCTTTTTTTCCTGGTTCTGCTTATCTAATTCTGCATCGGTTCAAATGTTTTCTCATTGCAAAGTGAAGTGGGCAGAACCAAGAGAGTTTTGTGCATAGTAATAGTAATATTATTACAATGATCAAGTGTGGAAGACTTAGCTATCTTTTTTTAACTCTTACCTTCCATCTTAGAATCAATACTGTATATTGTTTCCAAGGCAGAAGAGTGGTAAGGGCTAGGCAATGGGGGTCAAGTGACTTGGCCAGAGTCACACAGCTGGGAAGTGTCTGAGGCCAGATTTGAAAGATTTGATTATTCTGATCAATAAAATGATCCAAGACAGTTCTAAAGGACTCAAGGGAAAAAAATGTTATCCACCTCAAGAGAGAATTGATTAACTCTGAATGCAAACTGAAGAATATTTTTTCACTTTATTTATCTTGCTTTTTTTTTTAACATGGCTAAGGTAGAAATCTATTTTGTTTGACTTCACATGTATAATAGGTATCATTTTGCTTGACTTCTCAATGAGTGGGAGAGGGGCTAAAGGGAGGGAGAGAATTTGGAATTTTGTAAAAAAAATGAATGTTCTATCATATCAGAAGCACAGTAATATGCAATGACATTAGTGAAGCTTTATTTAGCCATTCCCCAATGAGCATTTACTCTCTCAAATCACTTTATTCTTCTCTTATGTACACATCATATTCTATTTTATTTATCTATGTTCGTGTCTTCCCTCCCAATTCTATTTTCTATAAATTATCTATATCTAGCATCTATCTACCTATATGTACACACACATATACATACATGCATGTGTCTGGGTAATAATGTACATTTACATGATATTGGATATACATTTTGGCTATTCATGAAGCTGCCATGATGCAGGGACCAAGTTTCATTTATCTTTGTACCTCCTTTAGTGTCTAGTGCAAAAAATACACACACACACACACACACACACACACACACACACACACACACACACACACATACACAACCAGGGCCAACTAGGATCTCAAGGACTATCTCTGTCATGAAAACTTTCTTCATTTTCACAGCAGGAAAAGATGACTTTTGCCTCAAATTTTCTCAGAACCCTTGTCTGGTTTGCTCCTCTGGCCTTATCACATTCTATCTTGAATTGTACTCATTTTTATACATGCAATATCTCTCCTTGTCCTCCTCTGGTAGCTCATAAACTCTTTGAGGTCAGAGAAAAGTGTTGTGTCATTTTTTTTATTCCAGATATTTGTTAATTGAATTGAGGATCATAAATAAAGATATTGGAAAGGACCTCAAAGCTCAGCTAGCCCGGTTGACTCCTTTGACATATAAAGAAGCTAAAACCAAGAGAAATGAAATTATTTACCCATATCATACAGATTAATGAACAAGAAAGGTAGGATTTGAACACAAGTTCCTTAACTCTAAAAATGGTGATGTTTTTCATGCATTATGCTAAAACTTGCCACAGAGGCTGATCTGTTCAAGTTTCTGCCTTGTTTTTGGCCTAGGGATTAAAGGAAAAGTGGTTTTAAATAAGACTTAATGGCATTCACTCATGAAGGGAGCCCCCCCACCAGCCCCAACTAAAGGCTTCATCACCTCTGCCAATGTAAATATATGCAATACTTACTTTTTAACACCACTTACACACTTTAAGACATTTTAAATTTAGAAACATTAAAAAAATGCATTATGTATAACTGAGTTTATTCATAAAATTATCATACTTAGTATTTTAAAATCAGAAGTATATTTTCAGTCTCTTCCAAGACAGAAGGGGCCAGGTTTCCATAGAACTGGGAGCTGCAAAGGTCAGCTTTTATTGTCCAGTTCCAAAGCATTTAGTTTCAGTTCTCTCTCTCTCAGACCCTTTAAATTTGTTCAATTTTCTTACACGTAATTGGAAACTATTTAAAAAAATAAATAAAAATATTCAAAAAGATAAAAAAGTTAGAGCTTTATAAATGTGAGGTTTTATTATGTCACTTTGACCTTCATCCTGCTCCCCTCCTTCCATAAAAATTCACTCATTTGCTAAATCTTACTGACCTTCCCCCAAAATATTTCTTATATTCATCTTCTCTTTTTGTATTTGTCCTATTCAAGTTTAGCACATCATTCAATCCAATAGTATTGCAAGGCAGTTTACATACTTTATTGATGGTCTGAATCCTTTTGTTGTTGTTCACTCATGGCTAACTCTTTGTGACACCATTTGGATTTTTCTTGGAAAGGATACTCAAGTGGTTGGCCATTTCTCCCTTCAGTTCATTCTATAGGTAAGGAAACTAAGGCAAACAGGGTTAAGTGACTTGCCCAGGATTACATTGTTAGTAAGTGTCTGGGGCCAGATTTGAACTCAGTAAAATTAGTCTTCTTGGCTCCAGGCGCAGTATCTATCCACTCTGCCACCTAGCTGCCCCTCCTGAATCTCTGCTATTCATCAAATATTACCCAGAGTCCTTGATTTGACCCTAAAGGACCTCAATCTATCATTTCAATATTAAATCAAACTTCTTCCATTCATGTCTGCATTCCAGCCACATTGTGGTACTCATCATTTCCTGAATAAATGTTACCTGTCCCCCGACAACTCTCTTTTCTTTGTTCACATCTGTTGTTATCCTTAGAAAACAGTGCCCTAATTATTTTCTATTGAAATCCTTTTCAATATTGTCTCTGAGGCAGGACTTAACATGTGTAAAGTGTTTGCAAACCCTAAAGAGCTAAGTACATTCCAGCTCTTTAGTAAATTAATCTCCCTCCACCTCATTTTCTTCTTCATCCATAAAAAGGGATAAATTTCATTTTCTGGTCTTTTGGGTCTACCTAATTCTATAAACCTAAGATTATTATGACTATCTTTCACATAGGTAGCCCTAATACTTTATCAAGGACTATCGAGCAGTTAGAAAAGAGTTAAATTAGGAATATGCTAGACCCATCTTGAACCTGAGATTTGATTGTTATATTTTCAATGCATCCTATAATAATTTTCAACCAATCCCCACCCCTAGAGCTGGTCACACAGTACATCAAAGCCCTAATAAATGAGATACGTATGTCAAAAGTAGTCAAAGTGTAGATAAGGACTAGGGAGTGGAAGAAATGGTGGAAGGGCTAATGGTAAGGGATCCAAAATGGTGGCAACTTTCATTAACTGAAGGTTCCTCACAAGTGAAGATCCTGGGCTCATCTACGGACTCAAGTTGCCCAATGAGCCATACCTTTTTGGACACAACAAATGTGGGAATTTGTTTTTCTTGACTACATTTATTATGACTATCATCGTAATCATCATCAACCAAATGAAAAGTTGGCAGCTCCATTATCTATTTAGTACCTGATAGTCAACAATGCAGTTGGATGGTCATGGGTATAAGATATAGCCTGAACCACAACGTAGAATTATGGATTAAGAAGAGATAGAGAGAATATATAGAGAATGTAGTCCAACCCTTTCATCTTACAGATTTTTTTAATATTTTACATTTGTATTTTTACATTTTACAAACCCAGAAAGATTAAGTGACTTGTTCAATATTACTCAGGTAGTAATAACAATAAACTTTCAGAGTGATTTAAGTTTCACAAAGCACCTTATGTGTATTATCTTATTTGATCCTCATAAAAATTCAGTGAAATTGGTGCTATAATTGCCCCTGTTTTACAGTTGAGGAAACTGAGGTTGGGAGAGATTAAAAGATACTTCTAGGCTTGCAGAGCTAATAAATATTCCTAGGGCAGAATTTGAATTCAGATCTTCCTAAGTCTTTTGCACTTTTCCTAAGTCATTATGCTATCCAGTTGTCCTAAGGTATTCTACTTAGTTACTAAGTGGCGGAATTTTAATTTCTTTAAATGTTATTGGAATTTTAACTCAGATTCTGTGCCCTTGTGTTCATTGTTCTTTTCCTGCAAGTTTTCAGTGTAGCAGCTCCCTCTCTCTCTCCCTCTTCTCTCCCCAGACTCTTTGGGAACAGGCAGGTTTGTTTCCCTAACTCTATGCACAGTTCCCTGAACAGAGTAAACACTCAATAAATCTTTGTCAATGACTACCATAGCAGTTACTTTCTTGTGTAAAAAAAAAAAGTTCCCTCCCTGTACGTACACATACCACCCATTCTTCTGGGCTATAACTTCAGGATTTGTCAAGTCCCTTTATACCCTTTTAATAGGAACCTCGGAGATGATTTAGCTTCTCTGTACTTGGCACTTGTCATGCATCATGGTTACCAAATTTTTATCTCTTGCTCCTCTATTCCTCTAATCTAAGGAGGCAGCTAAGTGAATAGAATGGTGGACCTAGACTCTGGAAGACTTGAGTTCAAATGCAACCTCAGACTTTTATTACCAATTTGATCCTGGACAAATCATTTAACTTTTGTCTGCATCAGTTTCCTCAACTATAAAATGGGGTTCATCATAGTACTACACTGAAGAATATTTGTAACATGCTTAGCATCCAGTGTCTGGAACCTAGTAGGCATTTAATAATAGTTTATTCTCTCCTGCCTACCTCTCTCTAATCTCTGTGACTTAAAACCACTTTTGAAAACCCCTTTCCCCTGTTGTCCATCAACACACTCTCATCCTTATCTAGTTTGATCACAGCCCTCCCTAGTTTCTATTCTCTATTGTTCCTTTCCACTGTATTTGAAATCTGAAAGTCTTTATAGGTAATGAACTTTTTCTCCATCCTCCTCTTCTTTTCACATTCTATTTTCTGATGCTCCTGGAAAACTAGCTTTCACCAAAAGTAGTTAGATGGCATAATAGAGAGAGAGGACTGGGCATAGAGCCAGAAAGACTCATCATCCTGAGTTCAAATCTGGACTCAGACATCTACTAGGAGCTGTGTGACCCTGGACAAGTCACTTTACCCTGTTTGCCTCAGTTTCCTCATTGTTTTAAATGAGCTGAAGAAAATGGCAAACCACTCCGGTGTCTTTGCGAAGAAACCCAAAGAGGGATCAGGAGGGGTCAGATATAACTATAAACCAATGAACAACAATAAATACATGTTTGCATATGTATAATATGCTTTTAAATTTAATCTACATTACTAACCTTTTATCCATCAATGTCTTAAGAATAGAAAATTAGCAATATAATCAATCAAGTACTATCTCTTGTGAGTCAGTTTGAGCAGATGCCAGGACACTATTGGGTTTTAGTCTACACTGCTTCTTCTTTCTTCTTCCCCTTCTCCTACCCCTCCCCCTTTCCCCTTTCCCCTTTCCCCTTCCCCGTTGTTGTTGTTGTTGTTCTTGTTGTTCTTGTTGTTCTTGTTGTTGTTCTTGTTGTTGTTGTTCTTGTTGTTGTTGTTGTTGTTATTGTTCTTCTTCTTCTTCTTCTTCTTCTTCTTCTTCTTCTTTCCTCCTCCTTCTCCTCTTTCTTTCTCATTTAATAATCATTTTACTGATGAAGACTTACAGATTTACATATCAAGTTACAATCTTTCTTAAAAAGAAATTAAACCCTTGCCTTCTGTTTTATAATCATTACTATATATTGGTTCCAAGGCAGAAGAACAGTAAAGGGTAGGCAATGTGGGTTAAGTGACTTACCCAGGGTCTCACTCAGCAAGAAAGCATCTAAGGCTAGATTTGAACCCAGGACCTCCTCTCTTTAGGCCTGGCTCTCAATTCACTGAGCCACCTATATGCCCCAAGTTCAATCTTTCTTGAATTTCAATTCCCTATCTCCAATTGCACCTTTTAAAAAAAAATCCCCAAACTAGATTCTTTCAAACTTTCCTTTTTGTCAAAGGCATCAATAGTTTTCCAGTATTTCTGGTTTGTGAACCTGACATTATCTTTGACTCCTAACTCTCTCTCATCTCACATATCAGATCAGTTGCCAAATTGTGCTGTTTCTACCTCTGCGGTATCTCTCTCACCTGCTCCTTCTTTCTAGGCACACTACCTTGTTCAGGTGCTCATCACTTCCTCTCTAGATTATTGCACTAGTCCCCTGATTCACCGTCCTGCCTCTCACTGCTTTAGGCCCAACCTCCAACTGCTGACAAAACAATTTGAATGTGGAACCCCTTTATTCAATCAATTCCAGTGATTTCTTATTGCCTCTAGGATAGAATATAAACTCCTTTATTTAATTTGCAAAATCATGCACAAAATCATGGTCCAAATCTCTCTCTCTCTCCAGATTCGTTGGACATTTCTCTCCTTTCCATCATCTCTGACGCAGACAATTTGTCCTCTTTGTGCCTCACCCATGAAGCAACATCGCCCATTTCCATACCTTTATGCCAACTGTTCCACATGCTTGGAATGTACTCCCTTCTTAGCCCAGTTCATAAAATCTCTCCCTCTTTCTTCAAAAGACACACAGCACCATCTTCCATATGAAGCCTTTCCTGAATGCCCCACTCCAACTGCTAGTGCCCTTCCTTCCAAACTTTCTTGTATTTAACTACTTTTTATTTATATCTATTGATTATTTTCATTTATTTGGGGTATATAAACAAATATATGTTGTAGTATGTAAAATCATATAGCCATGTTTCATGGGGCAAGCTGGCAGTTCCTCAGTTAGAATATTGAACCTGGCATGAGACAGGGGCTTGCGCCAGCCTGACAGTTTGAGGCAGGGTATATAAAAAGCTCTCAGAACCCTGAGTTGGCCACTTTTCCTTCTACCCCTTTGGGTTTGGGACCCGGGTTGGAGGGAGGTGGAACATGGGTTTAGCTTACTTAGGCAGGTAGACTTAAACTAACACTACAGGCCAACTGTTAACAACACATCTGGTGAATCAATCAGTCTATCCTTTAGAGAGAAGAATATTTATATATATCAATGAACAAGACAACACCATACTGACCCAGGGCCAGTCAGCCCTGGGTCAGCAGAGAAGCACATTAGAGTTTTAATCTGCTTAGGGATTTTATCCTCAGCTTCACAAGAATACCATCTTCATCTCAAACCTAGTTTAGTGAGGTTAGTTGTTTTAAAAGTTCTTAGAATTACCTCACCCTCTTACCAAATCCCTTTCACCTAATATTTCATCATCAAATAAATCCATCAATCTTTTAAACCTAAGAACTTGTATTCATTGCCTACCTTTCATCTAAGGCCAAGTAAGGACAGCTGTTTGGACATTCTAAAGGCTACAGCTAGTCAGCACCATTAACAGTTGGATCAGGAAGTGCCATATTTCCTTCCTGTTTGACTCCATCATTTATCCAATAGGAAATTACTTCCTTCTCAGGGCAGGGCTATAGAATCCTGAATTTACAGGAGCTTGAGTATATTAGTGAGAGAGTATCTCACCTATCTATCTGCCAAGTTGGGTGAAGGACCCCTGGTGCTTCCACACCTGTACCCTAGTTCTATAGCCTCAAGACTGGCCTGATTCCATCCTCCTTACTCCTCCCACTCGTATAGCCTCTTCCTTTTTTATTACAATGTGTATATCTATAAATATATGGTATGTATATTATATAGACAACATATACAATGTGTACAATATATTGTATATATTATATACATATATACACATAAATATAAAAAATACATTTGTACATATACACAATTATATATATATATGCTATATGTATAAACACACACACACATATATATACTTTTTGTCCTCCTCATTAGGATATAAGCTCCTTGCAAGAAAAGACTGCTTTAATTAATGTATAATTAGAAATCTTGAACCCTTGTACTTCATCCCCCTTCGGTATTTCCCAGAATTCCTTTTACTCTCTCCACCATGTTGTATAATCATGTTTTGTATGTAGTTGGCTAAAACTCCACCTCTCGCTCTCTCTTTTCCTGCAACCATGGCTTGGTTAGCCTTTTTAGTCTAGCTTTTTTACTTTAGTTATTAATAATAAACTTTATAAAATATAATACTTAGTTATTGTATATTAATTTTAATCTTAACATTGTGCATCCCTAGCATTTGTTGTTCAGTAGTTTTGAGTCATGTTTGCTTTTTTTATAACCCCCATTTGGGGTTTTCTTGGTAGAGATACTGAAGTCATTTGCTATTTTCTTAGCCAACTTATTTTATAGATGAGGAAACTAAAACAAACAGGATTAAGTGACTCGCCCAGGGTCACACAGCTAGTAAGTGAGGTTCTAACTTTAAACTCAAGAAGACTGGTCTTGCTGATTCCTGGCCTGGCACTCTTTCCACTGCACCACATAACTGTCCCTTCTGAGTTTCTACTATTTGCCAGACCATACGCTGGGTATAGGATAGCTAGGCACCAGAATGGATAGAGCACCGACCCTAAAATCATGAAGACTCATCTTCCTGAGTTCAAATCATACTTTAGACACTTCCTAGTTATGAGACCCTAGGTGAATCATTTAATTTTGTTTGCCTCAGTTCCTCATCTATAAAATGAGATGTTATGATTAAAATTATCTTGAGAGATTGATTTTTGGGTAAAAGAATATGTTTATTGATTATATCAAGTTTAGTGGTTAAGCCAGCATCATAACCAATAAAGTGACATAAATCTCTATGCTTGTCCCTTGTCACCAGGGATGACCTGAGCTGCCTTAGGCAGTCTAATAAATAGATTTTTAGGATCTCATTATTCAGACTCTCCTTTGACCATCCCAAGACATATTTAATTGGTGAAAGTTAATTAAGAGGTAGTCCTTTATCCTAGTCACCCTTCCCATACCTATACCACAGGAAATAGGTATACAGGAAAAGAACACTTGTCCCCTTCAATTAAACTCTCCTAAAAAGGAAGACATTTCTTGGGAAACCCAAGGACAAAGAAAATGCAAAAGATCAGATGGTATCTCTGACCCAGAACCCAGACAAGAATACAAAATAATCCCCCTAATATATAAGAATTAATACAGTATATGAAAAATAAATTCTTACATCTAGAAAAGGAAATGGCAAACCACACCAGTATCTTTGCCAAGAAAACACCAAATAGAGTAATGAAGAGTCAGACACAGCTGAAAAGAGTACATTACTTCACTCTGGCAGAAGGGTAGAACAACCAAAACCAAATAAAACAAAGAGCTCTTTAAACTGAGGCCAATCTTTTTGGTTTTGGTTTCTACATTTTTTTCTAATTCCTTTTCTAGATAGACACCTTTTTTCCACTCCTCACCGTTTCCTCATCTATAAGCCTCCCCAAAGAGCCAAAAAACAGTCTCTTTTTTATCTAGTGATCCCTCCCTCTAATGCGTGAACAATAGAAAGCTCCTCTCAGGCACTCCATGTAAAGAGGGTGCCCCAGAGCAGCCATCTCTTCAATTTCCCATCCAACTGCATTTCATCATATCTCTGCCCCAAGTACTCCCCCTTTTAGACTTTTTTTAATGTTATTGTTCCCTATGATTATAAGATCCTTGAGAGTAGGTACTATTTTGCCTTCTCATCTCTCCAGCACTTAGCAGAATGTCTGACACATGGGAGACACTTAATAAATGTTTATTGACTGACTGACGGATAGCAATCTCATCTGATACCCAAAATATATGCAATATTCTACACCCTTAGTCCCCATCTCTCCAAAGAAAACAGTTCCCATCTCTTCTCCAGCGTCGAGGTTATTTGTTCTAATTACACAGTCTTTAACCCCATCTTGTTCTTTTCATTTACTTTGTGGCAGTGGCTATGTATATTATCCCTTTATTTCTATTTAGTTCACTCAGCATCCATCCATACCAGGCTTCCATGTTTCTCTGAGACCCCCTATACAGAATTCCTTACAGCATAGCTATAATTCCTTACATTCGAATGCACAATTTGTTCATCTGTTCCCAGATCAATGAGGAGCCTCTTTGTTCCTGCTTTTTTTTTTTTTTTCCAATCACAAAAAGCAAATTTCAAGACCTGGAAGGTCCTCTGCTAATCACAGGTCCTTTGGGACTCCTTCCTCCCCAAATGGCAGTCCCCATTTGCAACCATACAGGATATACAACGATGACAGGAACGAACAGAACTGGGGTAGATTCCTTTTCCATCCCAACTCTGGCTTTTATTTTCTAATCAGTTGCAGATGGCAGTATTGTGGCCTGACTTTTTTTTTTTTTTTTTTTTTTTTTTTTTTTTGTCTAGACAGACCATATTCCCCACAGCTCTGGTAATTTCCTCAGATGTCTCCATCCCACCTCCACCTCCACCTCCTCATTTTCCTCTTTATCCTGACTCTGTATTCTCTCTGCTGCTGTCGGTCCTGTGCAAACTCACACATCAAAGCCATATGTAGTCATTCTGTGTTGTTCTGTCCTTTCTCTCTTCTTCCTGCTCAACATTAATATTAATAACTTATATCTCTGCGGTTGCTTTCTTCTCCATTCTCAAGAGACCAGAACCTTTTTTTGGACTTTCTGCTAGAATGAATACTTGTTTGAAGGCGAGGTAGGGCATGCTGGGAAACAGAGAGAAGGATGATACAATATTAGGCTGAGTAGCCGAGGCATTCGATGTTATTGTTCTGTCAAGACAGTCAAATGACATGTTTGTGATAGTCTTCTTTTCTTTTTGGAGGACAAGGAGGGATAGGGCTGTAAGCCATTTAATGAGAGTGAGTTTGCCCATCTTTGATCATCCTGAATTCCCTAAAGTCGCTGAAGGAAAGAAATGCCTCTTTTGTTCCATGCCACTAGGTGACTAGCAGGACCGAATGAAAATAATTAAATGAGTACCCAATCCATATAATTAGACTCATTTTGGACATTCCCTAGCTATGGGATCCTGGCCATGTCACTTAACATTTTAGTTTCCTCACCTCTAAAAAGGAGAGGGTTAGACTCAGTGGCTTCCCAGTTCTCCTTCAACTCTAAATCTAATAATTCTATGATCCTCGGATGTCCTGGGATTCTGTTTACTTCCATTCACACCCCACTCAGGTCAGGAAGCTAGAGTAACGGAGCCTCATGAGTGCCCAGGTCACCCACGACAGAAGCACTCATGGGGAAGCTGAAATAGGATGCCTTCTCGCATGAGTAGATCTTTACTATCTTCCTTTCTAGGTACTTCCATCTGGGCATGCAGGAAACCTGGTTATTGTAAGTAGTGCAAACAGCTGCTAAAATCCCTGAGAGCTATGAAAGTGCTCTCCAGTGGTCATTTGGATCCTTGTACTGAACTCGGCCATTAGAGCATCATATATGGATGTATGTGGGGGTATGAAGCACCATAGAGGCAGAGACATAGCCAGGGTACAGCAACCAGGCACCAAAGCTCTAAATGTTATTAACTCCACATAGAAACAACTGAGTTTGGCACTTATTTAGTAAAAGGAAATAGTTAAAATCAGAAATAATTAGATGGCTCTCTTGTTCTCTTGGCACCTGGTCATACAATTCCCATCTTGGTCTGGTCTCCTCCTTACCCAGAACTGCCTTCATCCCTAGTGGATGCTAGTAAAGCTACTCCCCTAACATCTTCTACTTTTACCCAAGATACTTGACTGAATTTGTTTTCAAAAACTAGTTTGAATGTCTACTTCTTGTCATTCATCTCAGCAGTGTTTTGTACTTTTTTGCTTAAACTATCATATTAATTATGGTAATAGACTTAGACAGTATAGTGGAAAAAGGACAGGATAAACAAAAATTTTCAAATCACAAAAAAAAAAAAAAGAGGACAGAATTTGAACTCAAAGGACTTAAAATCCTGGCTCTTTTGTTTACTAATTGTGGGTCCTAGTATATATGAATTCCTCTCTCTCTCTCTCTCTCTCTCTCTCTCTCTCTCTCTCTCTCTCTCTCTCTCTCTCTCTCTCTCTCTCCCTCTCTCTCTCTCCTTCGATTTCTTCATCTGTCATAGGGTCACAGATTTAGATATGGAGCTAAAAGGTCAAGTCCAATCCCCTCATTTTACAGTTCAGGAAATTAGAACCCTTATTGGAAAAGGTCATAGAGATAAGAGCAAGGCCAGAATTTGAACATGTGCCTATAGTATACAAATCAGATATTTTTTCCTTTCTTTTTTCCACTATGCCATGACCTTATCAAATGAAGAGGTAGAATTAGGTGATGCTAAAGGTTCCTTCCAATTTTAAATACTACAATACTATTTCCTACTGTTAAACCAGGATATAACCGTGTGTCCAAACTAACCTCAGGGAAAGCAGCCAGCTCTAATTTTGCCAAAGAATGAGGGGCGGCAGAAGCCAGGGGTGGGAGAGGGCAACCTATGGAGGTGGCTGCTCTTCACCTGCCCCACCTGCCTCATCTCCCCTTCTTGGATCAGCATATTGGGATAGGAAAGGCAGATGAAGGTTAATATAATCAATGCTGCCATTGTCAGGCTAGGGTTCCCTTTAGAGACAGAAGTCCTAGAGACGCTTGGATTTGGGGTCTGAAAAGGACCGACTCCAACAGATGTTTTGTCCTTTAATAAATCCCCCACTGAAAAAGGTACCACATTGCCTATGGAATGGAAGTGCCCCCTGTTGACCCTTTATTGTGGCTACTGGTAGGGGAGTTGGAGAGCAGCTGAGAAAGCAAAAGGGGGCTGGGAGGAGAAGCATTTGCCTATTAGTGCTACTTATTATTAGCACTCTGTGTGTGAAAGAAGAAATCCATTTGCAACTCTGCCACAAATAATTTCCCGCTGGATATTTCAAGTGATCCAGGACTCTCATTCTGCTGCTCAGGAAAAGCTGTGTGGGTTTGGAAATAGAGAACCAATGCTGAGTTACAGTGTGTGGGGCTAACAAATTTCTGAGCTCTCTGCGGGAACCCTAATAGGAAAATTCAAATGAGGCCACCTGCTTTACTGCAGGTCTGAGGGGTGCTTTTTTTTCCCCCTACCTTGGGTTTAATTTACCCTCCCGGTCTCGTGGTGAGAAATGGGATTTTTCAGTGATTGTAGAGAAAGGTCTTCTTTGTACCAAGGTACCAAGCTTTGTGCGGAAAATGAATTTAGGTGATTTGGGGGTGGATTGTGGGATGCGTGTGTGTGTGTGTGTGTGTGTGTGTGTGTGTGTGTGCACGTACAAGTATGAATTTTCTTCAGTATACAAAGAAGGTCCATTTTCAGGGAAACCATGCTCTGTTAAGCAGGGTCATCCTAGATATAATTATTTTCTCAGAAATGATAGTAACCCGCTATGGAAGGAATTATTGAAATGGAAACCTCTGATAGCTGATGAATATACCCCATTCCAAAAGTGATAGGTTTGTCAATGAGGAATCCTTCTAAAAGATATTTTTTGAAGCAGGTCATTACTCCTGCCTGGGGGATAAGATGATACATGCATCCACACATATGTGTGTATTTGATTCAGATCTATGATTTCATCCCTAGAAAGAATTCCAGGTATCAAGAAAACACGCTCTACAAATTGAGATCAGCACCTGCCCTGTAACTGAGGGTCTTCGAGAATTGCCTAGGACACAGAAAGGTTAAATGACAGGTGTGTGTGTGTGTGTGTGTGTGTGTGTGTGTGTGTGTGTGTGTGCGTGTGTTGACCTGTCTCACCTCTGGCTTCTGCTACCATCTCAGTCTTGGGGGCAAAATCAGAGCTGGTTGCTTTGTCTGGGGTTAGTTTGGACACACAGTCATATCTTGGCTTGGCAGTAGGAAATAGGACACTATCCAGGTATAGAGATAAAATCCCTGGGTATATATATAAAATATAAAAATTTTTAAAAAGGAAAGAGAGAAAATAAAACATAGACATAAAATGTATAGCTAGAAAATGTGTGTGAGTGTATAAAATGGAAGTGCCCCCCACTGACCTTTATTGGTACATAAGTGAGCCTGTGTGTGTGTGCATGCATATATGTGAATGTACATATATACACATGTGTGTAAATGATCTGTGTATAAATATAACACTGGCCTGTACCCCCCTTTTTTGGCACCCCAAGACAACCTTTGGATATTAAAGGAGAAAAACTTAATCTTAAGATGGAAACTAACAACCTGCTTCACCCCCACCCCCTTATTGAATAAGGTGGAGACAAAGCTTTTTGTTTGTCTATAAACAAGCCTCTTAAGACAGAGGAGCAGAGAAAAGTGTATGCCGGCATTGTGTGGCCATTCTAAGGTCTTGTAACTTCTGGCGCAGGAAAGGCCCGTGTCCGTCGCTCTGTATGACTCCCGTGTCCAGAAGACCCATCTCTTGTCCAAAGTGAGGGCTGAGATCAGAGTGCTCCAGTCAGACAGGTTTGGGAAAGGGATGTCACAAAGAGCATTAATTCTCAGGAGAAAATGGGGGACTTTTTTTCCTGGGAATCCAGAGTAAGGAGATATACAGTCCCAGTTTTCCAAAAGGAAGACAGTTGGCCACACATGACTGGTGCCTTCTCTTTATGTGGCCCACTTTTTTTATTATTTATTAAATAATTATAAATTAAAATACAGAGTCCAGAGAATTTTAATAACAGTATCTAAACCAAATACACACATATGTGTGGATGTATGTATTAGCTCATTCCCCAAGCAGAAGCAATTTGTTGCAAAAAATACCTCTTTAAAGAATTCCAAGAGGGCAACTGGGTAGCTCAGTGGATGGAGAATCAGGTCTAAAGAGAGAGATATTAGGTTCAAATCTGGCCTCAGACACTTCCTAGCTGTGTGACCCTGGGCAAGTCACTTAACCCCCATTGCCTAGCCCTTTACCACTCTTCTGCCTTGGAACCAATACATAATATTAATTCTAAGGTGAAAGGTAAGGGTTTAAAAAAAAGAAAAAAAAATAGAATTCCAGAAAGAGAGAGAGAAAATTTGTATATCTATATATGTATGTATATAAATATATACATATGTATATATGCTGCCATGAATATGTATATATGTCATTTAAATTCCTCATATACATTCATATAAATATACATACTTATGTGTGCGTGTATGTGTGATCATAGGTTTAAGTCTGGGAGAGATGATAGAGATTTTCGAATCTAAAGCTCTATTTTACAGGTGAGAAAACTGAGGGTCAATTGGATTAAGTGATTGTCCAAGGCCACAAAGAGAGCAAATAGGAGGCCCTCTGACTCCAAATGCAGAACTCTCTCCCCGGATCCTCACAACAGACAAAAACTATTTGGAAAATAAGCCCTGGTACAATTTGAAGAGAAAGTAGAATCACATTTTTTCATTATGATGGGAAGGGGGGGAAATTTAAAAGTCACCTTACATTTAATTAAGAATAATTAATGATCAACTTCAGAGCTAGCAGTTGATGTTTTGAGGAGGATAAGCAGTTTTCAAGGGAACAAGAGTCTCTTCTAAATGCATAACAAAAAATGGTCTGCTATGAGGTGAGTGGAGAACTCATTTTTAATCATGTGTTTCTCTTTGGCAAATTGCTATCTGAAGCATAGACTACTCTCGAAGTTCTTTTTTAAGAAGTTTTCTGATCTTCATGAATACTCAGATGAATCACCAATCTGACCTCTTCTTTTTCTGTAGGATTCTCATGTATTCTGACTAGCCCCGAGAAATCCATCTCATAAATCTGAAAGATGGAGCCCAATGTGTGTCCAATCTTCTGTCTGTCTATCCATCCAATGGACTTTCTGGTAAATGATTGATATAGTTTTCTCGTTTGCTTTTCTTTGCTTGTGTAATGAAGTGTGACAAGTAGAGTAGCCTGGGGGCTATGAACAGTCTAGCAACCAAATTCTACCTCCATGGCTAAATCACCTATTTTATCTTGGATTCTTATCTATAAGGGTCATTCCATTCAGTCACCACCTACTTGGTCCAAGCCTCTTCCTTCTTCTGACTTTCCAGTTGTTTCACTGATTTACCTTCATTTAAAGTCTTGATTTAAAATCTATGGTATAATTAGATTAGCAAATTAGTAAAAACAGAAACATTAATCATATGTAACAGACTGACTATTCTATTGGGTTCTTAAATCTAGCTTTGCTCATAGCAGAAACCCCATCTTTAAGCTGGAGTCTTTCCTTTCTGCTCCTCAGAATCCTATCCAACTTGATCATCTTCTTGTCATCCACCTTGCCTGCTATTACTCTCTTGAAACTATTAGGCATTTGCAACCAATTCAAAGACTATTAGACATGTGCAACCAATCCATGGACCAGTAGACATTTGCAACCCGTCCATAGGTGTCCCTCCTGGGAGTCTTGACTCTCTCAGCTCTGAATTCCTGCCCTGTCCATCCTGACTGGCAAGGCTATCACATGTATGCATTACTTTATGTAGCTGACCCTGCTGGACCATACTTCAAATTCCACCCCAGGAATCTTCATGTCACCTACCCTACCACCACAATGTCTTCTTCTTTGTTTTCCAGTTCTAGAACTCTGATGTATGCAATAGTGTCATTGCTATTATACAGGGTATAGTAATAAGATTAATAAATTGTCTATAGCATTGATATAGCACTTTATGTAGCACTTTAATGTAAACAAAGAACTCTTACATATATCATTTCATTTGATCCTCATTACAACTCAATGTGGTAGGAGATGTATTATTTCCATTTTATAGATGATAAACTGAGACTGCATCATGTAAGTGTCCAAGGCAGAATGTGAACAATATTCCGTGGACTCCAGTTACATTTCAAGTGACTTCCCAAGGTAAGATGTTTTTTTTAAAAAATAAAAAAACAATAAAACAATAGCAGGCTGTATTTACTATAAGACAAAATTCACTCAATACAATGTTTGCAGGCTACTTGAGGGTTTTAACATGCTGCCACAGCACCCTCAGTCTGCACTTACCTATCCTTGCATGTGATTGTCATATGCTGCAATGTAATTTATTACCAATGACTGTGTTAAATTTTTTTTTAAAGAATCCTTAAGAAAATGAACAAAAGGAAGAATATTTTTGATGGAACCATACGCACACACACAAAGAGGCTTGTTATTGTATTAGAACAAAAATTTGATGTAATTGAACAGCATGGATATAGTAATAGTAACTCTAAAATAAGATGAAATGTTGGAATGTCTGAATTTATGGTACAGAATATCATAAAGCAGGGAGGCAAAAGAAAGGGAAAAAGTAAAATTGCATCATATTTTTGTGATTTGCAAACTACAAGAAATAGAAGTGACAGTGATAGAAATGGAGTATTGTTTAGCCATATGGATTGCAGATTGTAATAAAAAAAATACATTCCTCTCAGCAGAGCGGCCATTCAAGCATAAGCTTCAACTTTATTTAAGGCAGTGAAAAAAAATAAGGTAGATAGTGAAGAAACTTTTACTCAAAGAGTTTGTTGGTTTAATTGCCTTAAAAATCACATTCAGTTGCATGATGTTAAAATGTTCAGCCGGCCAGTATAGATGAGGATATTGCAGCTAGATATCCTGATGCATTGAATGAAATAATAAGAGAAAGTGGATACATTAACCAACAAATTTCTGATATGGTTGAAATAGGTTTATTCTGGAAAAGATGCCCTCCAGAACTTAAAACTAGTATTTGTTTTTTAGCTATTCCAGTCATGTCTGACTCTTCACGACCCCATCTGGGGTTTTCTTGGCAAAGTACTGAAGTGGTTTGTCATTTCCTTCTCCAGTTCATTTTGAGGCTAACAGGGTGAAGTAATTTGTCCATGGTCACACAGCTAGTGTCTGAGGCTGAATTTGAACTCGGAAAGAGGCTTCTTGAGTTCAGTCTTGGCACCCTATCCATGGCACCTACTAGTTGTCCCTAATGTGTTTACCAGCTTCAAAATTCCAAAGGCAACAACCATCAATTGCTTCTAGTTTTTTGACAAATAGGAAATCATGGATGACCAAAGCAGTTTTTGAAGACTAGTTTCAAGTTATTTTAGTTCAGCTGCTGAAAAATACACATTTCAAAGACAACAATATCACATTTCGAATAGTATTGATTTTAGATAATCATCTAGACGTGGTTCCCTGTGAGAGAATGTTAGCATATGCTTCACCTCCCAGGATGGAGATGGAGATTTAAAGAAAGAGGAAACAATTTTGGCTACTCCATTAAAATATTTTAAATGGCAACAATGTTTTTTACCATATTATCAGTGCAGCTTCCTTCTGAGACAATGTTTAGTAATTTTAAAAAACTGTTTTCTATTACTTTGTAATAAATGAATAAGAAATACATTTTTTATCATTTTCTGTTATGTTACTTCAATAAACAGATAAGAACTTTTAAAAAAATTTCCATTGCATGTCTCCAGTGTTCTTGAACCAATAATATATTTTACACAAAATCGTAAATTAAAATAGTACAAACTCTAATATTGTGAGGATTTCACAGGATTTGATATGATGTCATCTTACTAAATTATCTTTTCCTATTTAAACATATGCTCCTTAAGGGCAGGACCTGCCTCTTCATAATTCACATGTAGTCCTAGGGTTGTTGCTACCTCCCTCTATCAGTTGTCTAGGTGAGCCCAGGAGGCCAAGATAGCTAAAGCCCAGGTCAGAATATCAGTGTCCTGCTGAAAGGGCTGGTGCCCCCAACCCCAGGTATATTGATTTTTCTCCATAAAGTCCCCATTTGTTCAAACATTTCATTTTTTTAAACTCTTACCTTCCATCTTAGAAACCATGCTAAGTATTGGGTCCAAGGCAAAAGAGTGGTAAGGGCTAGGCAATAGGGATTAAGTGACTTGCCCAGGGTCACACAGCTAGGAACTATCTGAGGCCAGATTTGAATCTAGGATCTCCTGTCCCCAGGTCTGGCTTTCTATACATCGAGTCATCTTGCTGCCCCTTCAACATTTCATTTTGAATCATTTTCAAGGAGTTTTAACCTGAGATCTATGAACTTGATTAAAAAAATATTTTGATAGTTATATTTCAGTAAAATGTGTTTCCCTTGTAATCCCATGTATTCATTTTATTCACTTAAAAACAGAATTCTATAAGAGTTGGATGAAGTCATCAGATAATCCTTTCCAGGTGACTTCGAGAAGACACCAAGTGAAGAAGTTCAATATAAGAAGACGGTATATGAAATTGAATCCATAGTGAAAGGAGAGTCTAGAAAGGAAGAGTTGAGAAGTGGGTGGAAGACAACATAAGATAATTGTGTAGACAACAGGGGAGCTTGTCTTCCATTCATATTTGAGCTTTGGAAGGAAGCTGCTAATTTTAGTAAGGGCAGCTGAATAAGGGAGAAAAATAGCATCCTATCAGAGAAAAGATAGGAAATGGCCTATGTTGTGAGAAGTTTTCGATAAGCTTTAAAGTTCCAAATAAATGTAAATTACTATTATGATTACATAAGCACAAAATATAGTTTGAGCTCCATGTTAGAGGTGAAGGTCAAAGGCTAAAAGAATGCTAGGTTAGTTTTCTCATTATCAAGTACAATCAAGTTCCCTTTGAAAGCATGGAAGCAGGGCTTCAAAGAGAAAACAAAGAGAAAAGAAATTTTGAAGAGGCATTGGAGAAGCCTAACTTGTATCAGAATGCTGAAAAATGAAGGAAGGAAAGATGGACCTTGGAACTTTTGGAAACATGTAATAGATTAATTAATGGACTTCCTATAGAGAAGGGGTTCTTAATCTGGGGTCCGTGAGCTTCTTCTTAAAAAAAAAGATCTTGATAACTATATGTCAGTATAATTGGTTTCCCTTTGTAATCCTATATATTTTATTTTATGTAGTTAAGAGCATTAATCTGAAAAGGAATTCATAAGTGTTCACTAAACTGCCAAAGGAGTAAATGGAATAAAAAAAAGTCCTTCTAATGGTGATACCCATATGTGGTCAGATTGGGGTGCTTTATTATCTCTTAGATCTTACCTGTTTCCATAAGGCTATGTGTTCCAGGATCAACTTAACAACAATCATGACATTTGCTTTCTTCCTAGAGGGTATAATCAGGGCATGGGAACTATTTCAATCTTCCCATTTCTTATTTTTTTTTTCTTAAATTTTTTGGAATGCCGTATGTCTTACAACCAAATTATTTCTTTTATTGTCCCCAACTTGAACTGCATCTTGGGAGCAAAGAAAAACCATTAAGCAAAAATATCTGATAAAGAATTTTTTCTGACAATATACACACTATTCTATCTAAATAGTGCCCTATTTTTCTGCCATGTGGAGGGATGTGTGTTTACTTATCTTCTTTTTAAAAAAAAACTTTCTTTTAACTTATTTTTAGAGATGTTCCTTTGTCCCTCCTTCTCCCCCACCAATGTAATAATAAAAAAAATAAAAAATAAAATCCTTAAAATAAATACATGTAGCCAGCAAAACAAACCCCACATTGGACATGTCCAAATATGCATATTTATTCTGCATTTTAAATCTGTCACTTTCCTGGCAGAAAGTGGGTATAATGATTCCATCCTTAGTCCTTTAGATTTGTGGTTTATTGTTACATTAATCAGATTTCTAAAGTCTTCTAAAGTTTTTTTTCCCTCTACGGTATTGTCATCAGACTATAAATTACTCTCCTACTTCTGCTCCTTTCAATCTACATCATTTCACAGAGATCTTTGCATTTTCTTCTCATTGTTATCTCTTCTTCTGAACCTTCTGTAGTTTAACCATTGCCCAGAGTTCAACTTCCTTTGATTTTTACTTCTAGTTCAAACCATCATGTATATAGTTTTAGACTTGAAAGGAGAAAGGAGGACTAAGCTTCGGCAAAGAAGAGGGAGACTGGGGAGAGCAACTGGGTCTAAAGGTGTGGATTGACAATATATCTACATCCTCAGGGCCTGAGAACAATTCTAAGACAAGATCTGTTCCTTCCCCCTTCTCCCAGAGCCTTGTCCAGTGATGGACACTGTAACATTCTCTGATATGGGCTTCTTTATCCAAATAATTTCATTAACCTGAATTTTGCCACACCCAAGAGGAGTCTGGGAATTAGCTACAGAAAAAATAGAAATGAAAATTTAAGAATCAAATTTCTATCTAAATGTTAGAACTCTGTCTCTCTCTGTCTCTCTCTTTCTGTCGCTCTGTATGTCTGTCTCTATCTCTGCCTCTCTCTCTTTTTCTCTTTGTCTCTGCCTCTCTCTGTGTGTTTTTCTCTTCTCTCACTATCTCTGCCTTTATCTCTTTCTCTCTCTGTCTCTCTGTCTCCCTCCCTCCTTCCTCTCTACCTCTCTGTCTCTGTCTCTCTTCCTATCTCTCCTCTCATCTTCTGCAACCTATAATGTTGCCCATTGGTTCAGTGATGCCCAGATCATTCATATAGAATAGAGGAAATAGAAAGAAATTAATTTCTAAAAGTTTTAATTTTTTTATTTCTAAATTTTCTATTCTTCATTCTATTTCACTAGAACATCATGGTTATGGGCTCAGACGTCAGGCAGTGAGGGGGATCCCCACATAATTAAAAATGTTAATTAATGTTAAGAATTTCTTTATCTTGGGGCTTAAAGAGTTTTTGCTTCTTTTAATATAATCCCTGAAACATCAGAAAAAGTGATCACATGCACCTGAGGAGTCATTACATTGTCCAAAGTTCTATAACAAGGTGTAAACATTTGTGTTCTCCTTTCTGACCTCAGCCTTCTAGCTTCACTGGATTCCTTAAAGGATCCACACAAATAGCCCCTTCTGCAGGATGGGTCACACTGAGATCATTTTCTGTTTCCATTTTACATATATCATATATATAGCTATTTGTGTATTGTCTCCATTATAATATGAGCTGAGAGTAGGGACCATGTTCTAGCCTTTCTTGGCATCTCTAGCACTTAGATCACTGCCTAGAATAGAATTAAGTACTTAATGAATGTTCATTAACTGAAAAAAATCGTTCTAGAAAAATACACTTTATTCAGAAGGAACAACATAGGCAAAATGGGAAAGGGATCTGAAGTAATAGAGGTACAATATTGCTTACTAAGAAAATGTAAAGGATAGTGAGATGGCTCAGTGGATAGAGAACCAGGCCTGGAGACAGAAGGACCTGGGCTCAAATCTGGCCTCAGATGTTTCCTTGCTGTTTGACCCTGGGCAAGTCATGTAACCCTCATCGCTTTGTCCTTATCACTCTTCTGCCTTGGAACCAATAGTTTGTATCAATTCTAAGAAAGAGGGTAAGGGTTTTAAAAAATGCTGTCAGAATTGAAAAATGCCAGGTATAAACTGATTTATGCTGTTGATTTTTGGAGAGGAAACAAAATTAATTATTTAATTGACAAAAATCTATAAGGGAAGTCTATCCAGAAAGATTGAAAAACTTAAAAGCATGAAGATTCTTGGCTTTTCTTTTTTAACTTTGATTGGAGTAAGGAAGCAGGTGAAAGGGAGAGAAAATACATTTAATGCATTTTAATTGAAAAAATTAATTAATTTTTTTAAAGAATAGAATTCTTTTTAAAGGTTTTATTGATAAGTTTTGTTTTTAAACAATGGTCATTTGTAGAAATACCATAATAGTGATGATGATGATGATGATGATGATTACTAACATTTATATAACCCTTATTATGTGCCAGGTACTATGCTAAGTACTTTTTTATCTCATTTGATCCTCACAACATCTTTGAGAGGTAGGTGCTATTATTATCCCCCATTTAACAGATGAGGAAACTGAGGCAGACAGTTTAAGTGATTTGCCTAGGGTCACACAGATAGTGACTAAGGTCAGATTTGAACTTAAGTCTTTCTGAACCCTTGCCCAGCACTTTATCCACTGTGTTATCTCAAGTTGGATCTTCTGCATATTTAAAAATAAAAGCTTTGTTTTTTCAAAGGATCAAGCAACAACTCTGGATAGAGTTGGTTTGCACTTTATATTGTACATACTACATTGATACTGCACATACCACATTCTTTCCTGGTATCCCCTTCCTCCACATCTCTCTGCCAGAAGGAAAGAGATGTTTCACAATCTGTTCTTTGAGACCATTATTGATTTTATTTTCTTACCTTTTTTTTTTAACCCCTACTGTCTCTCTTAGTAACAATTTTAAGACAGAAGGGCAAGCACTAGGCAAACAGGGTTAAGTAACTTGTCCAGGAGCTAAGAAGTGTATACGGTCAAATTTGAACCCAGGTCCTCTGAACTCCAGGTTTGGCTCTCTATCCACTGTGCCACCTAGCTGCCCCTTTTATTGCTTTTACAAATAAGTTATATTATTTTTTCTTTTGGTGATCTTTTAATTTACATTACTTGAATCATTTTGCTTATTGTTTTTTTTGAATGTACCAATTTTGCTCCCATGTAGAATGTAAGTTCTTTGAGGCCAAGAGATTATTTATGTCTTTGAACCTAACACAAAACCAATGCCCTTTCCACTAAACCCCAATATATAGTTAATTAAATTAACTGATTTCCCAACATCTTTACATTTCTGGATATGTTGTGAAATTTTCTTTGTCAAGATTTCAAAGAAATATTTGAATCCATGGCTATTGGTGAAATTAATTGATAGTTCTTTTTCTCCACCTCATCCCTCCTGGTTTTGGTATAATGAGTCATATTTGTCTCATAAAATCCAGAAAAACTTAGGTTCCAGTTCTACCTTTAACACTTACTGAGTATGTGACTAGGTAAATCCTTTAAGATCTCTGTGTCAGAGGTTAAGTCCTTAAGACTATAAATTTCGGAGTAAATATAGATCTTTATTGGTGGAAGATGTTTCCTCATTCTTAATAGCAGTTAAATGAATGGTTCGGTTTTAAAAGGGAATATGGGAGGAAAAGAATTTGGCAGAATGCCTCTTTTCTCAATTATTGAATATAATTTTGTTAGCATATATATTAATCACTAAGTAATTAAAATGTTTGATAGCGTTCACTTGAAAATTTACCCAGGCCAAGTACATTTTTCTTTTGACAGTTCATTTATGACTTAATTGATTTCTCTTTCTGAGATTAGGTTGCTTAAGGTCTCTGGTTTTTGGCAAACTTTGTATTTTCTGTTTTTGTTGATAGTGGCCATTTTCTTTAAATTATTTGTTTTGTAGGCAAATATATTGGTATAGTAATTTACTGTCATTCTTTTTATTTCCTTCATGCTCTCTGAATTACCCTTATTCATTTTTTATTTTGTTGATTGAACTGGTCCCTCTTTCTTTAAATCAAGTTAGCTAATGGTTTATCGATGTGATTAATCTGAAAAAAAATCCAGCTCTTATTTATTGCCATTTCTCGTCTCTCTTCCTTCCAAATCCCATTCTCCACACAGCTGTCAATGTTGTATTCCTATGGTACATTTCTAACTTTGTCTCTGTCCTACTTCATAAATTCCAGTGGCTTCCAGTGCCTCCAGGACCAAATTCATTCTAGTCTGCTTGACATTTAAAGTCCTTTACAGTTTTGTTCCAACTTACCATTCCAAACTAATTACTTGTTACTCCTACTCATCACACATTTTAGATACCATCCAATATATCCTTTATATTATTTCTCACTGAGTATTCTATCTCTGATCTTTGTACTTTTGCTCCTGTTCTCCCACATACCTAGAACACACTCCCTCCTCATCTCTGAATCTCTGTGTCCCTAGCGTCCTGGAAAGCTCAGGTACAAAGCCATTTCATACATGAAGTCTTTCCCGATCCTCTCAGTTTTTAGTTCTTTGCCCTTCCCCTGTTGGCTTTGTATTCATGATCCATTTGTTTTCTATATGGTTAAATATGACAGGTGGTTTTCTCTCATAGAACACAAATCCTTTGAGTACAGGTACTTTGTATTTGTTTCTTCAGTTCTATAGAATATAGTACTAGTGCATAGTGGGTGTTTGTGCTTATTAATTGATCATATTTACTAAACCTGGAATCTCTTTTTTTATATGTGTTGAAATGGAACCCATTAAAATCTCTGAAATTAGGCCTCTTCCATCTCTCAAATTCTGTGATTCACTGATAGATTATTTTCTTTTTTTATCCATTTCTCCCCTAGTTTTAAAGTTTTCATATTTTGTACTTATTTGGAACTTATTAATTTGCTAATTTTCTATTTTATTTATATATTCAATTGTTGCTTAGTTGTTTCCGTTGTGTCCAATTCTTTGCAATCCCATTTTTGAGGGTTTTCTTGATTAAGATATTGGCATGATTTGCCATTTCCTTCAGCTTATTTTATAGATAAGGAATTGGGGCAAAAGTGGTTAAAGGACTTGCCCAAAGTCACCTTGCTGGTAAGTCACATAGCTAGTAACTGTCTGAGCCCAGATTTGAACTCATGAAAATAAGTATTCCAGATTCCAAGCCCAATGTGTTTTCAACTGCACCATCTAGCTGCTTCTTCTCAATTTATTAGTCCTCTCCTTTTTGTTAATATATTTTAAAGAACTCTCTCTCTCTCTCTTTCTCTCTCTCTCTCTCTCTCTCTCTCTCTCTCTCTCTCTCTCTCTCTCCCACCTCCCATTCAGTAGAAGATAGAACTTTAGTTGGGACTTGAAAGAAGCCATGGAAGCAGCCAGGAGGCAGAGATGAGAAAAGATGTTTGTTGACTCTGTTATTATTCACTTTAACATAGTTATTTGTTATTTCTATGATTTATTCTTTGACCCATTCATTAATCAGGATGACTTAGTCTCTACTTGTTTTTGCATCTTTTACTTATGTTCTCAGTAAAAGATATTTGAGTTCGCCTTCTTTTTACATTTATTATTTACTGGTGCTCTAGCCCATAAGTAATTTTTATAATTATAATGTGATGTTGAAAAATACATATGATTTATTCTCATTCAGAAGATCATTAAAATTTTCAAATCTACTTTAGAATGGTCTATTGAGTTCTATATTTTCCTTTTTTCCTCCTTTATCTTTATGGTAGATTTATCCAGTTCTGAAAGAAAATTAAAGTCTTCTATGATTATTGTGTTAACATTTATGCTTTTTGTAATTTGTTAGGTTTTTACTTCAAGAACTTGGTAACTATGTGACAGTTCACATATATTTAATAGTTTTATTGTTTCATTCTCTGTGGTGCCTTTAAGTATAATGTATTTTAGAGGAACAAGAGAGGGGAACAGGCATTAATTAAGTACCTACTATATGCCAGGCACTATACTAAATGCTTTACAAATATTATTTCATTTAATTTGGCTTTTTATCTCAGGATTGGGAATGTAAATCGTTGCTTGATCTCAAATCATAATTGTTTATTTGGAATATCTTGAGATATGGTGTATTTTGCCTCATCCTATAATTTTCATTTTATCTGTCTTCCTTTTTAAAGTAGGATTTTATATGGAAAAATTATTAGGTTTTTTTTGTCGGATATTGACATTTTATTTCATTCTATTGAGAAATTTAAAACACTAATATATACAAGAAAAGTTGTAATTTTTATATTTTTCTTTATCTAAATCTTTTGTAAGTATAACAGGAGATTGGCCAATGGGATTGGCTCAGTGTCCTGGTTTCTGCCAAACTAGGTCATGGTTTTCATGCAACTGATTCTGAAAGTATAATAGGTGTTTGATAGATAATGCTTCTCAACTAGAGCATGCACAGTTATACTGTGATGTTTTCTTTCTGTTTAGTCTTTGATGAAGAAAGCCATTTTAATAGACTGCTGAACAAGGAACATACAAAAGGCAACGCAAAAAAAAAAAAAAAAATATTTCCCTTTCCATCCTTTTGGCTATAAGGCATTAAGGATGACTGAGTTCCACAGGGTCAGTGCAGCTGGGAAAATGTTGGGGTGATCTTCTTCCAAAAGACCAACTGTGATTGCATGGAAGGCAAAAAGCAAGTCCAAGTATGTGAGTGCATGAACTATGAGGGGTTGGTCTGGTGTTTGTGATGCTTCCTGTTCCTTTAGTACAGGGTCTTAAGAAATCTTGAAGATCATAACAGCTACCAGAGATCTAGTAGCTGAGTCCAAGAAGGAGCCATCCATGAAGAGCAACCTTCTTGAGCTATCCCACTGGTGAATCTACACAGCATCAAAGACAAGTGTCCTGAAAGCAAAGGCAACTCATCTATTGCCAAAGCTGCCTTCAGAAATGGATTCGCTAATGGTAATGTTTGTAGCAACTTTTTGGAACCTCTTGGGACCAAAGTGGTTCAATGGAGAATGTGCCTCATTCGTGGAATGTTTTTGTACTTTGCATCTTACAAAATCTTCTCAGTTTGCATCCTTTGGTAAAAGGTAATTTATAGGTACAGCTAGTTGGCTTAGTGGATAAAGAGCCAGATCTAGAAGCAGAAAATCCTGGATTCAAATCTGATCTCAGACACTTCTTGTGACTTTGAGCAACTCCTTTAACACCCATCTAGCCCTCACTGCTTTTCTGCCTTGGAACTAGTACTTATATTGATTCCAGTGCAGAAGGTAAGAATTTAAACATTTTTTTTTAAAGCTAATTTATAACATGAAAGCAAAGGAAAGTAATAGATGTTGGAGGGGATGAGACAAAATTGGGACATTAATGCATTGCTGGTGGAGTTGTGAATTGATCCAACCATTCTGGATAGCAATTTGGAACTATGCCCAAAGGGTTTTTTTTTTTAATTTTAAACCCTTAACTTCTGTGTATTGACCCATAGGTGAAAGATTGGTAAGGGTAGGCAATGGGGGTCAAGTGACTTGCCCAGGGTCACACAGCTGGGAAGTGTCTGAGGCCAGATTTGAACCTAGGACCTCCTGTCTCTAGGCCTGGCTCTCAATCCACTGAGCTACCCAGCTGCTCCCCCAAAGGGTTTTAAAAGACTGCCTGCCCTTTGATCCAGCCATACCACTGCTGGGTTTATACCCCAAAGAGATCATAAGGGAAAAGACTTGTACATAAATATTTATAGTCATGCTCTTTGTGGTGGCAAAAAAATTGGAAAATGAGGGGATGCCCTTCAATTGGGGAATGGCTGAACAAATTGTGGTATCTGTTGGTGATGGAATACTATTATGCTATAAGGAATAATGAACTGGAGGAATTCCATGTGAACTGGAATGACCTCCAGGAATTGATGCAGAGTGAAAGGAACAGAACCAGGAGAACCTTATACATGGAGACAGATACACTGTGGCGCAATCGAATGTAATGGACTTCTCTACTAGCAACAATGCAATGATCCAGGATAATTCTGAGGGACTTATGAGAAAGAATGCTATCCACATCCAGAAAATGAACTGTGGGAGCAGAAACACAGAAGAAAAACAAGTGCTTGATCACATGGGTCAATGAGGACATGATTGGGGATGTAGACTCTAAGCAATCACCTTAATGCAAATAATAAAAATATGGAAATGAGTCTTGATCACATGTAAAACATGTGTAAAACCCACATGTAAAACCCAGTGGGACTGCCCGTTGGCTTTGGGAGGGGGAAAGAGGAGGGGAAGGAAAGAACATGAATCATGTAACCATGGAAAAATATTCTAAATTAATTAATTAAATGAAATTTTTCAAATTAAAAAAAAAAAGTTAATTTATGTTCTTTGCCTACCCATGAAAATATCAGGTAGTTAAATAATTTGGAGGAGATATTAATCAGTACTGTAGTGGTGGTTATTTTTGTTCATTTGTTTTTCAGTTGTATCTGACTTGTCATGACTCCTTCTGGGAGTTTTCTTAGCAAAGATACTGGAATGGTTTGCCATTTTCTTCTCTAACTCATTTTTCAAATAAGGAATCTGAGGCAAACAGGGTTAAGTGACTTGCCAAGGTCTCACAGCTAGTAAGTATCTGAAGCTGGATTTGAACCCAGTCTTCCTGACTCCAAGTTTGACACTCTATTATAATTACTAGTGATTGATATTGGTGGAGTACATTGGATGGGGACTTATGCCAGTAATATAAGTAAAACCCCACAGTCCCTCATGCATACCCATAGGATCTTAGAGGGGAGAAAATATAGCAGTCTTGCTTTGAGACACCAACTACCAGTGCTAATTTTATTTGGGATAGTAGCCCCAGAGTATTTGTTATACATTGATTTGGTCAGCATTTGATCCCTATCATTAGCTTTCCCTACATTAATTTGATCTCAATTTCCTCCCATAGAATTTCACCCCTCCTATTACCCTCCTTCATTCTGAATTCCTGGAACTTACAAGCTTTATCATTTACTTTTTTTTTTTAACTTTTTTATCCTTTTTGTTTTTTTCTTTGGTCTTTTGTTTTCCAGATCATATAAAAGTAAGTTTCAGAATCCTCCTGCCCATCCCTACTTACATACACTCTCTTAATGAGTAATATTCATTTGGTAAATTTTTCTAAGAAGTGTTAATTTACTTCATCACCCCCTTATTCTTTTCCTAGGCTATTTTGAAATCTAATCTTCTATTCATGGGTTTTAGTTTGCACATTATTTCTTTATTGCTTTTTATTCCCTTTATCCAAAGTAAGACTCCTGGGAAACAAAAGTTTTGCTTCCTCATAGGCCCAATTTGTCTATTATTACATTTAAAGATTTCACAAACTCCTTTCCTATCCCTTTTCCTCCCTTTTTGTTTTGTTTGTTTGTTTTTTAATGCACTCTTTCCCAAGGAGTTTTCACTATCAGAAATATTATATTATGAAAGATGTTGCATGCTGGGTATAGAAGTAGTTCTATATCTTGAGTCATGGGGCCTGGTCCTATATGTCCTACACTTACCCATTTGCCCATTCTAAATCCAAAATATCCTACTTCTAAATTTCTGTCATCTTGGACACCCCTAGCAGTCCAGTAATCTTTTTTTTTTTTTTTATAGCCCTTAGCTTTTGTCTTAGAACCAATTCTAAGATGGAAGAACAGCAAGGACTAGGCAATTGAGGTTAAGGGTCACATAGCTGGGAAGTGTCTGAGGTCAGATTTCAATATAAGATCATAGGTCTTCAGTCCTGGCTCTCTATCCACTTAGCCATCTAGCTTCCCTAATTCTATTATTTCCAAAGCTGAGGCCGTTTAGTTTACCTCACGTCTTTAACAAGAATCCCACCTAAATTCCCAACATTTAGTCATTACTTAAATTTAGTGAGGTAAAGGCAATTCACCAACCAAAGTTTGCAGTCTCCATGCTTCCTCTTTTTCTAGGGGGAAAACTATAGACATTTTCAAGAAATGTTAAAAATAAACTTTGTTCAAGTACAGGTTGGACAAGCTGATCCCTGAGAGTAAAACTCTGTTTTCATGCTCCATTTTCCTTCCCTTTTAGAGAAAGTAGTACTTCCTGCAAGGAAGACCAGGAAACATATATGCCTTGCTGGCCCCATGCCCAGAGAAGATATATTCTATTTCTGTCTCTATTATTGTGTGGTTTTAATCAAGTCATTTGCAATGACTTGTGTAGGGAGGGTATCAATCATCAATCAATCAATCACCCTACCCCACTTAGCCCTGATACCATTAGCATTTGAATCAGTCAAACAAGGGCATTTTACTAGGTAGTGGAAGTCCATAAAAACAATTGGATGAAAGGAAGGGATGCTTCACAGGAAGTATGTTGGTATTTAAGGAAATTTGGTGATAATCGATAGATTCTCTTTAAAACAGTGTACCAATTTGGAACCTAGAGATTCAAGCACCCGCCAGCCTAAAGGAGAATCATTCCATCCAAGATTCTGAGAAGGAACCATTTCAGGATGAGAGTGGGAGTGAGAAGAATCTCAGCCTTGGTTTTATTTTCACTTTTCAATTCTTCCTCAATGACCAAAGGAGGATTCTTTGAACCTCAGAGGGTAAGAGAATTTTTGGACTTACTAAAAGCTACTTCCTTTAGCAGCATCCCTAGAACAGCTAATAAAGTGTCTCTATCAGGAGCCAAGGACAAACCGGACACACTTGATAAGGACAACTTTCAGGGCTTTAAAAAGATCCTGGGGCGGGGGGTGGGGGGGATTACTTGAAGAACTTGGAGAGTTCTTGATAAATTGGAGAAAAGGATCTGGCAGTCAGGAGCTGCATATGTCCACTTTGCCACATGGGTTTGGTAATCTTCAGCCCACTTTGCCCTAATCTCTGAATGTACTGATGAGATAGCATGTCACAAGCTTTTGGGAGAGAAACGTTTTATACCCATTGTCTTACTATAGCACTTTTAGTAAATATTCCTTTCCAAAAATTAATCAAAAGTCTGGTTGACTGATATCAATTAATAATTATGATGAGAAGCAGATCAACAGGGGATCACAAACTAAATCAGTAAAAAGCTATTACCCCAACCTTCAAGATTAAGAGTAGAGTCCTAAGAAACTGAGGATTTACCTTCTGAGGATACGAACTGCTAGTGCTAGCAGGAGAGTAGATTCAAAGCATGTGCTACTGTAAGGGGTAAAAGGAGGTATTTGTTTGATGAATATTAAAAAGTTTGGTTACCAAGGAATTGAATAAGTATCAATTCCTAATAAGAAAACCTCAAGTCAAAATGACTTCTATGGTAGTTTATTTACAAATGAGGAGAGAGAGAGAGAGAGAGAGAGAGAGAGAGAGAGAGAGAGAGAGAGAGAGAGAGAGAGAGA
>NC_058130.1:675356024-675362726 GCF_016433145.1 Gracilinanus agilis | reverse complement strand
GAGAGAGAGAGAGAGAGAGAGAGAGAGAGAGAGAGAGAGAGAGAGAGAGAGAGAGAGAGAGAAAGATAAGATAATTAACCTAAAGCACTAAATAATTTGCTCTGGCTCCTGGCTCAATCCAGGCAGGACTAACTAGTCCTCAGTTGGAGAAGGTTCAGCCTTGAACCAAAAGCCAAAGGCTGGGGATGAATGAAGCAAAAGCTTCAGTCATGAAGCCTCTCTTGAAAGGAGAGTTCTTTCAGAGAAATCCAGGAAGGGTCAGTCTTTACCCTCACTACGTGTAGTTCTAAGGGAGAGATTTAAGAACAGTCTCACCACGTCCAAAGTCCCAGCCAGACAGCCAGAGCTCCTTCAGGTCCAAGACACAAACAAGAGAATTACAGGAAGTTGTCACTCCCTTTTGAAAGCTTTTCTTTTTTGTCACTTCCTATGCCTTCCTCCTAGTTTATGTGTCCAATCACAACAGACACTTTGTTAGGACTGCTCTGGGGGCAGTCAGTCAATTTGGATTCATCACCCACTCTTGCACACGTGGATCACAGACCTCCCCACATAAATTTTCTGAAATTATAAAAGCCAAATTATCTCCCTCCTTCCCTTCCCTCTTCCTTCCCAAAGTTGGTAAGCAATTTGAACTAGGTTTTATATATGTATTATCATGCAAAACATATTTCCATGTTGTTAATTTTTGTAAGCGAATATTCATGTAAAGCCAAAACCCCAAAATAAAAACCCAAATAAATTAAAGTGAAAAATTGCAGGCTTTGACCTGTATTCTAATTCCTAAAGCTCCTTCTCTGAAAGTGGATAGCATTCTTTGTCAGAGTCCTTCAGAATTGTCTTGGATCATTGTAATGCTGAGAATAGCTAAGTCTTTCACAGTTGATCATCATACAGTATTGCTGTGATTGTGGACAGTGTTTTGTTGGTTCTGCTTAATTCACTCTGAAATGATAAAACTTTTATTGACAGGAATGCAAAAATAACACCAAAAAAACCCCTTAATTAACTGGAAAGGGATTTGAAATTCATTTAGATCATTTTTATCTACATTCTACTTTTTTCAAATACCAAAATGCATTTTTTAAGTTATTTTAAGGGATTTAGTTAAAAAACAAAATGCGGCGGCAGCTGAGTAGCTCAGTGGATTGAGAGCCAGGTCTAGAGACAGGAGGTCCTAGGTTCAAATCTGGCCTCAGACACTTCTCAGCTGTGTGACCCTGGACAAGTCACTTGACCCCCATTGCCCACCCTTACCACTGTTCTGCCTTGGAGCCAATACACAGTATTGACTTCAAGACGGAAGGTAAGGGTTTAAAAAAAAAAACAAAAAACATAACTTGCAGTATAGCGTGAACTCCATACAATCCAGCCCAATAACTCATGATTTCTCCATTAACAGACCTTTATAGTGATTGATGGTGTCCATGACAGTGAGAATAACACTGGATTTGGAACTGGGTTCAAATTCTGGTTCTGGTCTTCATTATCTGAATGACCTTGGGCAGATAAAATAATTTCTCTGTGCCCAAGTTTCCTCTTCTGTAAAATAATGGAATTAAACCAGGAAAAGGCCTTTTAAGTTCTAGATCCAATGAACAATATATTATTTTAATATACAGTTGTTGAATACTTATTCTGTGTAAGACCCTGAGAAGGTATAAAGATGACTATCATAGTTTCTGCCCTCAAAGAGCTAATAGCCTGATACTTCCTCCCCAAAAAATAGTATTCCTCTAGGCAATAAAATTGCCTAAAGCATTTTAGAAATAGTTCTATCACCACACGCACCACATTTCCTAAGATGCCATCCACTCCTTTCTTCCAAAAAAAAAAAAAAAAAAAAAAAAGCCTGTGGCATGCTAGCACCCTCTTCTAAGTTTTCACTGATAGCATCTCTCGTCTTTGAACCTGAGCTACTCACGACTCCAACTTTGCCTTTGGAAAATGATGCATATTTAAAAAAAAAATCTTAACCTTCTGTCTTAATATCAGTTCTAAGACAGAAGAACAGCAAGGGCTAGGCAATTGGGATTAAGAAACTTGCCTAGGGTCACACAGCTAGGAAATGTCTGAGGTTAGATTTAAACCCAAGACCTTCTGACTCAAGAATTGGTGCTCTATCCACTGTGCTACCTATTGTCCCAAGTAATACAAAAAAAAAAAAATTTAAAGCCTCTTCCTTTCTTCCATGAAAATAGCTCCCAGCCCTTCTCTTGTTATTAAGAGTTTTACCACTTAAGCACTATTGAGAAAAATATAAGGGGTTAAAATTGTTAAAAGCAGGGAACAAGGAAAAGGCACACATGTTTTGTAGATCTCATGTTAGCACTGTTTCTATATGTAAACCTACAGAGGCCCAGGTTTCAGTTGTCCTTGGTTCCTACTTCCTAGGTTAAGTAATCCTTTTTTTCAAGATCTTGCCCTTGGAGTGGAAGCAATCTTTTCTGGGTGGAATGTTGAGTTCTCACATGTGCCACTTAGAATAACTTAGTTCCTTCATCCTGGCAGATTAGAAAAGTCTTTATGTAGAGTTGACATTTTAGAGGAGCTTGGAAAGGAGTTAAGGTATTTTAAGAGAAGGGAATGAAGAAAGAAGATAAGTCCATGGGGACTAGTAGGCCAGTTTGACTAGAATTTAAGGGTAAATGAAGCGGGGTAATGAGCAATATGACTGAAGACCAAGTAACTTTGATCTACCTTTCACATCCCAGAAATATTTTGCTAAAATACCTGTGGAAGTCCTGGTTTCTTGTTTAACAAGACAAGAATCCCTATCTAGACCTCAAAGATTTCTTCCTCAGTATTTAAAGTCCAAAGAAGCAAAGAATTTTCTTCCACACTTTCTTAATTCTTGATACTCTAGAAACTATCCCTATGTCCTTTCTGAATTGCCTCAAACCAAATTCCTTATTCTGATTTCAACAGCTGCTCTGTCCCTTGGAATGCAACCACATCTTCTGCTTCCCACCCTGCCCTGGCCTTCTCTGAAAGCCACACAATCCCAAACTACTTAGCTAAACCTTCAGAATTCTCTTTGAATCTTGGTATCCCTAACTTGATGCTAGAATCAAGTTGGTTTTGTTTTTTCTCTTTTGATCCTGTACCCTTTGGGGACTCTCTCCTACCACCTTCCTTGTCAGCAGAGTTGTGAAAAGAGCTAAAGTATACAAAAGCCAGTGAACAATGGATACCTGTGGTTGGCTCAGCTGCTTGCCCCAACCACTTCTTGGCTTGCAGTGGCTCATGCCCATTTCTTCACCTGGGCAGTCTAGCAAAATAGAGGGTGTGACCAGAAGGCTGGTCCATGCAACAAGGCTAGTGAATGAGTCCTTTGTCCTGGCCTCAGAGATAATTGTCAACATAGGATAGATGTCAACATCTTCACAGACACATTTTCTGTCAAGAGACCCCAAGCCTGGTTCTCTGACCTTCTTGCTCACCTCCAGTCTCCCTGAAGTGCTCAACTCCCCTCTGTCTTCTGATATTCCTTTATTTAAAAAAAAAATCCTTATCTTCCATTGATAAGTTATTTATTCTAAGGCAGAAGAGTGGCAAGGGCTAAACAATTGGGGTTAAGGGACTTACTCATGGTCACAAAGCTAGGAAGTGTCTGAAGCCAAATTTGGTCCCCCCAATAAGTATTCCCTTTTAAACCCTAAATATAAGGGGGTAGTCTAGATCCATATTATAACATCTCAATCACCCCCAACATGATATAAATGGGAGTACAAGTTCCATACGTAGGAGGACTATACATTTAATTCCAGAGATGGGCCTTAGTCCCAAATGCAGTGTCAATTCCATGTGACATAGCTAAAATATTGTATGCATTCTACAAAAAAAAAATTAAAAATACTAAAGGGGGTGTATTTTTTCTTTCACCTATGAAATATATTTAGGCAAACAGAGCACATCAAGACACTTTAAAGGGATGCATAATTATTTTCCATCTTGTGATACTCTTAATTAAATAAAACCAAATGACATAATTGAATAATAGATGCCTTTTAATATTTTCTGTGAATGCTTGCTTCCCCTAATAACCTCATGTGATGGCTCATTGTGTGGAGGTGACCCTGAATTCTTGAAGGCTATACTAATAGAATGAAGGCTTTAGCAAGTATTCCAAGCTGAAATTTGATTGATTCATGGAATAAATTAATGCATGTATGCCTGTGTTAAATATAGGAATACTGTTGATAATAGCTAGAATGTATATTTTACTTTAAGGTTTACAAAGTGCTTTACATAATTATATAATTTAATCCTTCCAATAATCCTGGAAGAAAAATTCTATTATTATCCCCTTTATACAGATAGGGAAACTGAGCTTATAGAGTTTAAGCAATTCACCCAAGGTCACACAAAAAAGTAATTTTTACACAAGTCTATGGATTGCTAGACTTACAGTCAGGAAGGCTTTTGTTGAAACCCAGCTTCAGACACTATCTGGGTGACCCTGAGCAAGATATAGCCATTCTAAGTCTCAATTTCCTAAGCTGTCAAAGGAAAGGATTGGACTCAATGGCAACTAGGGTCCTTTCTAGCTCTAAATCCTATGATGATTAAGTTTTCTCTCTAAGGACCAGTCTGGCTAGAACTGAAAGGGCTCATCACCATGTTGGCATAGAGATAACTTTTTCAGTTTCGAAGACTGTCCACTAGCCTTGGACGTGCATTAAATCCTTTATCCTAAAGGCCAGAACAGAAGTTTTTACCCTTTTCTGTGTCACAGATTGCTTGGACAATCTGATGAAGTCTATGGACCCTTTCTTAGAATATTGTGGGTTTTTTTTAATAATTGAAGGAAATAATAAATTTTAATTATAAGTTAGTGAAAATAGATATTTTTCCCCATCCAAATTCATATGCCCCTGAAATCTAGCCATAGACCCCAAAGAGACCCTCAAGTTAAAAACTCCAGCTCTCTATTCAGCTACTTTTGGTAACTTTATTACATTAATTCCATTTTTTGCTCAGTGTGGCACAGTAGAATGATTATTGCCATATTCAAAGTCAAAGTACCTGGAATTCAAATCCAGGCTCTGAAACTTACTTACTATTTGATCTTGGGTAAATTGGCCTCACTTCTCTAGCTCTCAGTCGTTACATCTGTAAAATGAGAGGCACATGGAAAAGCTGACCTATAATTCCCCTTCCAGCTTAAGACTGAATTTAGACTTGGAGTCAGAAGTTTAAATTCAAATCCTGACTTTTTCATACCATCTATGTTCACTTCAGCAACTTGGACCTCAGTTTCTTTAATTGTCAAATGAAAGAAAAGTGGATTGGTTGATCTCTGGTATCTTTTTAATGTATAACATTCTATAATTTTATTCTTTTCCCTTGAGATAGCAAAGGTTTATTGTGTGATTTAATTATTTCAATTATTTAATGCTGTGTGGTTCCATAAGTAATTAATGCTATATAATCAATTGGTCTAATTATTTAATACCTTATGATTAGCAAATGTTGGCTATCAGAACTGATCAGATTCTCTTGGTATAAAAGAAAATGTGAAGAACACAAACTCAGATCTGTTAAAGTTAGCCTTGTTTCTCCTTGACACGGTGATAAGTGTAGGTTTTCTTCACATGGATGTACTATATTAGAAGTTAAGTAGAGAGGGAGCTACCTATCTTACAAGGCTGGGTGTGAGGAAAGTGATTTATAATCTATAAGACACTGTGTATAGATGAGCTAAGAATAGGAAGGTCCTCATTCTGAAATAAGCAGAAGGAGATGAGGTGGTCCTCAGTCCCAAGCGAGCCTGCTCTCAAGCCTGCCAAGATCAGAGGGGATAGAGAGGGGCAGTTGGGTGCTCATTGGATAGAGAACCAGACCTGCAGATGGAAGGTCCTGGGTTCAAAGCTGATCTCAGACACATCCTAGTTGTGTGACCCTGAGCAAATCACTTAACCAGTTGCCTAGCTTTTACCACTCTTCTACCTTGGAACCAATACTTGATTTCCACTCTAAGACAGAAGGTAAGGATTTAATAAAAAGGTAGGGGGTGGAGAAGGAAATAGCAAACTAGTCAACTAGCCTCATAGATGATTGGAAATAAGGCATGGAAGGAAAAAAAGTAAACTCCCTTGAGGTAGGGGGAGCAAAGATGAGAGGAAAGGAGAATCTTCCAAGAGCAAAAGCAAAAGAATAGGGAGCAGAGTTCCTAAATCAAGTGTTTGTCATTTGGGGGCTGAGTGTAAATATAGCATTGGCTACAAGAGTATTTATTGTCAGACTGAACTATATTAAAAATGCTTAAGTCACTGAGAATCCCAATAAACACTTATATTGTGATTCAATTCAATTGAGCAAGCATTTACTAAGGACCTTGTCCAGGCAAAGCTAGCCACCCACGAAGGGATGGAGTGAGAGGATGGATGATGCCCTGATATCAGCTCTCTGAGTACTGTAGTTGTTCGATATACAAAGACAGAAATGGAAAACAGCCCCTGCCCTGGAGTTTATTTCCCATGCAAATACATGCTCCCTATTTACAGTATGTCTTCATAATTCAAAACCTGGCATAATGCATTGAACATCATTTTCCTTAATAATTATTCATTTGGCAAATGAACGAATGAACACAGGTATAACACCATTCATGGATCTTTGCTTTCTACCATCTCTGCTGTGAGTAACAGAGAGAGAGAGAGAGAGAGAGAGAGAGAGAGAGAGAGAGAGAGAGAGAGA
>NC_058130.1:675341824-675353050 GCF_016433145.1 Gracilinanus agilis | reverse complement strand
AGAGAGAGAGAGAGAGAGAGAGAGAGAGAGAGAGAGAGAGAGAGAGAGAGAATGTGCCTGGGGCCTGAATGTAGAAGGTGGGCTGTGGGGGAAGGAGCAGGGAGCAAATAAGCTTCCAGATGCCAGGGAGGCAGGCATGCCAAGGAGGATAGAAGTGAGAAGTGGTGATTAAAAGACCAGAGGAAAAAATAGGTAATAGAGGAGGCCCCCTAGGTTTCTATGTCTGTCCTTGACTCACTATGGAGCGGTACCATACTGACAGCTGGGTAGAAGGATGAACAGCTTTGGACTTGGAATCAGGAGGCCTAAATTCAAAATCAGCCTCTGATCCTTACTCAGGTGTTTGACTCTAGGCAAGTCACCTAACTGCTGTCTGCCTCAGTTTCCTCATCTGTAAAATGAGAATAATACCATCTACCTTTCAGGGTTATGGTGCAGATAAAATAAGATAAAGTTTGTAAAGCATTTTGCAAACCTTAAACAGTATTGCTAGTTATTTATTATTATTATTATTATAATTCAAGTACAAACTGAAAGATGAAATGGGGCTCATTATGGAGCAACTGTTGAAAGAAATGGTTTGAGGATAGGATCAGAAATCCAGCTAAACACAGATAGTGAATAAGGAAATGTCACTAAAGAAGTCATTGCCTCAATCTTGAATTTTATACCTGAAGGGATATTGAGCCTACTGAACAAGCAGCATTAAATACTTTGCTTGGGGAGCAGCTCTCAGGGAAATACAAGTCTAAAGAACTGAATTTTGCTCCTGGAACTCCTGGGTTTGTGGCCCCCTATGCACTCATTAACAGACTGGTTAAGGGCTTCTGGATCCAAGTGGAATCATGAGTGTGTAGCCTATATATATATATATATATGAAAAGGAAAATAAAGTCATAAATATAAATATATATGCAATTAGTTAAATAAATATATGCAATAATCTTCTGTTATAAGTAAAGAATTCAATCTGGAGAACCCTCCACAGTACATTGGAAAAAATACTGGTTCTGAAGTCAGATGACTTGGTTTCAAACCTTGCCTCTGATGCTTATTACTACCTGTGCAACCGTTAGCCTTCCTAAACCTCAGTTTCCTAATCTTTAAAATGAAGGAATTAGATTAGAAGACCTTTGAAGTGTCTTATTGCTCTGGTTCTTATAAATTCTATGATTCCTTTGTTATGTTTCTACTCACATTGTATCACAGGGCTATCCTTTGGGAAATTGTGCTGAATGCAGGTGTTATACTATGAGCTATATGTCTTCAAGTCAATAGGACTCCATATTGCCATGCATCTGTGATTGGGATCCACTGACTTAGTAGAGGGAAGAGGGCATCATCCCCCAGTGGGTGGGGGCTGAGTTCACAAACTAATTGCATAAAAATCCCCCAGATCACACTCTTACACTAATGAATGGTATAGTACCACCCAGGGAGGGATCAGAACTAGTAAAGAATTGGCAATAGATCTCTGAAAACTCTATAGCAAGCTTAATCTTTCCCTTCCCTTCTAGAAATGATGTGGAGAGTGATTCATAATACCATCATAAGCATGTTAATCTTTGGTACCTTGTCATTATTGTTGGACAGGATTGGGTAAGTAGCCAGCAGTACACCCTGGTGATGAAACATAAATGAAGGAATGAAGCAGTGTATTGTTCTCAGAGCCTGGAATGAATTATTTAAATGTGCACTATTTATAAAGGAGTTAGAGTTATTTCCTTAAAGCTCCTTGAAGACAGAGTTCTTTTAAATATTTCTTTCTTTCCTCCATAATACCTATCACAGGCATAGGCATATCATGGTAGGAGTTCAATAGTAATATGTTGAATGAATGAATGAATAAATGAATGAATGACTTTCATTGTGCCTACATTTCTTTCCAACAAACTTCCTGGGTGAAGCAAATGCCATAGGCACATGAAGAGTTGATGATTTTGTCATAGTGCTCACGAGCATCAAGACAGAATAAAAATATCAGAAGAAAAATTTGAATTTGCATTTAGATCCTGAATTGTATTAGCTTTGTGACCTTGGGCAAGTCATCTTCCTTGTCTGGGCATCAATTTACTTTGTAAAATGAAGAGATTGCACTAAGATGGTCTGTAAGGTCCCCTCTAACATGAATACTCTGTGACTACCTGACTCCTACTATTGGATTTTGGGAATAGGTTACCAATTTCCCATGTATGTATGTAATAATTCAGAGAGGTTTGAGACACTGGTTTACTTTGAATTGGACTCATTCCTTTTCCAAAATCTTTATTCTTGTTGTACCTTGCTGTTGGATGTCACACTGATCTTCCTCAAAGAATGATGTAATCACAGAATTTAAGAGTTGGAAGTGACCTCAGATAATTTCTCAATCCTATTCTTAAAAGGAATTGTTGTTCAATCATTTCATTTGACCAACTCTTTGTGACCCCATTTGGGGCTTGGTTTGCCATTTCCTTCTCTGGTTCATTTTATTGATGAGGGAAACAAGCAAAAAGGGTTAAGTGACTTGCCCAGGGTTACACAGATAATAAGTGTCTGAGACTAGATTTGACCTGAGGTCTTCCTGTCTCCAGGCCCAGTGCTCCATCCACTTTGCCACCTAGCTGCCTCAAAGAGAAACTATCACTCCTACATATTATACCTATAAAGGAGTTGTCAAGACTCTAATTGACACAGTGATCCCACAGCTTCTCAATTGTAAGGATGGGATTTTGTGCAAAGGAGATGGAGTCAAAGGAGGAGAAGGCAGTTGCTGGCAGTTGCTGACAGTTGAGAGCAGCAGAGGATTCTGGGGTTTCTCCTAGGAGGAGGAAGAAGAGAGGTCTTTGGGCTGAGGGCTGGGAGGAGTGAGGAAGGAGAAAACCCAGCTCTGATAGGTCCGAAGGCCTTGCTGAGAATCTTTCTCTTGGAAATTGAAACCCTGATTCCCTGATCACAGCCATCTCAACATAACTCATCCTTCAAGACTACAACCATCTAGTCAACTAAGTTTTTGGACTCCATTGGGAGCAATCTCTTAGTTTCCCTCACCCATTACCCATCCTTGCTGAGAAACCCTTTTCAGTCAAAGCTTACAATTATAGGAAAGGATAAAATAGAAATAGAAGGGGAAGGGGAGGAGAAGCTTAAGAGTTGGAACAATTAGGGTTCCTATCTAAGTGATGAACCCCATAGGAATAGGTAGAGGGCACACCCAAAATTCCTCTGCCCTTCACCCCTTTCCTCAATCTCTGATTTGTGGATAATGAAAATCATTTAGTAGTCAGATAGTGTTCCAGTGTGCCTGAGAGACAACAAGGAAGAGGGAAACCACAGCTTGATCTGGTTGCCTTCATCTTTGAGCCAGACCATCCGCTGTGAAACTAACCGACCTTGGGGGAAGTTTGAGTGAACCCCATCCTTATTCAGGATCAGATTGGGATACCACCTACCTCCTCTCGTAGGGAAGTGTTGCCCCCAACTCTTGGGGGGACAGCATGACCATCTAGGTCACTTAGTTTTGGGGTGACACCCCCTTAAAATCTCCCAGTGTATATTCGGCCCCAGGAGAGTGCTGAAGGAGAGTCACCACACAAACCCTCTCCTCTCTCTCTCCCCTTTCTATCATCATCCATTAGGGTGGGGGCCCTTTTATTCTTACACAATGCAGCCCATTCCACTTTTGTGCAGCACTAATTGTTAGGAAGTTTTTTATTTGTCTCAAGCTTAAATCTATATCTGTAATTTTCTGCCCATTGTTCTTGTTTTTCCCCTCTGTGGTAAGCCTGAACAAATCTAATCACCCTTCCACATAACAGTGTTAAAGACTTCTCCCAGCAGAAAGGATGGATGAAAACAATTTGTTCCACAGCCATAAAGGTGACTGAAGCAGGTGCTCTGGAAAATGAAATATGCCAGTGTCATTCATTTGCAGCCGAGGACATCAATGGTCATCTTGACTTTTGTCTTACTGCTGGACTTTGATGACTGGAAGAGAGGGTGAGACTGATGACTTTGTGCAATTCTACTTCACTTAAATCCAATTCATATGAAAGTCAAGACATTATCCATCCAAAGCAGAATCCCAGTAGCACAAAGGAAATGTGAGCTGCACAAATTCAGAGACATCTCCATCCCAAATATTCTAATAAACTACTTGTGCCCGACCTATGGTATTCCTTCAACTAATCCTTATATGACACGAACTCAAGTCTCTTCAGGATCCCAGTTCCCCTCCTTTCTCCATATCCAAATCCTACCCTTCATCCCAAGCTTATCTCAAGTCCTAACTCATACATGAAGTTTCTCCTGAATTATTTCCCTTTGTCTTACTGTTTAGAACATTTACTGTCAACAACTAGCATTTATATAGTGCTTTAAGATTTGTAAGGTACTTAAATGTGTTCTCATTTGATTCTTACAACCCAATAAGGTAAGTGCTAGAATCATTCCCATTTTACAGATGTGTAAACCAAGACTGAACTTTCTTAAATGATTTGTCCTGGGTCACATAACTAGTAAGTTTCAATACAGGATTCAAACAGAACTCCAAGTCCAGCACCCTTGATTTCACCACCTATCTATAATTATAAATTTAGGCACCTAGTTATAACCTCTTTTTAAAGGTAACCAAATATCTGCCTGTCCAAGTAAAGCACCTCAAATAAAGATATTGTGTGTGAGTGAGGGGAGTTCCTTTTATCTTTGTAGTCCCAGCCCCTCTCACAGTACATTTCACTTAGTAGGCACTGAGTTGAACTGAACTAGACTGGGTTGAATATTCTGCTACATGTATACTTGGTTCCCCATCTAGATTGCAGATTCCTTGATGATAGTGATTGGGTAAACCTTTTGCAAACTTTACTGGCACTGAATACTGTGCATTTAGAAAATCAATGACTTCCAATAAACACCATTGAGGATCTGAGACTCTGAAATCTAAAAAGAAGCTGAAATGGGTATAGTCATTATAAAAATTGAAGTTCATAAAATAGAGAATTATCCCCAAACAAAAGCAGTCCTCTTAGTTGCTTTACTTCATATGTCCTTGAATGACCAAAATTCAAACAAGCCATTATAGTTTAAATAGTAAAATATACTAGTGATTTGCATTATTACTGGCAGAAAGTCCTACCTCTATCACCTTCTCTTTGTTGTGGTTTGGGGAAGACCTAATTATGAAATTCGTTTCTCCCCTTCTTCCCACCATCTCTCTTTCTATTTAGCTTGGATGTTGAGGAACACATCTGTTTTATAAGATTCTTCCCTACCTCCAATGTCTCTAGTTTGCATATTGATTTGGGGTAAGAACCAGTGTAATGAATTCTGGCTGGATAGGTGGATGAGGGAATGAATTGAGTGGGTGAATTAATGAATGAATGAACATGTGCAAGGACACAAGGAATTCCTTAATCCTATTCCTAGTTGTGTTCCAGATTAAACCTCTTTGGATCAAATTCTCTTTGGGGACATATGTATATGATCCCCAGTAAAAATGTCAATGTCTATGTTCAGACTAAATCCCAAAGTCCTTTTAGTTATTTCTCTCTTCGTATTTCAGGTAACCTGAGTTTCTGTCAACTGAGGAAGCATCAGTGAAGATTTGTTTGTACTCTGACCCATTAGGAGAATCTACTTTCTTCAGTTCCATATTTCAATAGATGCTAATCACAATGGAACCAACCACACAAAGACAGTTGCCACTCAGCAACTTTACTCAGCTTCTTGGTAATGTCCCAAGAGTTTGGTCAATTCCTTAACACCCTGTGCCTAGTGAATACTATCACCTAATAGGCTTTTGGGTGGCTGGCTTGATGGTACCGTATTAGCCCAAATATAATATAATGTGAGACCAAATATAGTGTGATCCCAAAGAAGAAACACCCATTTTATTTTCTCCTTTTAAATTACAACTTTCTCTTGACTTGTGAATAATGCAGGCACTTTATATTCAAAGTTTTTTCAAGGTCCTGAAAACAAGCTAAAGAAGTTTTAATGCCAGTACTTTTATTAAATATATATTACTTTAATAGATACTTATGAGAAACTACCTTCCAATATTTAATCATGTTCTCCTTCCTCTTCTATTTCCTCATCTCCCGAAGTGGAAACATCATTTGAGTCATCGCCATCACCCTCTTCTTCCCACAAAACATTTCTTCTTCACTATCTTCACTACCACCATACTGTTTGATATACAACATTTTTTAAATCCAAGCACAGTGAACTCAGTGGAGATTTTGACCCACATGGTTTTGATCCAATTCCTTAATACAGTGACTGTTGGCTTCTTCATTTTCCCTCTGGAGTCAATTCATGGTTTCCAGCCAATATCCACTCCTTATATTCTTTCCTCAAATGATCTTTGAATGGCTTATTAATTACTACATCTAACACTTGTAATTGCAATGTCATTCCTCCCAGAATAACAACTAGGTCTATGAGCATTTCAGCAATTCTCTTCTTCACATTTTCAGTTAGGTGACCCTTGAATGTGTCGAGTACGAGCATTCCTCTCTGAGGAAGTAACGCAACTGGACGTCTATCCAAATCACACTCAACCAATCCGACACAAGTTCTTCATTCACTCCATCCCTTTTCCTGAACACAAAAGATCACTCCTGATGGTCACTTTTCCTTAGGTAATGTTTTCCACCTTAAAATGACATACGATTTTAGTTTTTACCCAATAGCTGTGACTGCAAGTATCATGGTCATTCTAGTTTTCTCATTTCCAGTCGTTTTAATCAACACTGATTTGGAGCCTTTAGTATTAATGGTGACATTTGACGGAATATCAAAACAAACAGGAGTTTGGTTGGCATTCCCATCTTCCCCAGGATATAGCCATGCTTTTTACGTGTGCTGAGGAGCACAATACACAACTTATAGTTTCAAAGCTGGAAGTACTTGAATACAGTGCGAATGCAACTTTCAAAGGTACACATGGGGAAAAAAACGTTGCACTATATTCAGGCAAATACAGTATACCTAGTCAATGTCTTGCCAAAATCTTATAGACACAGTCAAAAGAGGAGCATTCTTTACCCTTTAATTTTAAGTCTATTAATCAACCATGACTACTAGTCAGACATTATGCTAAGTGCTGGGAATTCAAAAACAAAAATGGAATGGCTCCTGGCTAGGAATTTACATTATAACAAGTTAACTCTATGATCAGGACTTCACTGGAAAAAAAAGTTTCTATTAAATGTCCTCAGATTGTTTAATTAATACCCACATATATTTACCTCAATATTTCAAGATGCTACAATTTCACCAGTATGGGCACTCTTTCCATTAAGGCAGAGTAAAACTCATCTACAGTTGTAAGGTTTCCATGAAGGGGCTGTGGGACTCATTCACTGTTGGTAGAGCAGTGAGCTAGCATAACCATTCTGGAAAGCAATTTGGAACTATGCCCAAAAGACTATTAAACTGTGCATATCCTTTAACCCAGCAGTATCGCCACTAGGACTGTACCCAAGGAGATCAAAGAAAAAGAAAAAAGGAACAATACGTGTAAAAATATTTATTATAGCTCTTTTTTATGGTTGCAAAGAATTGGAAACCAAGGGGATTCTCAATAATAACAGTGGCTGTATGAGTGGTGGTATATGGATGCAATGGAATACTATTATACTGTAAGAAATAATAAAGGGGATAGTTTCAGAAAAAAAGCCCTGGAAGACTTGTATGAACTGATATAAAATGAAGTAAACAGAACCAGAATACTCTACATAGTAATAATAATAATATTGCAATCAATTTTGAAAGATAGTAATTGATCAACACAATGTCCCACTAGGATTCTAAAGGATTCATTATGAAACATACTACTTGCCTCCAGGCAGAGAACAGAGAACTTTCCTTTCCTTTCCTTTCCTTTCCTTTCCTTTCCTTTCCTTTCCTTTCCTTTCCTTTTTTCTTTTTTCTTTTTTCTTTCTTTCTTTCTCTCTTTCTTTGTTTCTTTCTTAATGTGGAAATTTGTTTGCATAATTATATATACTGATCGATTTTTTTGTTTTTGTTTTGCCTTATTGGGTAAGGGAGGGTATGAAGGGCAGAAAAGAATCTGGAATTGGGGGAAAAAAGTGCTTAAAAATAAGTACATTTTGTAATAGTACTACTAGGCCTGTATCCCAAAGAGATCATAAAAAAGGGGAAAAAGACATAGTTGTACAAAAATATTTATAGCTGCTCTTTTTGTGGTGGCAAAGAATTGGAAATTGAGAGAATCAATTGGGGAATGGCTGAACAAATTGTAGTATATAATGGAGACAGAATACGATTGTGCTATAAGAAACGAAGAGCAAGATGATTTTAGAAAAAGCTGGAAAGATCTACATGAACTGATACAGATTGAAATAAGCAGAAATGGGAGTACACTGTACACATTAACAGCAATAGTGTATTGATGATTAACTGCAAAAGACTTAACTGGGCAGCTGGGTAGCTCAGTGGAGTGAGAGTCAGGCCTAGAGACAGGAGGTCCTAGGTTCAAACCCGGCCTCAGCCACTTCTCAGCTGTGTGACCCTGGGCAAGTCACTTGACCCTCATTGCCCACCCTTACCAATCTTCCACCTATGAGACAATACACCGAAGTACAAGGGTTAAAAAAAAAAGACTTAGCTACTCTCAGTTCAATGATCCAGGATAATTCCAAAGGACTTAAGGCAAAGAATGCTATCCAACACCAGAGAAAGGACTGTTGGAGTCAGAATGCATATCAAAGTGTGCTAATTTTCACTTTAGTGTATTTATGCTTTTATTTTAGGGTTTTGGTTTTAAATGAGTATTCTCTTATGACAAAAACCAACCCAGGTCAGATTGCTTACCATCTCCAGGAGAGGGGAGGAAAGAGAAAGGGAGACAATTTGGATCTTATAATGTTGGAAAACATATGTTGAAAACTGATATTACATGTAATTGGGAAAATAAAATATCTTAAAAATAAATATAAGTAAGCTTTTTAAAATAAAAAGGTCTCAATAAGCTGCTAAAGTCAAGATGATGTGAACTGGTGGACATTCTTTGACAATGAGCTTCTCCAGGTTTCTTGGTCCTCAGATGGCAGGCATACACATAACTCAGGCCAGTTCTTGAAGCTGTCCACTTTGTCTGTACATAAGTATGAGACAGTGCAAGCATGTATACACAGACACGAATTCATTTTATCAAATGTCTAATACAGAAATGTTTTCAGATGAGTACACATTCATTCTTCTCCTGCACCTAAATACCAGAAAATTGACTTCAAGCTGCAAGTATATGGGAGGTGGGTGGATTTGGTCCTCATACATCCCTTGTGACCCCTAATAAACTCCTAGAATTGAGGGAATATGCACATGCAATTCCCCTCTTTCCCTATACTCAGAGATTTGCTGGGAAGAAATAAATCAAATTGTCCTCATTAGTGGACCCAGAACCTTCAAACAGATCTCTTATTACTGCTGCCTGCGTCACTGGTCTCTTGCCTGTTGTCAACATCTACATTTCAGGGCCACTATACTTAAATGAAATAGTGCAAAATCTATAGTATTGATCTAGAAGAACAATGAGAGTCCACTGCCAATAGAGACAAACTCATTTTTCTCTTTTGCTAAGACTTCATTTTCAAGTTCATATGAGCTAACATTAAATCAACACTGGATTTGGCTGTAGGACATCTATTCAAGTAAAGATTGTGTATTTGTGGGTGGAGGGGCAGGGAAGGGTTGCTCTTTGTTCTATATTTAAGAAAAATATTTAATTTTACATGCAAGAGGCTATTTTGCATGGTGGAAAGAATACTAGGACCTTTGGTTAGGAGGAGAATTTGTAACCAAGCAAGGGATAGGAATGATCACAAAAGACAACTATATATGTGTATATACATTATGCAATTTATATTAAAATTATATATTACATTACATATAAAATATATGCTTATTATATATAAATTTTAAAAAGTTTTTACATCAACAAGATAAATGCAACTTTTTTATTTTAAAGAGAAACTGAGTTGGAGAAAGGAGGAGGACCTTTGCATCAAACATTTCTGATGAAATGAATTTTTTTCTAGAATGTGTGATGTGTGTCTTCTTTCATGACACGAGGAATATGGAAATGTGTATTGCATTGCAGCACTGGTATAAACTATTTATTAGACTAACATATTACAGAGTGGGGAGGAAAGAGGAGGAAGGACAGAGTCTGGATTGTGAAATATCAGATAATAATTGTTTAAAATTGTTCCTACGTGCAATTGAACAAAACTCAAATATTTCTGAGGAAAGCCTGGTATCCCAAATATATAGGAACTGACACAAATGTATGACCAAGAGGCATTATTCCCTAGATAAGTGGTCCGAGGATAATGATTTTCAAAGAAATACAAACTATCCATAACCATATAAAAATGCTCCAAATCATTAATAGTAAAAGAAATGCAAATCACATCATCTCTGACATTTTTCTCCATGCCCACAAAGATGATTCTGCAATTGATCTGTGATCACGATGGTGTGAGTACTACCTGGACTGATATATATCAAAACTTATCTGTGCCTGCTCAGCCTGGGCTTCTCTAGTTCATATCTTTCTACAAAGATGATAAAAGTTCATATGGAAGGAGTTGTGAGAAGATAGGCACAATAATATACTGTTGGTAGTTTTTTTGTCTGTCCAACCATTCTGGGAATCCCCCATATGAACCAAAATGTTCATAACAACAGGTTAGCAAAAAACAAAAATGAATTGAGTAGGTAGCCATCAACTAGGGAAAGACAGAACAAATTGTGTTATATGAATGTAGTAAAATATCATTACACTCAAGAAATGATGAATAGAAGGAATTCAGAGACCTGTGAGAGGAATAGAATGAATGAATGATACAGATCAAGATAAGGAGAAACAGGAGAACAATATACACAATCACAACAAAGATATAAATGAAGACTATATTAAAAGGCATCCAAACACATATTAAATGCAGACTAATGTAGGCCCAGGAGAATAAATAAAAGAAATAAAACTTCCTTCATCTCAGTAAAGAGGTGAGAGACTACAGGTGCATAATATTGTATATGTTCTTAGATGTGGTCCCTTTATCAATAATTTCTAGTTCATTATTTCTTTGTTAGAAAGATGGATTTGATGAAGTAGGGGCATGTTGGGAAATGTCAATGGTATAAAAAAGCAAGGAATCAATAAGATAAGAAAAAATACAAAGAGAAAAAGGCGGGGGGGGGGGAGACAGACAGACA
>NC_058130.1:675300762-675316926 GCF_016433145.1 Gracilinanus agilis | reverse complement strand
AAGGAAGGAAGGAAGGAAGGAAGGAAGGAAGGAAGGAAGGAAGGAAGGAAGGAAGGAAGGAAGGAAGGAAGGAAGGAAGGAAGGAAGGAAGATGTAGGGCTTGCCCCAAATCATCTTTTAAACCTTATTTAAATCTATAACAATGATTGACATACTTTCTGATCCTAGACCCATGTTAACTATCATTGTTGGAAAAGACACAGTTTATAAATTTCACTTATCTAGCTTCTGTTAACTAAAAAATATTTTCACACATACTGCCTCATTTCATCTCCATTATCCTACTTACAAAGTAGGCAAGACCAATATTATTATCTCTGTTTGATAAATGAGAAAATGGTGACACAGATAGCTAGTAAACAGATGATCTAGGGCTTAAACCCATGATCTTCAGATGCAAATCTTGGGCTCTTTCCCTCTCAAAATCCTCAAGCTAAAATGCACTTCCTGCATCCTGTCATCACTCCCTTCATCCTTTTTAAATCTAACCTAATAAGTCACAGAATGTTAGAGCTTAGAAGGGTTTTTAGAAATCTCCAAGTCTAAGCCATTTATCTTACAATGGAAGAAACTGAGGTCAAGAGAGGAAGGAAAAACTTCCCCATGGCTACACTACTCCTAAGTGTAGGAATTAAGAGGGAAACCAAGGTCTTCCTGTCCCAGGGCTGATGTTCTCCCCAGTACATCCTCTCCAAGGAGAGAGCAGCACACTTCCAGATTTTGTGAAACTCTCTCCCAAGGAAGTCAGATGCTTCCTATCTAACATTTATCTACTACATAGAGAAAACCCACCTGTCCACCATATCCACCAGCAATGACAGCCATAGCCTGAGGTGACATTGGTACTCATGCATGTTCAATTCTGCTCCCTTTATCGACAGTTATCACCATGTGGGATTATGCGGCTACAAAATGAGCACTAGTTTGACTTGGGAAAAAAAATTCAATTAACAGCAAAATCATGCACAGCCACCCTGTGGGCATGTAGATTTAGTGACTCATTATGACCGAAAATTGCATGTAGCTGTCCTGGTGCTGCTTGCTATTTCTCCTTTATTCTTCCTTCCTTTGCCCCCAGTAATCATGCCTGCTTTCAACCTATCATACAGCAAAATGAGACAAAATCACCAGGGGTCAAAAGACCTAAATTGGATTATAGTCACACCGGCTAGAAAACACAGGATTGCTGGTAATTGCATTCAGTGGGATAAATATCTTTACTTTCCTTTTATGCCTCATTAGTATTCTGGTAGGAATTACCACAAAGATTATAGACAAAGCAGGGAGCAATCTTGAAGGTTATCTAGTCCAACCCCTTCATTTTACAGAGGAGGAAATTGAGTCACAAATATGTAAAGTGACTCACCAAAAGTCACACAGGGTAATAAATAACAGAAACAGGATCTGAATGTAAGTCTGCTGATTCACAGGACTATGCTCTTGCCCCTGTAGTCTACTGCCTCAGTACTTCTTAAGGCTTTAAATAATCAAATTAGGTAATATCACAGTCTGAAAGGGCCTTAGGCAGTCATCTACTAAAACCTCTCATTTTACAGATGAGGAAACTGAGGCTCTGTTAATGTTTACAGATAGTGAGTGACAAAGCCAGGATCTGAATTTAGATCCTCTCTTTCCACTGCAACTTATTGGGCAGAAGGCTAGCTTTGGAGTAAAGGAAGACCTGGGCTCATATCCTATTTTTGACAAATGCTTAAGTCACTCAAACCTTCAAAGCTCTTGAGAAGGCAACTAAGTAGCACAGTGGACAGAGAACCAAGACAGGAGTTGGGAGGACTTGGATTCAAATATGGCCTCAAACCCTTCCTAGCTATGTGTGCTCCTGGGCAAATTACTGAGCCCCAACTACCTAGTCCTTGTCTTTCTTCCTAGAATTGATACTAAGACAAGAGGTAAGGGTTTAAAAACAAAAACAGAAAAGCTTTCAATGCTCCAGGCAACTCTCTGAGTTTATAAATTGCTGCTAAGTTCATGAAGTCATATATTTAGAGCAGGAGGGGATTTTAGAGGGCATCTTGCCCAACCCCTTTATTTTACAAATGGGGAAACTGAGACCCAGGAAATTAAATGACTTACCAAAGTTCACCTCCCTCAGGGAGTACACATCAGAGGCAAAATTTAAACTCATTTCTTCTAGCTTCCGAGTATATATTCCGCTATTCCATGCTGAGCTCCATTTGTAGAAGGCATCTCCAAATCCAGAGCTCTCTATGCTGATGGAATCATAAATCCAGACTCCTCTTCCTCCTTCCCCCTTCTCCCTCCTATCCATTCTGTTCATTGTGCCTCTCACCTATCAGCCATTACCAGAGACTCGGGCAGTAGGAGTAGGTAGCCCAGCTCTCTGTAGGTGGAAGGGAGAAAAATTAGCTACCAAGTTAGTACCACCAGCCAAGTGGCCGGACAGAAGAAATCCTAGGAGGTCTTTTTTCTTTAGGTCTGTCCCAGAAAAATGGGGAGGGTATCCAGGCACAGTAAGAATATTTTGATCCATAAGACTGCAATGTCAGCACTGAGCTTTCTGTGTATATCTGTCAGGTGTAGGAAGTTTAAACAAATTGGTACAGATTTTTTCCTCAGCTACAATAAACTAATAATAAATGCAATGATTATTACCCTTCACTATTTAAAGGGCTACTGTATGGAAGACTGATAAGAATTCTCTTGCCTAGTCCCAGCCCAGAGAAAAAGGAGTAATGCATAGTAGTGGAAAGACAAATCTAGGTTTGATGTTCAGAAAAAAATATTAGAGCTGTCCCAAAGAAGAAAAGGCCAACTTGAGACATCCTGAGTTTATCTCCACCTAAGATTTTCAAGCAGAAGCTGGCTTCTGACAACTTGGTTGGAATGTGGTCCAGCGTGCTGACTCCAGGTCCAGCACTCTATCCATTGTACTACCTAGATGTCTCAACAAACATCTCACTCAACAGAAATACTTCCAATTCTTAGTCCCTTAGGAGAGCTATGACTACAAGGAACTAGCATTCAACACACAGACCTATCTCAGAAGTAATGGAAGCCCCTGGCCTTAGATATTTCCTTAGTTGTGTGACCTGTGGCAAGTCACTTAATTCCATTTGCTAGTCCTTGCCCTTCTGTCTTAGAGTTGTTAGGAAGAAAGAAAGGGGGGGGGGGAGAGAGAGAGAGAGAGAGAGAGAGAGAGAGAGAGAGAGAGAGAGANGAGAGAGAGAGAGAGAGAGAGAGAGAGAGAGAGAGAGAGAGAGAGAGAGAGAGAGAATGAGAAAGAAGTAATAGGCACCTTCCATCAGTGAGAGGGTACCAAGCCACAGTGTGACATTCTAGAGAGGGGGAGACCTTCTCTAGGGGGAGGTCTCCTATCCAGGCTAATATCAATGCAAAGAAAGATGTATGAGGAGGTTTGGTCTGTAGGACTAAGACATCACACTTTAAAAGGATACTCTTTTAGGCAGAGACAAATTTTCATTTATGAATACATTGTGATATTGTCTTACCTGTTTCCTACTCAATGTTCACCTCCTTGCTTTGGTATATAAATCTGCCCCACATATCAAGACTCCTGCCTATCCTGATGGGAATATTTATTCAAAAGAGCCCTTTGACTTAACTCCAAGATAATGTTTTGATATCAGTTTGGACCATTCCTTCTGTCATCCGGGAGAGTTCCCTCCCTCTAGACCTCCATGTTTTCTCCCTTGGTGGGTAGTAGACTAGGAACCTAACTGAGGTATTCTGACTCTTTTGAACCTAATACTTCTCCTACTTTGTGCTAAATCTCCTTTTAAGTCTTAATATTCATCAATTTCTATGTAATTTTGGAACTCTGTCATGTCAGATCACACAGAGAGGATAAAGTACCTCCTCAGCCTCAGTAGGAAGATAGAATGGCCAGTTTCAGTGACTCTCTCAGGCATTAGAGCACTGTCTATAGGAATAATTAGTCACTGATACTAATAATCCTAATTACCATTTGTAGTCAAAGAACCTGGGTATGAACCTCTGCTCTATCATTTAACAACCTATGTGGCCTTAGTTTGGTAAGTTGTACAACTTCTCTCTCAACTTGTTCTCTCACTTGTAAAAGGAAGCAATTAAGGGGGCAGTGAGGTGGCTCAGTGGATTGAGAACTAGGACTAGAGATGGGAGGTCCTGGGTTCAAATCTGACCTCAGACATTTCCTAGCTGTGTGGGCAAATCATGTTGCCTAGCCCTTACAGCTTTTCTGCCTTAGAACTAATACACAGGATTGATTATACGAAGGAAAGGGTTTTAAAGAGGCAGCGATTGGTCAACAGTTTAAAAAATAATAATAAGGAAGTAGTTAGAGCTAAGGTCCCTCCTATCTTCTGGATCTGAAGTCAGGAAGACTGAACTTCAAATCTAGTCTTCAACAATTACTGTGTGACCTTGGGACCATAACTTAATTATTGTCTTCCTCAGTTTTCTCATCTGTAAAATAAGGATAACAATATTATCTACTTCTCAGGGTTGTTGTAAGGATCCAATGAGACAATATTTGGAAAGTGCTTTGCAAACATTAAAGTGCTATATCAATGCCAGCAATATCCTTGGAATCCTACCCATTGGCATTATCATAACACTCTAAATGTTTTAAAATGCTTTGCAAACATTATTACATTTAAGGCTCAAAACATAACCAGAGGTACTATCGTCTTCATTTTACAAAAGGAGGAATCAAGGTTTAGAGAGGTGGTGATTTGCCCACAGTCACAAAGGTAAAATTTGAATCTAGGTCTTCCTTTCTCCAAGTCCAGCACTCTGTTTACTGTGCCTCTTACCTACTAGCCATTACCAGAGCCTCACATAAGAGGAGGAGGAGGAGGAGGAGGAGGAGATAGACCAGACATTCTTTAGCTAGAGAGGAGGAAAATTAGTAACAAAGCTAGCACCAGCCAAGTGGCTAGACAGAAGTTAAGAAGACAGAACCACCATATTCACCTAGGGAAAGGAGATGGCCACCTAAGGGACAAGTATAACAGACTAAAACCAGCAATAAAAGAAATTCCTAGCAAGGATCTTTAGCTTCCACCTTGCTCTTCCCAACTAATAAGCAACATTCCTCAGTGTTTTCCCACAGTATAAACAGCTAAGCTACTAACAAATCCCCAAAGTTCTTATTATATATGTACATTTGACATTTATTGTTGGAGATATTGGCAAAAATGAGCAATAAAAGTAATAATAATACTAATAGTTCATCAATACTACAAGAGATTTGTAGTTTCATTATAATGTCAGCACTTTCTGTATTGGTACAGATTTCAGCCAGATCTCCTAGGCTTTAGCAGATGGTGCTTGGGAATTGCTATGAAGGGAAACGATAATAATGATAAACAAAATCAAAAGAAACAAATAAATATATCACTTTTTGACCAATCCTCTGATGATGAGCCCCGCCAAAACTCGTCCTTAAAGGACAGATACACCATCTATCACCAGGCCCATGTTTCATATTCATAACCTTTTCAGGTCAGATGGATCTTTAAGAGCTTGTACCCCATTGGTATTATAAGTTAGTTACTAGACATTTATTAATCATTTCTTGTGTATCAGGCATTATGCTAATGTCTAAAAATAGAAAAAAAAAAGGCAAAAGACAGTCCCTGTCCTGAAAGATCTCACAATCAAATCTGGGAGACAATAAGCAAACCAATATATATAGATAAGTCATGTATAGGAAAAGCAGGAAATAATTAACCAAGGGAAAGAATTAGAATTAGGAGGGATCAGGAACATTTTCTTGTGGAAAGTAGAATTGTAACCCTTCACTTGAAGGAAGTTGGGGAAGCCAGGACATGGAGATGAGGAGGGAGGTCATTCTAGGCATGGAAGATAGCCAGAGAAAATGCCCAGAACTAAGACGTGGAATATCTTTTTTTTTTTTTTTTTTTTTTTTTTTTAGTTTTTAAACCCTTAACTTCTGTGTATTGACTTATAGGTGGAAGAGTGGTAAGGGTAGGCAATGGGGGTCAAGTGACTTGCCCAGGGTCACACAGCTGGGAAGTGTCTGAGGCCGGATTTGAACCTAGGACCTCTGGTCTCTAGGCCTGGCTCTCAATTCACTGAGCTACCCAGCTGCCCCTGGAATATCTTGCTCATAGAATCAAAAGGTCAGTGTCACTGGACTGAAGACTGAGTAGCAGGAAATGAGGGATAAGAAGACTGGAAAAATAGGAACAAAGTTTAGGTTATTATTTTTTTAAACCCTCCCTTCCATTATAGACTCAATACTATGTATTGGTTCTTAAGGGAGAAGAACGGTAAGGGTTAGGCAATGGGGATAAAGTGACTTATCCAGAGTCACACAGCTAGGAAATGAGGCCAGATTTGAACCTTGCCTCCATGTCTGACTCTCAATTCACTTAGCCACTTAGCTGCCCTCCAGAGGCTAGGGTTATTAAGGGCTCTGAATGCGAAAAAGGGAATTTTGTATTTGATCCAAGAGTTGATAGGAAGTCACTGGACTTTATTGAGGAGAGTGACATGTTAGGATCTTTGCTTTAGAAAAATCCCCCTAATACCTAAAAAGAAGATGGGATGGAGTAGGGAGAGACTTGAGGAAGGTGGATCCAACTACAGGTTATTGCCTCTATGCCTCAAGTGATGAGCATCTGCACAAAGATGATGATAATATCAGAGTAGAAATGGGAACACATTCGAGAGATATTGCAAAAGTGAAATCCATCGGCCTTAACAAAAGATTGTACATGGTGGGGTTGAGGACAGAAGGGGAAGATGGGTGATACTGAGGAGTAGAGGATGATACCCAGGTATCGAGTCTATTGAGAGTCTGGGGGAATGGTGGTGTTTGAAAGGGATGGGGAAGTTTGGAAGGAACAAGTTTCTAGCAGGAAAGATAATGAGTTCAGCTTTGAACATGTTGTGTTTCAGATGTCTACTGAACATCCAGTTTGAAATGTCTGAAAGGCAGTTGGAGATACCAAGAATGGCAGCGGTGGAGAGATCAAGGCAGGATAGGTTGATTTGAGAACCATCAGCATCAGATGATAATTAAATCCATGGGAGCTAATGAGATCAACAAGTGAAGTAGTATAGAGGGAGAAAAGGACACACTATGGTTGATCTGTGGTTAGATGATATGATCTGGATGAGAATCCAGCAAAGGAAACTGAGAAGATGCCAGATAGGTAAGAGGAGAACTAAGAAAGAAGAAAACCTAGAGAGAAGAGATTATTGAGAAAAGAAAGATCAGGGGCACCTAGGCGGCTCAGAGGATGGAGTGGATGGGTTCAACGTTGGCCTCAGGCATTTCCTAGCTGGGTGACTCTGGGCAAGTCACTTAACCCCCATTGCCAAGCTTTTACTCCTCTTCTGCCTTGGAAACAATAAAAAGTATTGATTCTGAGATGGAGGTAAGGATATTTTGGGGTTTTGTTTTGTTTTTTAAGAGAAAGACAGAAATGCTGATTTGGGACAATTCTGGAGGACTTAAGACATTGGAGCTATCAAGTTTTATTTTGGGGTTTTGGTTCTGTATGATTGTGCTCTTACAAAAATGACCAAAATGGCAGTGTGTTTTGCATAATAAGACATGTATGGCCCAGATCAAATTCCTTACCATCTCCAAGTTAAGGGAGGGAAAAAAAGGAGGGAGATGATTTGGATATTATAATTTTAGAAAATGCATGAAATTATTATTCCATGTAATTGGAAAAGCAAAATATCTGAATAAAAAAAATTTTTAAAGAGAGACACTGATCAATGGTACCAAAGGCTATAAGAAGAATGGGGATTGAGGAAAAGTCATTGTTTGTGGCAATTAAGCAATGATTGGTAACTGGAGAGAGCAGTTTCAGGGGAATGATGAGGTCAGAAACCGAATAGTAAGGGGTTAAGAAGAGGAGGAAAAGTATAGGCACCTACAGTAGATGGTCTTTTCAAGGAGTTTAGCCACAAAGGGTAGAAGAGGTGGCATGATAGGCAGCAGTGACTGAAAGATTAAGTGGATTAAGTGAAAGATTAAATTAAATTTTTTCAGAATGGATAGACATGGGCATATTTTTAGGCAGTAGGAAAGAAGCTAGCCGAAAGGGAGAGATTGAAGATTCTTAACCTTTTGGGTTTATGTTCTGACAAAATCACAGCATTTTCTAATTCAAAAGGACCTTAAATTTTGTCTATTCTACTTAGAAATGAAAGGAAAAAACCAAACAGAAGATTAGAGAAGGCAAATTACTTGTTCAAGGTAAAAAAAGTAGTTAGAAGCAGTCAAATTTCCTACCTTCAATTCTACCTTCTACAAGAAATCAATCTTTCCTTATCCTTAATAGCTCTCTGTTGATTATCTCCTATTTTTTTCAGCATATAATTGTTTGTATGTAGTTTGTACATTGTTTGCATATTGTCTTCCTCCTTAGATTGTGAGTTCCTAGAGGGAAGAGTCACTCTTTTTCCTATCTGACTATGAATAGTTCCTTTTTTAAAAGAGCACACTTTAATTTTCCCAAATTATATGTAAAAACAATTTCTAACACTTGTTTTTTGTTAAATTTTGAGTTCCAAATTATTTCCCTCCTCTCTCAGAGATGGGAAGTGATGTAGATTATACATGTGCACTCATGTATAGCACATTTCTGTATTAGTCTTTGTGGGAGAAAATTTGAACCAAAAAAAATGAAGAAAGTGAAAGATAGTATGCTCCAGTCTGCATTCAGACTTCATCAGTTCTCTCTTTGGAGATGGATGGCTTTTCATCCCGAGTCTTTTGGGATCATATTTGGGATTGCCCTGGATCATTGCATTGCTGAGAATAGCTTGTTCTGCCACATTCTGCTTTTCTACCTGATTTCTGACCTTGTTTTGTCCCAATCTTTGGTATACATAAGCTTTTATTCACCTAGAGACTGAACTTATTTTAGGCTTTCAAAAATAGTGGGTTCCTGGTTCTCCCAATCTCAGGTTCTTATCTCAGGACCTATTTACTTTGGACATAGAACCTGTGTGGAGTTCTAAAGAACTTCAGTTCTTTAGATTTTGTTCTTCAGATACTTTTCTGAGTTTCTGGCCATATCAGACCTCCCTCCAAGTGGGAAGGAGCAAAGCTAAGGAAATCTGTGGGGCTGTTTGGGGTTGGCATCAATTTATAGGTACAAACTTTTTTAGGGGAGTGGAGGGAGTAGTGAAGGGAAGAGAGCCTGGCTCTGTAATTTTATTAGTATAGGGAATTCCCAGTGAGGTAATTCTCTATACCCATGCAGATAGGTGCCAGACCTCTGACCTAACATCTTAGAGACTGGGTTAATGCTCACGAGATTAAGCTATTTAACTAGAGTAATCTGGTTGGTGTCAGAGGTGAGACTTGAACCCAAGTCCTTACTGCCTTACTTTAATGCCATCTCTCTATTCATTACACCATGCTACTACATTGTAGAAAACTAAAATCAAATTTATAGATGGGAAGTATTAGTTTTATAAGTTTTTTTAATTTTCTGGTACAAAGATATTTCTAGCAGCTCTTTTTGTGGTGGCAAAGAACTGGAAACTGGAGGGATGTCCACCAATTGGGGAATGATCAAACAAGCTGTGGTATATGATTGTAATGGAATATTATTGTGCAATTAGAAATGATGAACAGAAGGATCATAAAAAATCTAGAAAGAATTATATGAAATGATACAAAAAGAAATAAGCGGAACCTAGCGAACATTGTACATAGTAATAGCAATAATGCACAATGGTCAACTGTGAATGACTTTATTAATCAGAAATGCAAAGATTCAGGACAACTCAAAGAGACTCCTGACAAAAAGCAACAACAACAACAAACTATCCTCCACCAAAGATGGAACTGATGAAGTCTGAATGCAGATTGAAGCATACCATTCTTCATTTTCGTCTCCTTCATGAATTTTTTCTTCTGTAAGTCATATGTGTCTTCTTTCACAACATGATGGACATGGAAATATATATTTCATGGCAGCACTTGTAAAACCTATGGCACACTACTTGTCCTCTCAGGAAGGGCAGAGGAAAGGAAAACACAGAGAGCTAGGTGATGCAGTAGACTGTGCCAGACCTAGAGTCAGAAAACCTGAGTTCAAATCCAGCCTCAAACACTTATTAGCTGTGTGACCCTAAGAAAGTCATTTAACCTTGTTTGCTTCCATTTCTTCTATAAAAGGAGGAGAAGGAAATGGTAATCCAGAATATTTGCCAAGAAAACACCAATTGGGGTCACCAAGAGTCAGACATGGCTGAAGCAACTGAACAAAAATAACAAAATCTCTTCCAGTTCTATGATTCCATAATCCGCTCTTGCTATTTTCCGATGTCAACAAAGTCCTCTGCCAGAGTTCATAACTTTGTTTTTTTCTGTAATAGACTAGAAAGGAAGGGGAAGAAAAAAATAATAATAAAACACCCACCCAGACGTGTTATTTTGCTAACAGGCTTAACTTTGCAATAAACAAAGGATGCAAATGGGAAGAAAAGGCATAAAATGAAAATAACCTGAATGAATCATAGCCCACGATGTGTACAATGTATAAATATTCATGCTAAATTGCCGGTTTCTTCAGCATCATCGTCCTCCTGTGTGTACTTAGGGCAGAGTAGCTTTCTGTATGTTTAGTTACTGATACAAACATTTGTAGCATTGGTTTGAGCGTGAAGAGTAAGAGTGGACTATTATCACACACCTGAGTAATTTCTAATCCAGCTCTAAACTTAAAACACTCAAACACCTTAACTCCATTTGGTAAGGGGAAAAAACCATAAGCCATCTATTGGTCTTTCTGACTCAAGTAAGCCTAGAGGGAAAGAAGGGCAAAGAAAATCCTTAATCTTAGCAACAGAAAGATTTGGCATTTCAACCTGGGATTTGTTTTTATTTTTATTTTTTTCACAAAAACCTTTTGGAAAAGTTAAGACCTAAATAATTGGCTTCTGAAAGAGCTTTTCATTAGTTGGCCAAAGATCTACAATGGGGTGCTGCCCTATGCTATTTGGTTAAGAGATGGATGGTTTCTGTAGAATCTCGCTCGATTGCTAAAAGCTAAAAACTAATGATCATAGTCAAAGACTGTATAATGGGGATTTTTGTCATGGACCCCTTCCAAGATCTGGTGAGAATTTAATGGACCCCTCCTCAGAATAATGTTTTAAATGCATAAAAATAAAATACATAAGATTACAAAGGAAGCCAATTATTCTGAGATAAAATTATCAAAATATTTTTTAAAATCAAATTGATTTGTAAGAACTTTTGTAAACAAATAGAGAAATGAGACAGGTGGAAAGAGGAAGAAGGGGCCATGCTGAAAGGTATATATTTGTTTCCCAGCTCCACCCAGACTCCCAATGACCTTGACATCAAGATTTCCACATCAAGTTGTTTCTATTGAAAATCCGCACAATTGTTGCAACAATTCTCACCATGACTGGCTCTCTCCTCTAGTTAGGAGGTATTAGAATTTCATTACGGCAATGAAGAGAAAGATTTGTTTTTGGAATCAAATACTGATGAACTACCATTGATGGCTTTGCTCCCCATAAAAGGAGCCAGCTAAAGGAAGGGGAACAGAAGGGAAGTGGGTAGTATTTTTTTCTCTTAACAAGACTGGGTATATTTTATTGCAAGGAAAAGAATCCCATGTATATGACATCAGATATGTACATTTATATATAATATTTTAATATGTATATATGATGTATGTTGCATATTATGGACTAGAGTCATCCCGGATGAAGTGTGTAGGAGTTGCAATCTATAATAGATGAAGGAATATTCCCAAAATCTACCCAAGATAGATAAGGAATCTATTGATATAATAAAGTACACATGCAGAGAGAGTATAACCATAGAAGAATGAGGCTGGTGTTCCCACCAGGCTTGTAGAATTGGTCTCATTACTTTATAGTCATTCTTCCTGTACCTAAAATAAATGGTCCCATATATTAGCTTTAAAAGCATCTTTCCTGGACTAATTTGGTGAAGGAAGTCATGAAAGTATTATTATCCTCATTTTATAGATGGGGAAAATAGTCCTCCTTGCCCATGGTCACAGGGTGAGGCAAGGTAATGACTGGAACACATCTAACCATCCCCACTCCAATCCCATACTTCCAACCCCAGGGGAGAGAGTCTACTCAACCTGGGCACAGTCCACACACAGAGCTACCGTGGCTGGAAATGAGCCCTTCAAAGAGCCTTCATCATCTCCTGATGACTAGTCCAGCCTCAGAATCACCTTTTGTCTTTTAGGTTCCCTGGGCATCATCTCTGGTGGAGAAGGTGAGCTCTAGTTGCCAAGGTCCCTCCTTATTATCCTGCCCCTGGATTTTCAGGCAGAATGTGGCCTCTTGTGCCACTCTGAAGAACAGGGAGTCCCCAACAACAATCCTTCTGGTAAGATGGAGGACTCTTACATCAGCTAAGCCCCTTTGCCTTCCCTGCCTTTCCCTGTGCCCTCCGGACCCTCGGACCTTTCCATCTGCTATACATTGTCTCTCTCCCTTAGAAAGTAAGCTCCTTGGAAGTAGAGACTCTCTTTGTATCCCTAACTTTTAAAGTATAGAGAACCTTTTTTAAATTCATTCCATCATTCACTCATCTCTCCTGTCACTCCTTCTACACTGGCCCTAAAACAAACACTCTTTTGAGGCTCCTACCTTAGGAGAAATAATCCCCTCCCAAAGGGCAACAAGGTAAAATGCAGCACTGGACCTGGAGCCAGGGAGATCTGAGTTCAAATCGGGCCTCAGAAACTTAATAGCTGTGTAACTCTAGGCAAGCCACTTAACTTATGTCTGTCTTCGTTTCCTCAACTCTAAAATGCAGGTGATAATACTAGCACCTACCTCCCAGGGTTGTTGTGAGGGTCACAACAATGAAAGAATATTTCCTAGCCCACAGTAGGTGCTTCATAAATGCTTATTCCTTTCCCCTGTCCCCTTTCTCAGAATTAGAGCGAGTCCTGGGGCAGAGCTGACCTGTTTGAGAATAGTTACCTCAAAATGCCTTACCTGCCTAGGACAAGGTTAGCTCCCATATACTATTGACCCCTGCCTTAACCATTAGGCAAGATCAGGGCTGGGTCATCTTCTCTGCTGATGCATCTGATCCTCCCTTCTATAGAAAACTCTTCCCAATCCCTCTTATACTAGTGCCTTCCAGGGGTGGCTAGGTGGTTCAGTGGATGGAATACCAGGCCTGGAGCTGGGGGAGACCTGGGTTCAAATGTGACCTCAGATATGTCCTAGCTCTGTGATGCTGGACAAATCATTTAACTCCAATTACCACTCTTCTGCCTTGAAACTAATCCCTGGTATTGGATTCTAAGAAAATAAAGTTTTAAAAAAATTTCCAGTGCTTCCCTTTTCTTGATTATTTCCCATTTATTTTACATACATATATATATATATATATAAAATCTCTTCTACATTATGACTTTCCCCATCATGGTTTTGAGATGGCATAAGAAGTTAAGTGGCAGATGGCACATAAAAAAGTTTAGAAACTATATAGCCTATGACCAAATATTTAGCCCAACTTTTACAATAAGCACCCCATAAAATAAGGTTCTGTAAGCACCTCATAAAAGAAAAAAATATATATTCTTCTTCTCTTACCTCTGTGTGTATGTGTGTGTTGTTTTTATAGTCGATGGTCTCCCCCATTAGATTGTGAGCACAGGGGCTTAACAGATGCCTGTCAACTCACTAAATGATGGACTTTACTCAGAATTTCTCTGATTTTGAGTGACAGGATGCTTAAGCCCAAATTGCCTTCCCTGAACTCTGTGTTCTCTCTTCCCCATCCATGTCTTCCACCCCTACCACAACATCCCTGCCCCTCCATTCTCTCCTCTTCCATGAGGTCCACTGGAGCTCCTGTTTTACTGTCCTGTCTATTGTACCTCAAACAATCAATAAGCATTTACGACCAGGCACTGTGCTAGGTACCACTGATACAAATATGAAGAAGGAAAGAATCCATACTTTGAAGGACCTTATGTTCTTTCTTTAATTTTTTTTTTAAACCCTTATCTTCCATCATGAAATCAATACTGTGTACTGGCTCCAAGGCAGAAGAGTGATAAGGGCTAGGCAATGGGGGTTAAGTGACTTGCCCAGGGTCACATACTTAGGAAGTGTCTGATGTCATATTTGAACCCAGAACCTCCAGTCTCCAGGCCTGGATCTTAATCTACTGAGCCACCTAGCTGCCTGCTTTACTTTCAAAGCAGCAGACCTGTACCTTAAGCTCAGAAAATATTTTGTAAATATTCTGTATCTATTTTTTTTTACACTTTGTTTCTTTTGACAGAATGTGATCTCCTTAAGGGCAGGAGATCTTTAATTTTTGTCTTTCTAACTCAAATATCCAGCAGAGTGCCTACTTGGCACATATTAGATGTTTAATAAATGCTTGTTGAATCAAACCAAGGTCTTTTGACTCCAAAGTCGCCAAACCATTCCTCATTGTATAAAATTAAAACCTGAGCTCCTTGAATGCCAGGATTATGTTTCTGAATAACAAATGTTTCCTGAGTGTTTTATAACATGCACAGGATTGTACTAGACACTACAGAAGAAGCTATAAGAGATTTTATGGCATGATCTCTACCTTCAGGGAACTTATAAATTAAGAATGGAGGCAAAACATATACCTGTGATAGTTACTTAAGGTCTTTATCTTTATTGAAAAGTTATGGTTTCTCCAGAAGCAATATATAGAGAGTGTTGGATTATAAGAAAAGACGAGATCCACAGAGCTGAAGATTTAGAATTGTGGTATTGAAGAAGACTTGACAGTTTCTTGGACAGCAAAGATATCAGATGAGTCAATAGTTAAAGAAATTAAGTTAGAATATTCATTAGAAGGACAAATACTAAAGCTGAAGCTTAAATAGTTTGGCCGCATAATGAGAAAATGAGACTCATTGGAAAAGACTGAAGGCAAAAATTGAAGGGGACAACAGAGAATGAAATTGATAGATAATGCCAAGGAAGCAATAAATAGGAGGTAGGACAGACTTTGGGAGATAGTGGAGGATAGAAGGTCCTGGCATGCTATGGTCCATGGGGTCACAGTGAACTGGACATGACTGAATGACTGAAAAACAACAAAATAAGAATGAAAGGGCAGCTAGATGCCATAATAGAGTTTTGGAAGACTCATCCTCCTGAGTGCAAATTTGGCACTTACTAGCTATATGACCCTGGGCAAGTCGCTTAATCACATTTAAATCCTCAGTTTCCTTATCTGTAAAAATGAACTGAAGAAGGAAGGAAATGGCCAACTACTCCAATGTCTTTGCCAAGAAAAACCAACATAACTTAGTGGTGGTTCATGACTAGTCGAATTACTTTTTGAAAAGCCACTCAAAGTACTAAGTAGTACCCATCAAATATGACAGCCATTCATTTCCTCTTCTGAAAGAGAATTATAATGCTTAAAATATAAAAGATTTTAAAGTATGTATTGACAAATATTTTAAACACAACACGCTTTTTGGAACTGTTGAAAAGTTTTGCATTCACCTCATATCTGTACTGAACAGCAGCTCAAGGTTCAGGTATTCTAGCCAAATGGGACATGGCTCAACTTCCCAGCAGTGGTCATTCCCTCCTTTCAGAAGGCTATAATTGTAGGAAGCAATTCTCGCTGCCATTCAGTAAGTATCGGATTCAAAGACTCCAGACTTTTGGAGCTCTTCAGCTCACCAGGTAACCAATATGACTAGAAACATTTATCTTAGGACTGCTGCTCAGTGACCCATGCTCAGAGAAGAAAGCACAAAATAGAAGAGGCAGCCACAGACTTGAAATCTATTATCAGGCTCAGTGTGTTCTTACTGTCATGCACATGTGTTCCCCATAACAACTATTGGGGAGGGGAAGATGGAGTCTCTTTGCCCTAATAAAGAAAGAGGAGTTCTTCTCTGTTGTCTAGCCTACTAAGGGAGTAAATCTGTCTGGATTCATCATAAATCATCCTGGTCAATGACACTTCCACAACACCCCAAGTTTGAGCTCATGATTGGGGTAGGGTGAATCTGGATACAGAGTGATATAAATTCAACGATCAAACACTTATTAAAGCTTCTGAAATTATTGCCTGTCTCTTGCTTATAAGGGACTGACCCAATCCAAAACAACTAAGAAAAAATAAAAATTGAGATT
>NC_058130.1:675235050-675278582 GCF_016433145.1 Gracilinanus agilis | reverse complement strand
TCAAGGACACATGACAAAACCAGTGGAAATGTGCATCAGCCATGGGTGGGGGGAATGCGGGGGGTGAAGGGGAAAGCAGGAGCATGAATCATGTAACCATGTTAAAAATGAATATTAATAAATGTTTAAATTAAAAAAAAAAAAGAAGCCTTTCCCAGCTTTCTAATGTTGGAGACAAAATGTAAGCAACTGCATATTCAAGAAGGTTGGTTGGTAGATGGATGTCCTTCATACTGGAAGAGGAACAAAATGACATGGTTAATAATTGCCTTTTGACTTTTACATAAACTGGATTTAAGTGAGGCAGAGTTGCATAAAGTCATCAGCCTCACTCTCTTTTCCAGTTATCAAAGTTTAGTGGCAAGATGAAAGTCAAGACCACTGATGATGGTTTGGGAAGCAGAGGATGATCTCAACTTCTTCAAGATCTGACCAAGAGCTCCACAGTGCCTACTTCTGTTGCCTTTGTAGTTCTTAGAACAAATTGTTCTCATCTGTCCCATCTACCGGGAGAAGTCTCTTTTTTAAGAAATTTAAATTTATTTATTTGTTATATTAAAATACTCAACTCCCTCCCTCCTTTCCCCACTTAAGAAAAGACATCATCTGACAAAAAGATATATGTCTATATAAAACTACATCTTGATTATTTCTATATGTCAGTTCTTTCTCTGGAAGTGAACACATAACTGGGATAGAAATCCTGCAAACTCACTCATTGGTTAGAGGGCTGCTGGTTAGCCTCAACTTAGTTTAGCCCACTTTGTGAAGACTGTGTGGCTGCTGCATATACTACAGCTTCTTGGGGTCACAAATGAGAACTGGGTGGCAGGTAGATGTCAAAGAAGGAATATAGCCCTGAAAAGAGCTCAGCAAGCCTTCAAACCAGAAATAATCATCTTCTCTATATAGCTCACATCCAAGATATATACAGTATGTATGAGAGGGAAGATGTAGGAGTGGGTACGCGGAAGGCAGGAAAACTGGGGCAAGCCTCCTTCAGACAAAATGCTTTGAACTGAATGTTGGAGAAAGTCGGAGGGGCAGAGGTGAAGAAGAAGAACATTTCAAGGAAGGAGGAGGAGAGGAATAGCCAAGGCAAAAATATACAAGTCAAGAGATGTGTGAGGCACAGTAAGTAGACCAGAGTAGCTCAATTATATAAATAACTCAACAGTATGGAGGAGAGTGATATGGAAGAAGGTTGGAAAGGTGGGAAGAGTCCAAGTTGGGAAGGTCTATCCATGCCAGAGGCAATTTAACAAGAAAGGGAAGTATAGCTATGGAACATTTAAGAATTATATATGTGTATATGCAGGCACATGTTTATCTACACATACATATGTAGCTATTTTAAGAACTTCAAGAAACTCTTCCTAGAGGTCAACCTGATCACTATATATAAAGATAATTTGAAGCCTCACTACGTCTAAAAGTCACTTAATCCAACTTTTTCCAGTTACAGATTAGGAAACCAAAACTCACAGAGATAAGTGACTTACCCAAGGTTAAAGAACTAGTAAGTGGCAGGGCCAGGAGCAGAACTGAAGCATCCAATTTCCCTGTCCTGTGATCAGTTCACTATATATATATTCAAAATCAACTCTTTTATGGCCTTAGCTGCTTAAAAAGGAAAAGAAAAGCTTTCAAAAGAAGCTGGAATTTGTTAGATCTGCTTTAGCATTAGCTGTGAAAGCAGGTAGTCAGAGGAATGATTCCCTATAGCTATAAAGTCAATAATAATAATAATTACTTTGGTAATTATTATTACAAGAACAACAATAACTATAGAGATGTGGCTCTTTAAATTATTTGACATATGCAAAGTTTGGGGTCACCCAGGTTTCTCCCTTGAATCATTCTGATGTGTGAACTGTGTGTGAACCAGACCCAGAGCTCTATGGAATGTTCAATCAATCATCCCACTTCACTTAAAGTTAACTACCTAAACCAGGTGGGAACATCTCTATTATACCAGTCAATCAATCAGAAGTCATTGGACTAGGTTGGAGAGGTCTTTGAAAACCACTGAGTAAAACAGAGCAAAGTTTCACCGATTGGTATTGGCTGGGGAGATTCTGTCACACCCTGATGGGACTTTCTATAAAACATACAGTTGGTTCAGAACTGAGAGCTGTTCTAGCCAAGCTTCATTCCTGATAGGAAATGGTGAGGCTTTGAGGAAACAGGAGCCTAAGCCTTTCTTCTCCACTTTCCTTTGACTAGAGGAGGATGGTAGGAACTTCAGAGAACATTTGGACTTTTCATTAGCCTCTTAGTAGCCACTAAGTATTTCACAAATAACACTGAATAAAAGAAGGATCTACATTGTGAGCCAACAACAAATTAGACTCAGTGAAGAAAGGCTTCATCCCATCAGTTCTACCTTTGTGCCATCACTTGCATTTCCCCCCCTTCTCAATTTGGACACTGCCACCACTCTGGTAATCATTGTTGATAGCCTTCTGGTGGCTCTCTCAAACTCAAGTTTCTCTCCATTTCTGTCAGTTATTAAAATCATCTTCCTAAAAAACAGGCTTTGGAGCAGCTGGAGGGGCTCAGTGGATGGAGAGCCAGGCCCAAGAGATAGGAGGGTTTATAAATGGCCTCAGACATTTCCTAGCTGTGTGACTCTGGGCAAGTCACTGAACTCCATTTGCCTAGCCCTTACTGCTCTTCTGCCTTGGAACCAGTACTTAGTATTGATTCTGAGATGGAAGGAAAGGGTCTTCTCCCCAGACCATATACATATGTCTCCTGCCTTGACCATTTTCCAAGAGATAATGTGATTCCTGCCAAGAGGTGAAACAGGTTGAAGAAGCTAGTCACTCTGCTCTCCTCATGGAGAGGGTATTAACAGGCTAGAATTATTATTTTTTTAACACTTACCTTCCATCTTAGAGTCAATACTGTGTATTGGTTCCAAGGCAGAAGAGTGGTAAGGGCTAGACAATGGGGTTGTTAAGTGACTTGCCCAGGGTCACACAGCTAGGAAGGGTCTGAGGCCACATTTGAACCCAGGATCTCCAGACCTGGTTTTCAATAGACTGAGCCATCTATCTGCCCAAACTAGGCTAGAATTCTATCTATATACTCCCTTAAGTAGTGAGCATAAATTTTAGGTTGCAGATCACCATTATTTAACAGGAAAGAAGAGTCCCAAGCAATTCATCTAAGGCTTGACTACTTTCCCCCCAAATGCCAATTCCACATATTAAATAGCAAAGAAACACTTTAATCAACTTTGTAGCAAAACAGAAATCAGAGGAAGTATACATAGGAGAGTATATCCCAGGCAATACAGACTGAATTGGCTCTCCCTTTGGGAGTGAGACAACTCAGCTTAACCAAAAGAGAGTCCCAGATCTCACCCAAGGGGAAAATTTGCTCAAGACTTTAATGCAGGAATCTGGGGATAAGGACATGATAGACTTCCAGTTCCTCTCATGGCAGCTTTTTCCCAGTCTTTTTTCCTTTGAGGAACTGAAGAGGGGTTGCCATCACTCCTCTTCTCTCTTGGAACTGACAGAAGGTCCCAGTTTCTCCTATTCACCTCTCTCTCTCTCACGCAGGAGCAGGGCAGTACGTAATCCATCTTCACCAGTGGGGAGAGAGCCACACACAAGAGACCTCGAGCTGAGGGTTCCATTCCATTCTTGGGCATTACAATCCTTTGAAAAGATCAGCGGGGCAGGTTTAAGACCTGTAACCATATCACATAAAAACAAACCTCAGGGGGGCAGCTGGGTAGCTCAGTGGATTGAGAGCTAGGCCTAGAGACGGGAGGTCCTAGGTTCAAGTCCGGCCTTGGACACTTCCCAGCTGTGTGACCCTTGGCAAGTCACTTGACCCTCATTGCCTACCCTTGCCGCTCTTCCACCTATAAGTCAATACACAGAAGTTAAGGGTTTAAAATTTAAAAAAAAGAAGAAAAAAAGAAAAACAAACTTCAGTGCTCTGAAACAACAAAGGTGATTTTCCTGGCATCCCAGCTAACCAACCTTTAAATCTGTTGAATTTTAAATGAAACAAATGCTCAATAATGGTATGTGCAATAGCAGCCAGCCAGGTTACTCAGTGGATGAAGAATTAGAACTGGAAATGGGAGATCCTGGAATCAAATCTGGCCTCAGGTACTTCCTAGCTGTGTGACCCTGGGCAAGTCACTTAATTCCCATTGCTTAGCTCTTATTGCTCTTCTGCCTGGAAAGTAATACTTAGTATTGATTCTAAGGGAAGGGAAGGGTTTAAAAAAAAAAAAAGAGGAATAACTAGGGATTGAAAAGGGGAGTTAAGAAAGAAGATAAACACACCAGGAGGGGATGATTTACTGTAGCATTATAGCCACCTGGTAACTCTATTCTCTGGCCTCTCATGGTCTCCTAGAACCTGGAGGGGAGAAACATCAGTCTTGTTCTACAGGTGACTGTGGGCACTAGGACAATGAGCTCCAAGCACTGATAAATGAGAGGGCTTCAGCAGGGATGGATTTGGGGTGCTTCACATTTAGAGGGACCCAGTGGAGAGATTATCTATTCAGGACTCTTTTTATTCCGTACACTCTCATTTTTCTGGTACACGAGAGCAAATGAGCATTTTTCTCCCTTTTGTTTGTACAGAAGTGTTTTCCTCATGTTGTTCCTTATGTCAGACCACTGACTTTTGAGATAAACTTTGCTTGTTTGAATTCTTATGTGCTGAAATCTGTTGTATTACTGGAACCCAGTGTGAACACTGCAGCTAACATGAAAAGTATGGATTTTTCATCCTTAAAATAATAGCCTAGAAGATAGCCTGGGGCACATTAAGATAGTTCATAAGTGAGAATTTATTATTTTGTTTTACTTTTAAGTAGTCTGAGACTTCTTTCCTTATTTGTGATATTAGTCCAGACAGCATGTTGGAAATCTTTATGGACTTCAGGACCTTTGGATAAGGTTCTTCTGTTAACCTAGAAACTTCAAGTAATCAATTCAAAGAGCTTAACTAATTTTTTTTTAGGCCCACACCTCTTAGAAGACATTTTTTTAAGTCTGTCTAATTTAATGGAAGGTAGATAGAACAGTGGATAGATACCTGTGTTATGGATGGATTAGCTAGTTATTGGATTAGCTAGTTATTAGGAATTAAGTTGTACCTAGCAGGAAGGAGCTGAAGCTGGGAATTCCAGGTTGGAATGAAGGAGGAGGAAGTCTGTCTGTGCCCTGAGTGTGGACTCCATTAGTGGTGGGCAAAACTGTTGCCAGCCTGGGAGACCTCGGAGCAAAGGACACCCTGCTTCCTGATTTCCCCTGGGATCCTGTGTGGCGTGGCATCTAAGAAAAGGACAAATCTACAGAGCCAAGAGAGGAGGAGAAGTTTGAAAACTGGAGGACAGTGCTTCAAGCAGAACCCTCTCTACTTGGTTCCTGAGACAACTTTAGCTCCTGGCATCCAGAGATCATCAGTGGTTTGCAGTGAGAATCCCAAAGCCACAAAGCCCTAGCTGTACTCAAGCCTGGCAGGTTCCAGGTTTGAGGCAGAAACCCAGAGACTCCATTTACAGCTCCTTGGGCCCTGTTAGTTTAGATCACTAAGTTAGAGTAGAATAAGTCCTTCCCTTTCTCTGTGGGTTTTGTTATTAGGTGTTAAGGGTTTAGAGTAGTCATTCCTATCCCTCCTTTTAGTTGTTTCTAATTAAAACCCAGTTTCATCCTGTTGCCTTGTCTGTTGAATTCAAGGACTCTGGCCAGAGTGACAGTTGACTGTTATTTGTCAGTTAGGAGTAGCTTAGCTGTACAAGTCTTCAATGTCCAAGTCTAATCTCTCTTAAATCCCAAAGTGTGTTGCCACAAACCCCTTAGTTTATTATAATATCCCTGGTGACCCCATTACCTCACTTCTATTTTCCTATACCTGGAAGACTCATTTTTCTGAGTTCAAATCTGGCCTCAGACACTTATTAGCTGTGTGACTCTGAGCAAGTCACCTAACCTTGTTTGTCTCAGTTTCTTCATCTGTAAAATGAGCTAGAGAAGGAAATGGCAAACCACTCCAATACCTCTACTAAGAAACCCTAAATTGGGCCACAAAGAGTTGAACTTAGAGGTTTCTTGAGGAGGGCAGGGATATTATTGAATTTATACTCCCAATATCTCTTACCTTATCTCTTTCATAAATATCTCTTACATAAACACAGGTTTATGGAGTACTCAGGGAAGACTAGAACCTTCTATTGCCTAGTCTTCTATTACCTTTAATTGACTGTTTCAAGAGAGGTGTTCTTACCTGGTTTAATGGGGTTACTTTTTTTTTAACTTTTTAAAATTTAGAATATTTTTCCATTGTTACATTATTCATAACACTCCCCTCCACCCCCCTGGCCCCCCTGCCCCCAGCCCCCCGCTCTTTCCTCCCCACTCCTGAATCCAACAAGCAGTTCCACTGAATTATACACGTATCATTTTCATATTTCCATATTATTCATATCACAGTAGCATGATCCTTTAACATAAACACTCCAATCATATTCTTATGGCACTATATGATCTATCACATATTTTTCTAATGCATTTCTGTTCCCACAGTTCTTTCTCTGAATGTGGGTAGCATTCTTTCTCCTAAGTCCCTCAGAATTGTCCTGGATCATTGCTTTGCTGCTAGTAGAGAAGTCCATTACATTCAATTGTGCCACACTCTATCCGTCTCTGTGTATAATATTCTCCTGGTTCTGCTCCTTTCACTCTGCATCAATTCCTGGAGGTTGTTCCAGTTCACATGGAATTCCTCCAGTTCATTATTCCTTTCAGTATTCCATCACCAACAGATAACAATAATTTGTTCAACCATTCCCCAATCAAAGGGCATCCCCTCATTTTCCAATTTTTTGATGCCACAAAGAGTGTGGCTATAAATATTTTTGTACAAGCTTTTTTCCTTATTATCTCGTTGGGGCATAAAACCAGCAGTGGTATAGCTGGGTCAAAGGGTAGGCAATTTTTAAAACCTAAAGGGGTTACTTTTAAGTGGTGTGGATGACTGATTAACTGATTGGCTTTTTCACACCTAATTCATAACTCTATTTTACTGCCCCAATCAAGAAGTCTGGATGACTCCCAATTTTATACTGACACCCAAATTTAATTACTGCCCTAGACAAAGCTGACTGAACAAAGTTTAATTTAATCTGTTAGTCCTGTTGAAGAATAAGTTAGAAATTCCATTTGGATTACCTTTCACAGTGGCATGGTTACACTACAGGAAAGTTCAGGTACCTTTTGAAATGGGGATCCAAAGGAAATTTGCTCAGACTTCCAAAGGTAGCCAGTACAGGGCTCTCAGGAGAAATTTTGGTGTATGTCATATGGAAACTGTGACTAGACCTCAGTTGGACACTCTTATGGGCTGAGGGAATTATGGCAGAGTTTTTGATTAGGGCAGTTTGGTTTCTTACTGGAAAGGTGAACCCCCAGGTGAACCCCAAGTCCCTAACCTCTGTAGAAGGAGCCCATGTGCTTTGAAGTCTAAGGATTAGATTTCCCTTTGGATTAGGAAGCTTGGTTATCCTTTCATTTTTAAATTGGCCAATGATTAAACCCCATTATGTGTGTCTAAAGTAGAAGTGCCCATTATTAGAAGAGTGAGAATGTGAGGACCCCAGGTCTTCCTGGACCTGTTGCTGGCTTTGTTGTGGTACTTGATACCAGACTGATCCCAGAGGATTTCTCTTTGTAAGAAATGGAGAAGTTGAGGACTAGGTTACTAGGTCTTCACAAAACCCAGGATGATCTCCTTGCTAAAGGAGCTGAAAGAGCTGGAGAATGAATCTCAACTCTCCGTGTTAACAAGGGAGAGTTGAATGAGTGTGCTTTTACAACAGTGACCAGTATGGAAGTATGTTTTTCAAGATAATAAAATTTAATTAAAAAAAAAAAACAAGGGAGAGTTGAAAGAATGAAAGAAATGCTAAAAATAGAAATCAGAAAGAAAATGAAAATAAAAGGGCACCATGGGGACAGAGAGTAGAAGAATGTGACGTTAGTGGAAGAGGAGAATGGGACCAAATTCTGGGTCCAAAAATCAGATAGGAGAATCTTCCTAAATAGCATATAAATCTTGGATGACCCATGCTGGTTACTGTGTCCTTCATTCCAACAGTGAGGTTTACTATAGTTGCCAGTAAAAGAGAGGTCAACTGGTACTGGTTAGAAGAAGGAAAGACTGGGGTCAGGGAGGTGGCTCTGTGGACAGAGAGTCTAGAGATGGGAAGTCCTGGGTTCAAATATGACCTCAGGCAAGTCACTTAACCCCCATTGCCTAGTCCTTACTGCTCCTCTGCTTTAGAATCAGTACATAATATTGGTTCTAAAATAGAAGGTTATGGTTTAACCAAAAAAAAAAAAAAAAAAAAAAGGAAAGACAAGTAGTGATGGAAGAGGCCTACCTCCAGTGGGACACTATGGATGTGGATATGAATATGTAATTCTGATATGAAGAAGAGAGAGGTGTGCTCTTTTCTTTGAGGATGTGTCCTGAATGTATTGAACTCCTTTCTAAGACTTGTCAAATCTAGACATTCCTTTGGATTCAGATAGAGACAACTAACACCACCACAAGAAATTTAGAAAACATTTCCAGTTTATGTGGTACAATGGGAAAAGCACTGGATTTGGAGCCAGAGAGCACCTGGCTTTATCTTTTACTGTGTGACTCAGTTTCCTCATCTTCAAAATGAAAGAGGTGGATTTGGATGGTGTCTAATATACCCTCTAGCTTTTAATCTATGATTTTAAGTCTCAGCACAAAACTTGAATAGTCAAGGAACGTAGGTGGTGTTTTATTCACTCTCGACAATTAAAGAAAGGTGGTAGAGTAGATAGAACACTGGCCTCAGAGTCAGGAAAACTCGAGTTCAAGTCCTGCCTTTGACACATACTGATTGGGGAAAGTCATTCCATTTCTCAGTATATCTGGAAACCCTCTAAGTCTCTAAGTCACCTAGAAGGGGCTAATCTGTGTTAGTGGAAGACATTAGCTCATTCAGAGATTCCTATACCAATAAAATCATGGGCGAAGACAGGAAAAAAAAATTGAAAGAAATAGCTTCACTTAGAACAAGAAACAAATGAGACATCTGTCCATTGTGGAAAGCTTGAACTAACTGAGATGCATGACCAAAAAGGAACATTATTGTGCTCTAAGAAATGATGACTAACTACAGGGAATCATGGCAAAGATTGGTTGGTCTGATAAAAAATGAAGAGGAATGAGGAAAACTACCAACACAGGGATTACAGCTAGGTTAATGCAAAGTATCACGACCATAAACAACTGAAAAAGAATGTTGTAAAATCACAAAGAATAAGTTCTAAGCTAGTGGCTGAGTGGATAGGGCCCTGGGTCTGCATTCAGGAAGACCTGAGTTCAAATCAGACCTCAGACACTTCCCCGCTATGGGACCTTAGGCAAGGCACTTAAACCTGTATGCCTTTAGTTTTCTCAATTGAAAAATGGGGATAATAAAAGCATCTACCTCACAAGGTGGCTGTGAGGACCAAATGAGATAACATTTATAAAAGTGTTTCCCACAGGGTCTGGCACATAGTAGGGGCTCTCAAAATATAGGAAGACTTGTTTTAAACAACCAATGCATTCCAAGACCCTTCGTGTAAGTTGAAAATCCCACATAATAGCACACTTCATTATTATAAGTATCTCTTATATAAACATACCTAAGCATTTTGCAGCTTAAGTTTGCCAGAGCTACCAGCATCCTACTCTTGTAGTTTGAGGTCATTATTAATGACTGCCAATCCTTTGCAGAATTCAAGGGATAACCTGGGTGGGGAGCCCAACATAAATTATTAGACTGTTTCTGATATATTTTTAAGCTTTGCTAGGGTTTTTTCCCCCTCTTCTTCCTCTTTTTTTCTTTCTAAAAACAATTTTTATTAATACTTGTTTGTATAACCTAAATCTCCCCATCTCCTCTACTACTCTGCTTTGAAAAGAAAAAGAAGAGAAAAAAATAGCCAAACCAATTAACCATTGAGGGAATAAAAAAGGACATTATATGCAATCTTCCACAGTTGGAGACGGAATCTCCATCTCTGCAAAGGAGTCAGGGGAGGTGTCTCTTTTGGGGGCCATTTTGTTCTTCAAAATTTTTCAGTCTTCATTTTCTATAAATTTGTGGTTGTTGTCCATTAACCTTGTGGTAGTCCTTGAATACATAATTTCCTTGGTTCTGCTTAACTTCACTTTGGATCATCGCATCCAGTAAGGTCAAGCTCAAATAGAAACAAATCCTTCCTGGCAGTATATCCTGCCTTAGAGAACCACAAATTAATAAGACCTGTGTTGTACTATATTTTTTTATTTAGTTAAACATTTCCCAATTACATTTCAATCTGATATGGGTCTCACTACCCAGCCTCGAGTTTGAACCCTCTAATGTAAATCATTTCATTCTTGTCTGTATTTATCATAGACCTCTTTTTTTACAGCAGAATGAATAGTCTATTACATTTATGTACCATAATGGCCTTAACTGTTTCCCAAGAGAGGGGCATCTACTTTGTTTTCAAGCTTTTATTTATACTATGTGTATGTGTATGTGTGTGTATGTGTACTTTTTTTTTATCAGTGGTTTCTTTAGGGTACATACATAATGGTGAAATCTCTGAGTCAAAAGATATGGATATTTTAGACAATTTATTTGCATAATATTACATTTTTTTCTAAAATAGTTTTACCAATTTATAATTCCATCAACAATGCATTCCTGTGGAATCTTTCTATGTCTCCTCAAACACATTAATGACTTTCATCATTTATCATGTTTGCTAATTTGGTGGATGAGAGGTGAAATTTCAGGACTGTTGTGATTTGAATTTATTTTACTATTAGTGATCTAAAGCACTCTTTCAAATGGTTAATAGTTCAGAATTCTCCTTTTGAGATTTGTTTTTCATAAACTTTGATGATCTGTCTATCAAGGAATGTCTTTTGGACTCAGATATTTCTGTTAGTTTTCTATTCATCTCAGATACCAAACCCTTATCTGAGAAATCTGATACATTCCTATCCTAGATACATTAACTTTGTGAAGAAAAATTTCAATTACGTGGAATAAAATTGTCTATATTATATTTTGTAATTGCCTCTATCCCTTATTTGGTTAAGAATACATCTCCTACCCACAGCAATGAGAGATAAATGATTTGCTTCTCTTCTGATTTTTAAAAAAAATTTATATGGCTTTTCATATCAGGATGCTCATTACTTTTTTTTAAGTCTTTATATTCCATCTTACAATCAATACTATGTATTAGTTCTAAGGCAGAAAAATAGTAAGGGCTAGGTAATAAAGGTTAAGTGACTTTCCCAGGGTCATAAAGTTAGAAAATATCTACCTAGCTGCCCTAGGATGCTTATTAATTTTAAATTTATTGTGAAATATAGTAAAAGATGTTGATTTATGCCTAACTTCAGCTGGAACATTTTCCAGTTTCCCCAGTAATTCTCATAAAATAAGGAGTTCTTTTTCAAAAATATGTATTTTCAGGTTAATTGAACACTAGGTTATTGAGTTTAATGATTTCTGGTTCTCTCATGTTGAGTCTGTTCCACTGAACCACTTCTCTATTTTTTAACCAATATCAAATTATTTTTTTTTATTTAGAATATTTTTCCATGGTTCCATGATTCATGATTCCCCATCTTCCCTCTCCCCTCCTGGAGCTGACAAGCAATTCCACTGGGTTATGCATGTATCATTGTTCAAAATCTATTTCCCTGCTATTCATATTTGCAGTAGAGTGATCTTTTAACATCAAAACCCTAATCATATCCTATAGAATCACGTGATGGATCCTATGATTCTCTTCCCACAGTTTTTTCTCTGGATATGGATAGCATTCTTTCTCATGAGTTCCTCTGGATTGTCCCAATTTCAAATTATTTTAATGACTGCTGCTGTATAATATAGTTTGAGGTCTAAAGTATTATTTCCCTCTTTTTTCTTTTCTTTGACAAAAATTCCTTATCATAAGGGATAACTTTCTAGGAATGGTGGGGAGAAACAGGGATAGTGGGAAATCTAGGCAATCTAAAAACAAAAGATATTAATAAAAACATATTTCATGAAAAAAAAAAGAAAGAAAGAAAAAAGGTAGATTTCAGAAGTGGACAGCAAGTAATGAAAGGAATGTTAATTTCTACACTTTGATTCAAAGTTCAGTCATGATGAGCTCTTGGTTAGGGATAAAATAAATCTCATGGAGCATGATAAAATATAGATGTAGCACCTGAATCTTGGAATACTTAGCCCAGCACCAAAAGTACCAAAAGAGACCATATCTTGCATGAAGGTTGTACACAGAGGTTCTACATATGGTGAATACATGTGAAAGGGCAATTCACAAGACTGGATGGAAAACTTCTGACGTGTTTTGGTGATGCCATCAAGCTGTTCCTTGATGGGATCCACATTTTTCCTTGGCTAGGTACTGCATGTCTGGCCGCAGTCTCCACTGGGGTGGGGGGTGGGAGGGCTTTGCTCTGCTGGGTCTTGCTCTCAGTGAACTATCTTCCCAGGGCTGACTAAGTCCTTGGCTTAATTCTGCTCTAGTACCATGGCTGGAACCACTCCCTACTGTGGGCAGGCTGACAGCTCTGTGGACACAACCATCAAACCAAAAGCCAGACAGAGCATTTCTAGGCCCATTCATTCTCTCCATTTACAGTCCAGCCATGGTGTTGGAGACAAAGTCTTCTTTCACAAATAATTAGCACATACATACCCCTAAGACTTTCTCTGCAAATGAATTTGATATAGGACAAAAGGTGACCTAAAGAGGTCAGGTCAGTATCCTCCATACCCACCCACCCCAACCCACAATCCAGCTGGTACTTCTGTCTATATCATACAAATCTGCCAGCAACTACACTTGATTGCTTAACTACTTTATTTTTGTCAGTTTAAAAAAAAAAAAATCTCAGTTCCCTATATATACCTTGCAAACCTACTAAAAAAAGTATGAAGCTTGAAAAAGAAGGGAAGGGGGTTAGCTAAGTGGTTTAATGGATAGAGAGGCAGAAGACAGGAGATCCTGGGTTCAAATCTGACCTTAGACACTCTGACAATATATATTGAGGAGGCAATTAGATGGCTTAGTGGGTAGTCAGGTTTAGAGGCAGGAAATTTTGGGTTCGAATCCTAGCTCTGTGACCCTGAGCAAGTCACTTAACCTCCACTGTCTAATTCTTACCACTCTTCTGCCTTGGAATCAATCAATACTAGTACTGATTCTAAGACAGAAGATTTAAAGAGTTTTTAAAAAATGTTTTAATTATTTTTTTAAAAGAAAGAAGAAAGGAGAACAATGCCAACATACATTAATTGGGCAGCTAGATAGTACATGGATAGAACACTTGGTCTGGAATTAGGAAGGTATTACTTCTAAAGATGAGAGATTAAATTGCTTTCTCAGCTATTCCATGAAGGATTCAGGACTAGAATCTAGGTATCCAAACTCCTAGTTCAATGTTCTTTCTCCTTCAGAGACAGAGAGGAAGAGAGAGAGAGAGAGAGAGAGAGAGAGAGACAGAGAGAGACAGAGAGAGAGAGAGAGAGAGAGAGAGAGAGAGAGAGAGAGAGAGAGAGAACGAACATAAAGTAATGAGAGTGTTTGGGAATACAGCTTGTAAAATCAAAATCAGTAAGTAATAATAACATCCAATTTCTCTCTTTATTAATGCCATATAACAGGTTTGAGATCAGGGAAGGGAAAGCCACCAAATCTAATATAAAGTGTTAAAATTCCAAACTTTTAAGATTTACTAGTATTCTTAGGACCTGTAGTTCTCAAACTTTTATCTTTATGGTTTTCTGTTTCCATTATCAATTTTCCTCCCATTCATATTCCCTCCCTGACACCAAAATTAAAAAAAAAAAAAGATGTCGGTGCCATTGGTAATAAGGTAATTGTAGTTCCTTTGTTTAATCTGCTTCTGCAATTAATTGGTTCTTACCTAAGTTTTGTTCTAATCAAAGGTCAGAAATGTTAGTTAAATGACTTGTTCATAATCATCCAACAGCCTTTTTCAGCCTCCTAAATCCACTGTTTTTCTCACTGTCCCACAGATACAGCCTAATTTCAAAGTCTGTAGAAGACCAGGGAATAGATATTCTGAACTCTCTTCTAAACTAGGTTCATGGATGATAGTGAAATGTGGAGCCAGAAGCTAAAGAAGCAAAGTAGGGGTAGGAAGAAAAGGTAAAGGATGGATGGCCAATACTGGGGTGTAATGGGATCTCAAGTCAAAGAAAAAATTAGGAATTGATACAATTATTTATGGGCAGCTAGATGGTATAGTAGATAGAGTGCCTGGCCTGGATTCAGAAAGAACTCTTCTTCCTGAGTTCAAATCCAGCCCCTGACACTTATTACCTTTGTTACCCTGGGCAACTCACTTAACCCTGTTTGTCTCAGTTTCCTCATCTGTAAAATGAGCTGGAGAAAGCACCATTCTAGTATCTTTGTCAAAACTTAAAAGAAATTTTTATCATGAAGGGTAAGACATTTTTAAAAAATTTATAAGGCAATATATACATTAATGGAGTTGTATTTTACACAATAAATGTTAATAAAGCATAGACACGAGTAAAAAACAATTAGATAAGATAAAATTATTTTAACCAAACTTTACCTGTACTGAGAGGAGTTCGTGGCTGAAGGGGATGCTGGAGGGGATTAATTTTATTGCCTAGAAGAGTAGTCCCCTTCCATAGTATCTGAGGACAACTGCCCTCTTGGAGTTCTTTCTCTTTCTCTTTTCTGTCTCTTATCACTATTGAACCCTGCTTGTAACGAAGAGTAAGGCATAACTGAAAAAATGACAAAACAAGTATTAAGTACCTATTAATTGCAAAGTATTATATGGGGAGGGGGGAAATAATTCTTATGCTCTAGAAGTTTATTGTCTAACAGGGAAAATAAAATATAGCAAAGTGCCATTTCAAATCTGAAAGGAAAGATGTTACCAAATAGGAGCATCAGAGAAGATCTGCTGAACGATACAGTGGATGAAGCAGAGCTTTATAGGATGGGTAGGAGTTCTGTTGGTAAGGAGGAAAGAGGATACTCAAGCACACGACCTTGCCTGAACAAGAACATTAAGGGAAGAGAGTATTATATATATGCTGTGGGTGAAAAGAATTGTCCAAGATGGGTGGAATAGAGATTACTTGAAGTAAAAACAACCCCCCCCCCAAAAAAAAGAGCTGGAAAGGTAGGGTGTTACTCAGTTGAATAGGACCTTTAAGAGTAGTCAAAGGGAGAATAAACTTTACTTGGAAGGTAATAGGATCTACTGAAGATTTTTGAGCAAAGGAGTAATATGACAAGATCTATATAGGGAAAAATACAATAAGGACCTATTCTAACGGCAGAATGAAAGCGGAATTTGAGTAGGAAACTAACTGGAGGCAAGAAGTATTATTGCAGTAGTCCAGGTAGATGATAACAAGAACTTATTCTAGAATCAGAGAGTATACAGAGATGTATCAGATGAAGGCTAGACCCAAGGTGTATTAACCAGGAAGAAAGTCAAGGAGCGGAGAATGCACAGCAGCCAATGGTCAAGGTACAGTAAACAGGTATGACATCAAGAAGCAAGAGAATATGGAGTTATTGACATCAGAGTGAGGTAATGGATCAGGACAAGAGCCAAAAGTAACAAGAAAGCAAGGCAACTCCATGGAGAAGCCTTATAGATGCCTTTTTTTGAGCCAAGATCCAACCCCAGTAAGTGGTCATTTCAGAGCCTAGAGATTATGGGCTCAGATTACCTACAAAAGGGAGATAGTGGATGTGTCAACCTTTATGATATATTGATCTAGTCACTATCCCAACCTAGAAGTCTAGAACTTCAGTTTTTTCATCAATAAAATGAGGGAGATTAGATTAAATGACCTCCGAGACCATCTCTATATTCCACAATCCTGTGATTCAGCTCTTATAATCAATGATTCTAGGGTTGAAAGTGGAGAACATTGTCCAAAGAGAACTGCATGGGGAACCTAACCTCTTTTTTCTCCCAGACAACCTTGAATTTTTCTGAGTGGAGCCATGTCAGCAAGGCAGGATAATCTGCTGCTGCAGGCCAGTAAGGACTGAAGTGAGGCACCCTTCATCAGGAAAACATGGTTGCAGACTATGATTATTTACTCAGAAATAATGATAACAAAGAAAGGGATTAGAGATGTGATTGCATTGGGATAGGGAACACTCATGTAAGAAGACTTGATTTCCTAATTTAAGTTGGTACCATTCCTGCAATTTGCAGTCTTAAAATTTCCTAGGACCATGAGAGGTTCAAAGTCTTGCTTAGGGTCACAGGCAGTATGTGTCGGGATGGAATTTGAACCTAGATTTTCCAGGTTTTGAAATTAGCTTTTTTTTCCCCCAGAATCCCATTAAGGCTACTTCTATGAAAAATTTGTAATTTTTTAACCACAAAACTCTTTCCTTGCTACAATGAAGGTCATTAGTTCAAATGTTTATTTATTATCCCTGTTTCATAGAAAAGGAGATCCCATTGTCTGTGTGAGTTTGAAGTAGGGGTGGAAATGTTACCCAATGATAAAGGATTAAACCCTGTAGCAAAACATCAGATAGGCAATTCTAAGACATAATTAGCTAGACCTGAAAATGCTGTCCCATCCTCACTGACCAGGAAGACAAAAAAAGACAGAATTTCAAAATCACGGTATCTGAGGATTAGAAAGCACCTCAGAGGTAGATCATCTATAAAGGAATTCCCTCATAGCACATATGGATCCAAGCTACTTGAATTGTAGTAAAGAAATATTTATTAAGCACTCGCTATGTACAGCTAGGTGGCACTACAGTGCATAGAATGCCTGGCCTGGAATCAGGAAGACTCACCAACCTGGGTTCAAATTTGAACTCAGACACTAAATAGCTGTGTGACCCAAGGCAAGTCAATTAACCCATATTTGTCTCAGTTTCCTCATCTTTAAAAAATGAACTGGAGAAAGAAAGGTCAAACCACTTCAGTATTTTTGCCAAGAAAACCCCAAATGGATTGTACAAAAATTCTTATAGCTGTACTTTTTGTGTTGGCAAAGAATTGAAAACTCAAGAGATGTCCCTCAGTTGGAGAATGGCTGAACAAATTGTGGTAAATGATGGTGATGGAATACTATTGTGCTGTAAGGAATGACGAACTGGATGATTTCAGAAAGAGCTAGAAAGACCTATGTGAACTGATGCAGAGTGAAATAAGGAGAACATTATGTGCAGTAGCTGAAATATTATGGAATGATTAAATGTGAAAGACATTGCTACCAATATCAATACAATGATTTGGGACAATTCTGAGGGATTTATGAAAAAGAATGCTATCCACCTCCAGAGAAAATGCTGTTCGAATATAAATGCAGATAAAAACATATGATTTATCACTTGTTTATTTGGGTATATGATTTCGGGTTTTGGTTTTACAAGATTATTCACTTACAAAAATAAAAAATATGGAAATATGTTTTGTGTGATAATATACATATAACCCAGATTGAATGCTTGTCAGCTCCAGGAAGGGGAAGGGAAGAAGGGAAGGAAACAACATGAATCATATAACTTTGGAAAACTTATGTGGAAATTTGTTATTAAAATAAAAAAAAGATTAAAGAAAGAAAGAAAGAGAAAAGAAGGAAAGAAAGAAAGAAAAAAGAAGGAAAGAAAGAAAAAAAGAAGGAAAGAAATAAGGAAAGAAAGAAAGAAAACTCCAAATGGGATCATGAAGAGTCCACACAATTGAAAAACAACTGAATAACAATAGCAATGCAGAACTGCTATGACTAGAGAACTCATGACCTACCTAGGCAGTTTATTCCGCTCTTTACAGAGCTAAAGTTCATCTTTTCAATTTCCACTAATAGTTAAAACATTAAGATATTTACTAAATTACTGTTAAATAAATAAAGGAATCTTTTTTCTCAATGGGAAGGGGGTAGTGGGAGGGACAGAAAATAATGTGAGGCCAGGCAGAGCAAGGATAAAGTATTTCTTCCAAATGACAGCCTTTCAAATCTTTGAAAATGACCATCATGTCTTTTGCCTGGGTTTCACCTCTGTTGCTATTGCTCCTCAGTCTTTTTTCTTCCCCAGGCTAAAAATTTTTTGTTTCTTAAACTGATCCCTCTAAAGTTCACTCAATATTCCGTTCTTTCTCCTCTGGACAGTTCTTCAGACAAGAGAAGAAAACCTCAGACCCACTGTTCCATCTCCCTCGCCACCTATTTGCCCTCTTTCTCATAACACTGCACACAGTGACATTTGGGGCAGTGTGGCCCTATATTACAAACCTGGCTTAAATACCAACATCTGTGCAATGTAGGAGGGGGAACCCAGAGGCTATACTGTCTTCCACACTGGAACTTATTGCTAAGAGCAGATACTTATCTTTGTTACCTTTTCCTAGCAAAGCTATTCTCTTGCCAGGCTTGTTGCAAATTCTCATAGCACTTTGTATTCTTAACAATCTAATTTGTATTACATTTGTCTATATAAATCTTATCACCTTCATTGGACTGTCAGCAACTTGAGAGAAGAGACTGTATTTTAATGTAACCTTGTATCTCCCCAGTTTCTAAACATCCTGCACTTAATAAGATGTTTACTAAATTACTGTTGAATAAATAAAGGAACCTTTGTTTCCCAATGGAAAGGAGGTGGCGGGAGGGACAGAAAATAGATTTTGGTTAACTGAAAAATAAATTACATTTTAAATAAATAAATAAGTCTGCCCAATTCCATTCCTGATTTTTCTAACACTGAATACAGCTATCTGGATCACTTTTCCTCCTGAGTTTCACTTGAAGAATGATTTTCTTCATGGATACTTGGGTGGATTCCTCCTGACCATATACTACCAACTTCAGCAGTGACATCTAGCTTAAGCCTCCAGGGAAAACTTGAAGCCCTGAATATAATTAGTCAATTAAGCAATCCTGTTCTTGGACAGGGAATCTTTCCTGACCTCCCCAGATATTGACTTACATCACAGCAAGAAATCTGTTTATTCTAAAATTGGCATGTGAGCAAATGATCCAGTCCTTGTTATAAATCTAGCCCCCAGTGTATGTGCCTGAGTGCAAATCTGTAAATCTCTAGCAACTTCTCCTAGACTGAGTCTATCCTTTTTTTTTTCTAGTTTCCATTTTCCATTCACAGGATTTCAGTTTACTGGTTGTGACATTCCTCAGACAATGAAAGAAAGCAAAGGCCAATCAATTCCAATGTTGCCACCATAAATTCCACAAGCCACTGCCTCTCTTTTCTTCTTTCCTGCCTAATTGCTGATGGCTAAGCAGGGAGAAGCTCATTTCATTTGCCAGAAGGCCCAGCCAGTCTCTGAAAGTGCTTATCCTTGTTAGCCTGGAAAATCCAGACTCAACCCAAAATTTTACCTTTTTAGATAGTCCTGCTACGTGTTTCAGAAACCCTGCTACCTTCCCCTCCTAAAAGGTAAATGGCATCTGTGGATCCTGAGGTCAAAAAGGCTTCTGGAACCCTCTGGGCAAGGTGGCTACATCTAACAAATGTCATCCATAAAAGTAAACACTGGGCCCAATTTCAGTGGATAAGGTGGAATTGCCTCCCCCTCTCCCTCACCACACCTACATAAGCTCCCTTAGGACAGGGGCCTAACTAGATTTTGTGTTTGTATCTGCAATGTCCTGCACAGTGCCTGGCACACAGAAAACAATAAATGCTTATGGATTGATTCTAAACACAGCGGACACTTAATAAATGTTTTCTGTGTTGCTATCATGTTGTATTTGTTGTTGTCGAATTTAATGTTGTCTAGGCCCCAAAAGAAATAAGCAAAGGCCAGGAGGAAATTAGGCCCAGGCCTTATTGAAAAGCAGTCAATAAACCCATCTGCAATCCACTACATTGTTCTTCTTTGCATTTCTGTTTGGCTTGGCTGCCAGAAAAGTCTGCATTTAGGAAGAAATCCAGTCCTGTCTCGCTGTAGTCAGGGAAAAAAACTGAAAGCCTCTATTAATTAGATTTAAAATCATAAAATGCTAGAACAAAAATAAATGTTCTGATTTCATTTTATGTAGAGGACAAAGGAAGCCTGCAGTAATAAGTGACTTGTCCAAAGTCGCACAGCTGATTAGTGGGAATACTAGAAAAAATTCACTTGTTTCAGTTTTGTCTTTGTGACTCCATTTGGGATTTTCTGGGCAAATATAATGGAGTGGTTTGCCATTTCCTTCTACAGTTCATTTACAAATGAGAAACTGAGGCATATAGGGTGATGTGATTTGCCCAGGGTCTCACACAGCTAGTAAGGGTCTAATGCCAGATTTGAACTCTGGAGGATGAATCTTCTTGACTTCAGTCCCAGGCTTCTATCTACTTTACCACCTAGTTGCCCATACTAGGAAATACAGGTTTTTTCTTTATTTTTAGGAAAAGGAATTAGATCAAAGGAATATCTTCTGGAATTTACATTGCCCTTTACAAAAATCTTTTTATGACAATAGCCTTTGGCATCATTAATCACAAGTTACAGATAGTTAAAGAACCACTGAGGCTCAGAGAATGACTTGTCCTAGGTCATTAGGACTATGACAGAGCCAAGATTTAAACCCACATCCCCTGAGTTCAAGTCAAGAATCATTTATCCAGCTCCTACCATGTGCCAGGCACCATGTTAAGCACTGGGATACAAAGAAAGACAAAAACAATCCCTATGTTTAGGGAGGTCACAGTCTAATGAGGGAGACAACATAAAACATCTATTTATAGAAGCATCTGGGTACTGAACCTGGAGGTGGGAGGTTGTTGTTCAGTTATTTCAGTTGTGTTTGGCTCTCCCTAAATCAAGACCCAAGTTCAAGTCTGGCCTTAGACACTTACTAGCTATGTGATTTTCTGCAAGACATTTAACCTGATTTGCCTCAGTTTCCTCATCTGAAAAACAGAGATAATAATAGCACCTAACTCCCAGGATTGTTGTAAGAATTAAATGAGATAATATTTGTGAAGTGATCTGCGAGTCTTGAAGTGCCACATAAATGCTAGCTATGATAATGATGTTCAAACAAGATATATACAAAATAAACTGAAAATAATCTCAGAAAGAAAGCAATAGAATTAAGGAGGAAGAGACTTTTTGCTGAAGGTGAGATTTTAGCAGAGGTTGTTAAAGAAGCCAGGGAAACCAGGATGTGGAAGTGACCCAGACATGGGGGTCAGCCAGAGAAGTGGCACATTGGTTCTGATGACAGGCAGCCAGGGGGCAATGTGGATACAGTGTTGGCCCTGCAGTCAGGAAGATTCATCCCCTCAAATTCAAATCTGGTCTCAGACACTTAACTAGCTGTGTGATCCTGGGCAAGTCACATAATCTTGTTTGCCTCCATTTCCTCATCTGTAAAATGAGCTGGGGAAAAAAATGGCAAAACACTTCAGTATCTTTGCCAAGAAAACCCCAAATGGGGTCATGAAAAGCCAGACATGACTGAAAAGACTGAACAACAATCTTGTTTGAAGTGCCTTATTTGAGGAATAGCAAGGAGATCAAAGTCGCCAAATCCTAGGCTATGTGGAGGGGACTAAAGTATAATAAGACTGCAAAGGTTCAAAAGGATCACATCATAAAGGACTTTATAAGACAAATAGTGGGTTTTTATCCTGAAGGCAATAGGGAGCCACAGGAATTTATTGAATGGGGGGGGTGAAAGAAGCAGAGCTTCACCTTAGGAAAGTCATTTTGACCGCTAAATGAGGTGTGGATTGGAGAGGGAAAAGAATTAAGGTGAGGGAGACTGACCAGCAATTATTGCAATGGTCCAAGCATTGGGTGATGAGGGTCTTCATCAGGAAGGTAGCAATGTCACAGCAGAGATGCAATGAAGGCAGGATGATCTACAAGGAGTTGGTTACAGATTGGATGTGGGGAATGAGAAAGAGATGATATCCAGGTTGTGAACCTGAGTGATAGAATGCTGGTGCCTTCAATGGTCAGAGAAGTTTGGGAGAGGGAAGAGTTTGGGGAAAAAGATAATAAGTTCAGGTTTGAACATACTGAATTTAAAATGTTTATGGGACAACTAGTTTAAGATGTCTGAAAGGCAGCTAGAGATTCTGTCTGAAGGTCAGAAGAGAACTTAGGGCTGGATAAATAGATTTAAGAATCATCTTCCCAGAGAGGATCAAGGATCCATGGGAGCTGATTAGCATTCTTTCCATTCTGCCTCTAAAAATAAGTAAATAGGATTTGAGAGGTAAAAGATTACATTAAGTCATTTAGTCTGATTCCTTCATTACACAGATGGAAAAACAAAAGGAAACAAAATAAAACAAAATAAATCCAAAGGTTCCAGCAAGTTATCTGCCTTAGCCAAGGCCAGAGAGCTTATTATCTATTGTTATTATTAAAATTCTCTGGACATATATTAATTTATAATTATTTATTAGTAAAAATGAGAGAAAGAAAAAAGTCACATGATCATATGGCAGTGCCAAGACTGTGGCTCAAAAGATGTTCCCTCTTCCTCTGTCCCCTTCTCTTATAAATCTATTGTCATTCTTGTATCTCCCTGGTTGGACAGACTGGACCTTCGAGTCAGAGACCAGTCTTCCAGATGCATGGGGTCACACAAGTTTAGAGGCCAGCCTCTTCCAGGAGGCCAAGGAACCACGAAGCCTCTGGCATACTTCCATAAGACTCATGTGTGCCCAGTCAAAGAGTGGGGCTAATATCAACCAAAATGGGTTTTCAAAAGGAATAAAGAATACAAGTTATATTAAATTCACACAATCCCCCTTCTGATTCCTTTTTTTTTTTTTTTTAAACCCTTACCTTCCATCTTGGAGTCAATAGTGTGTACTGGCTTCAAGGCTGAAGAGTGATAAGGGCTAGGCAATAGGGGTCAAGTGACTTGTCCAGGGTCACACAGCTGGGAAGTGTCTGAGGCCAGATTTGACCCCTTCTGATTCTTTGGAAGATTAACATGTTAGTTTCTTCAATGAATCATCCCATATATAATATCTATACATTTCAGGATTGTCTCACCAAGGTATACAAGAGCCCAAAGATAGTATATACATTATGGGGAGTTGAACAACATTTTGGGTGTCTCTTAATATTAAATGATTGATAGACACATTGACAAGAAACCATTAGGGAACATTCCCTTTTTTTCCGCACAAGGGTTTTACAATTAGGATAAAATAGTGGCACATGGGAAGAACAAAAGTGGATGGAGGGCCCAATCCACCCACAGTTCACTTCATTATATCCAAAGGCTCACTTAAAGTCTCATGCTGTAGTGTTTGATTTCTGGGACATCTTCTATTGCTGTCATCTGTTTAGTCTGTCTGGAATCATGATGGTCCTTACAGCATCTTTTCCAGGAGATCTCCTTATCTATACCAGGTTATTGGCAATATAGTTCCCTAAAATTGTTTTAAAAAGATCTTAGTCTATGGACCTTTAAGATAACTTTATAATTCCTGCCTCAGGAAGTTGAAATACTGCCCAGAATCCAACCCTAACATAACCTGATGGTAACACAAAATCGTGTTCCAACACAGTGAATATTCATTTACAGCAACAATAGACTTGGTAAAGGATATGTGGGCTAGACTACTAGGTGATTTAAGAATGCATTAAATAATATATAGATCACTTCCCTCCCCCCCAAAATAAGAGGAGATAAAAAAGTTTACACACACACACACACATATATATATATACACATATATAAAACATATAAATTAAAATCATAACAAGTCCCTAATACACATTCAAGATCTAGTGGAGGTAGTTTACCAAGCATGTAGCTCAGGTACAACAATTCTGCAGTTATCCACCATCTGCCATGACTAAAGAAAGTTGTCACGCCAAAGGAAAAAAGAGAACAGAAGTCTGGCAAAGAGGAGAATGTGGTCCCCTAGTCTGATTTCTCTTCCATCCTAGGGATAGCAAGCTGGAGTTAGGGCCAAAGAGGGATATCTTACAGTCTCATATCTTATAGAATGAATGAGAAAAAACCAACCTCGGAACTTTGCTAAACAACTGCTTCTCTGACTCAACAGCACCCCCACTTTGGCACTGACATTTATCACCCCCAAAGGGGCAGTAGACATCCCTGATCAGTGGCTTGTTAGCAGTCCCTCTGTAGTTTTCCTGGAATCACAATCAAACACTAGGTATAGTCTCATAAGATTTAATAACCAATGGCAGGTTTTAATAGTCTTGAGTTGTGGGGTATGCAATGTAGTCAGGGCTGTTAGACATTGTAAACTGACCCAATACCAAATATCAGGGGCAGCGCTGCCAACACAGGGCAGGGGAGGGGTCTGAGAGAGTTGAGTTTTTTTGGGGGGAGGGATTGGGGAGTTGGGTGGGTGGGATGGAGAGGGAGAGAGAAGGGGAGAATTGAAGGGCTCATGGGGAGGGGACCGGGGTCAGAGGTTTCAGCTAGCTAGGGTCTGGGGTGGGGATGGGGGTGGCCTGGAGCTGGGGCAGGAGTGACTCCACTGCTGCCATCTCTGTCCTTGTAGCTGCAGTGGAAAGTGGTAGAAGTGACCAGCATATCTGCTGAGGCCAGGGCATGGGATCCCTAGCTGTCCCCTTCTCTGGGGGTGCTGAACCCCCAAACCATTGCTGCCACCACCCCCACCAGCAGTAAGTAGGGATGCTGCCTAGAACTTCAAGCCATTGAGCCCAAGTAATATGAAGCTGAGTGTGGGGGCCTTGCTGCAGACCTCACCAAGCAGGATGCCACGCTCAAAGCTATGTCCACTTGGATATGATGCTCCCTCACTTCACCATCTTCCCATCTCCATTTCCAACATTCCCCCATCTTTGTATCCATCATAGCTGCATGCTTCAGATTTCTGCTTCTGTCCATGTTTTCACTTCCTCTTAATATGTGTTATGTGCTAGTTTTTCTCATGTCCCTAACCATCTGCTACATTCCAAACCTACTCCTTTACCCTTGTATGTTTTATACCCAATTCACCTGTAATCCTTTCCCTGTCCCTTGTCCCTTCTTAAGTTGATACTAAAGTGCCCTGTGGTCTTCCCAGCCTGGCCTTATCCCCACCTACTTGTTTCTTATTATTTATTTTATTTATCTATTAAATTATTCAAATGATATTGAATTACAAGGAAAAAATCAGTTATAATTCTATAAACTGAAATTTAAAAATCATACTTAAATGAGAAAGTAAAAAAAAGTTTAAGATTATATCTCAAACCCCATTAAGCAATGTAACAGTTAGATATGTGTATTAAAAGATATAGATTGATTACTTAAAAGTTAATATATCAATTTTATCTCTAATATGGTCATGATCTTCAGTTGACTTTTTTGTAAGTTTTCCTCCTGGTGAAAACTTGGCATAAATTTAAATACAACAACAAAGGCAAAGTTTGAAAAGGACAAAAATTCCTAGGATTAAAAAAGGCCCATTTGGCTACCATAGCTAACAAAGCTGTGCTCTGTAGCCATGAGAAGTTCCATCATGCACCATCAGCTGTCACATGGGTCTCTAAAGCAATTTGCTGAGTATCATTCAAAATTCTTTGAAGCTCAGGGACATTTGCAACAATTTCACCAGATCTATTTATGGAAGAACAAGAAGATTGATTAATAGCAGCACAGGTGCCCCCAGGAGTGGCCATAAGCCTATCGAGGTCTAGCTGGTTTTGCATGACTGTCTTTGCCAAGGAATCAATCTCCTCCTAGAGGAAGGAGACAGCTTTAAAAGTCTGGAAGATGGCTTGAACTGTATCCTGAGCCAATTCCTCAACCTCAGCAGAGATATTCCTAATAGATTCTATTACTGCCATCATCCCAAAAGGAGGATTCTTATGAAGAAATACTCTAAATAAATCAGTGAGTAGTATCAAAGACTTAAAAACACTTATCTATAATTCTGCAACATCATGTGATATTCATAATTATCAAGCAGAAGCAGAGACTCTGAGAACTGTATGGTATAGAGGGAAAAACAAACAAATACATATCTGGAACCAGAGGATCTAAGTTCAAAGATCAGTTTTGTTCTTTGTGTGATCTTGAGGAAATGATTTCATTTCCCTAGACTATCTATAAAATGAAGCAGTTGTACTGGATGCCTAAGTCTGTCTCAGCTCTATCTAACATATTCCATTTACCCTGCCTTCTAAGGCAGGAAAGACTTTAAAGCATAACAGTTGAGAGAAAAAGTAGATAGAACTCAGTTAAACAGTCAAATTAGATAGAACTCCTCTCCGCCAGTATTTCCCAGTTAATCAAATTTTGATGACGTTTTACTTCCCACAATCTTAATTTTATTTAAAACAAGGGAATAAGACTATATAACATAAAAGGTCTCTTCAGGTTTTAAATTTTATGGTCTATAATCTATGACTGAAAAAGTGGGGAGATGCCTATGAATGACAAAACACAAGGGTAGGAATGGTATTGGCAGAGCCAGTGTATATTTGGCAATTAAATACACACATATATATTCTCTATCAATGTAAATCAGCACCTGGTCTGTAATAACCCCAAAAGATATGGATTAGAGGGAGCTTATTGACTTAGAAAACCACAAATTAACTTTATCTATGTTATATTTTTATTCATTTTGTTAAAATATTTTCCAATTATACTTTTTTTAAACCTTTACCTTCTGATTTAGAATCAATATTAAGTATCACTTCCAAGGCAGAAGAGCAGTAAGGGTTAGTTAATTGAGGTTGTGACTTGCCCAGGGCTGCAAAGCCAAGAAGTGTCTGAGATCAAATGTGAACCCAGGACCTGGCTGACTTTCTATACACCGAGACACCTAGCTGCCTTTCTAGTTATTTTAAACTGGTTCTGACACACCTGTACTAGAGAGTTTTGCATGACCAATTTTGACAATTATGGAAAGTTAATATTAATTTGTACCCCTTTTTATTTATTTTTTTTTGGTTTTATCTTTATTTTTAACTAATTTTTATTTTTTAGAAAAGTTAACATGGTTACATGGTACCCCTTTAAAAATTTTTTTATTAATTAAATTTAGAATATTTTTCCATGGTTACATGATTCGTGTTCTTTCCCTCCCCTCCTCCCTCCTTCCCTCTTCCTATAGCCATCGAGCAATTCCACAGGATTTTACATGTATCATTGATCAAGATCTATTTCCATATTATTAATATTTGCAATAGAGCAGTCATTTAGAGTCTACATCCCCAATCATATCCTCATCAAGCAAATGTTTTTCTTCTGTGTTTTTCCTAGACAGTTCTTTCTCTGGATGTAGATAACGCTCTTTCTCATAAGTCCTTCAGAATGTCCTGGATCATTGGATTGCTGCTAGTAGAGAAGTCCATTACATTTGATTGTTCCACAGTGTATCAGTCTCTTTGTACAATGTCCTTCTGGCTCTACATCAATTCCTGGAGGTTGTTCCAGTTCACATGGAATTCTTCCAGTTCATTATTCCTTTCAGCAAAAAAGTATTCCATCACCAGCAGATATCACAATTTGTTCAGCCATTCCCCAATTGATAGACACCTCCTCATTTTCCAATTTTTTTGCCACCACAAAGAGCATGGCCATAAATATTTTTGTACAAGTCTTTTTCCTTATTATCTCTTTGGGGTACAAACCCAGCACTGGCATGGCTGGATCAAAGGGCAGGCAGTCATTTAAAGCCCTTTGGGCATAATTCCAAATTGCCTTCCAGAATGGGATTCTAGAATTCACAACTCCACCAGCAATGCATTAGAGTCCCAATTTTGCCACATCTCCTCCAACATTTATTACTTTCCTTTGCTGTCATATTAGTCAACCTGCTAGGGTTGAGGTGGTACCTCCAAGTTGTTTTGATTTGTATTTCTCCAATTATAAGAGATTTAGAACACTTTTTCATGTACTTATTGATAGTTTTGATTTCTTTATCTGAAAACTGCCTATTCATGTCCCTTGCCCATTTATCAATTGGGGAATGGCTTGATTTTTTTGTACAACTGATTTAGCTCCTTATAAATTTGAGTAATTAGACCTTTGTCAGAGGTTTTTGTTATGAAGATTTCTTCCCAATTTGTTGCTTCCCTTCTAATTTTGGTTGCATTGATTTTGTTTGTACAGAAACTTTTTAATTTAATGTAATCAAAATTATTTTACATTTTGTGATATTCTCTGTCTCTTGCTTGGTCTTAAATTCTTTCCTTTCCCATAGATCTGACAAAGGGCAGTCAGTCCCTTTCTCTCTGTTTCTACCTCGGTCTCTGTCCCTTTTCCTCTCCCCTTCCCTTTCTCTGTTTCTGTCTCTCTTTCCTCCCTCTCCCTTTCCCTCTCTCTCTGTTTCTCTCTCTCTCTGCACCTTTCCCTCTTTTTCCCTGTTTTTGTCTCTCTTCCCCTTTCTCTCTCCCTCATTCTTCCTGCCTCTGTCTTCCTCTCTCTCATCTACTTTTTGCTATTTAATAATTATAAAATGAAGATATGATCTCCATAGAATTCTAATTTAACACCTCCTCTTTATAGCACTAAAAAGTTAAGTGACTTACTCTGGGGTTACACAGTCAGAGCAGCTGGGCGGTACAGTGGATAGAGTGCTGACCCTGGAGTCTAGAAGATTCACTTCACTGAGTTCAAATCTAGTCTCAGTAACTTAGTAGATGTGTGGCCTTGGACAAATCTCTTAAGCCTGTTTATCTCAGTTTTATCATCTGTCAAATGAGCTGGAGAAGGAAATGACAAACCACTCCAGTGTCTTTGCCAAGAAAACACCAAATGGGGTCATGAAGCATTGGACACAAACAACTGAAAAGGGATGAAAAACAACAACGCAGCCAAGAGTGGTCAGAAGTGGAACTTGAACTCCACTCTCGGAGTCTGGTGACTCCAAGGCCACTTTTCTGTCTGTAACACCATACTGCTTCTCAATGTATCATACAACCTCTAAGGCCATTAAGTTGCAAAGTAGGCACTCTATAATATAGTTTTCAAATTAATTAATTAATTTAATTAAAGTTAATTAACAGTAATACATATGCACATATATGCATATGTATGTAAAGATATAAGATTGCATCTGTATACACAGGCATGTAGATATGCACATACCTACTATGTCACACTGCACACCCAACACACATGGGTACATGCATGTATGTGCAAGATACAACACACATGTATAGGGAGATGAGTTTCTATATGCATGTACATATTCATAAAAGTGATGAACACACAATGAACTATCAACTATCACTGGTAGAGGAAGTTCTCTCAACTCATAAAATCACAGATTCTTCAAATATTCCCATATTAAATCATGAGATTTGAAGCTTTTTTTTGGGCAGGGTAAATAAAGCATCTTCTTGGGATTTCAAATATGTTTTTGCTAAGGCCACACTACTGCATTTAAATATCTGGAGGAGAAATCATAGTTTCATATATCTTAAATCTTATTTCTCTTCCATTGATATATCCCTAAACACCCTGAAGGCTGTGGAGATTGCTGTGTAATAAATTAATTTGTTAAATAAATTAGTTTCTTCTATTTGTTTTCTTTGAAGAATAGTTTAGCCTCATTCAAGATTTGTTTAGTATCTTCTCCTCCCCCAGAACTTTTATTTATTTATTTACTGTCATGTTAAACCTCATTACCATAGAACTAGAACTAGAGGGGATCTTTAGGATCATCTAGTCCAAGTTTGTTTGTTTTTTTTCCCTCCATTCTGCTTCCATCTCCTTACCTCTTTGAGTTATAGCACTACTTTTTTTTTGTAGTTGCAAAGAACTAGAAACAAAATGGATGAGTGGGTGACTGTCTGTTGGAAAATGGTTAAACAAACCTGAATATATAATGCAATATCATTGGACTATAAAAACAAACAAAACAATGACTACAATGAATAGAGAGAAGTTAGAGATTATTTACATGAATCTATGCCTCGTGAAGTAAACAGAAGCAGAAAAAATAGTAAAAAACACAGAAAAATAAACAATGAAATTGAAAACGAATGATGTGGGAGAAACTGGAAGAAAACAGGAAAGGAAAGGAAAGAGAGGCCAAGGGAAGGAGGAAGAGAAGAAAGGGAAGCAAAAGAGAACAGATAGAGAGAAGGAAAGGGAAAGGGAGAGGGAAAGGAAAGGCATGGGCCAAAAACTGCAAAATTATATTGATCAAGGCTGGTCCCAAAGAGAAGCTATGAGGCAGTACCTACCAAATTCTCCCCCTTTATTCAGGGACAGATGGTCCAGGAATTTTGTACCTGGGTCCATGTAGTCTTTGAGGGCCTGTGAACTTGAATAAGAAAAAAAAAAAAAAACCCTTCTTATTTTTCCCCCACTAACCTCTAACTGAAATGTAGACAATAAACCATAGTAGAATATAAAGGTTTTACCAGACTGCCAAAGAAGTCCATCTATAACACACAATGAACAAGTTAAGGATCCTTCCTTAGTCCCACACCTAAATTCCAGAACAATTTCTACCTAGAGAGATTGGCATCTACTCTGTAATTTAAAGTCTTAGAGAACTGCCTGAGGCACCCACCAAGTCACTATGTGTCAGAGTTAGAAACTGGAACCCAGGTCTATTCACAATAAACTGCTGCATGCCCAGGTTTCTGATTCCAATTCCAGTCCAGTTCTTTCCATGGTAGATTTTCACCTTGCTCATCCTAGGTATAATGATGTGAATGGAGTCTAAGATTACATTCTTTTGTTTTGACTACCATATGGCGACTGACTTCTGTTTAGTTTCTACCTGGGCTACAGATTTACCAATGACTCTTGAATTAGAATGGATTTTAAGAGTCCTTGATAGGTCCACTAAAGGAAAGAACTATTTCTCAAATATTGGGTAGGTTCTCATCTAGTCTTTAGGGTTCAAGCACCTCAGACACTGGCCTTACACCAACCACTGAGGTCATCCTACTTCTTCCTTAGGGCATATCAAGGAATTAGGAGAAAATATTTCTAGTTTATCTAAAGTTCCTATCTTCATTGAAAAATGTTTTATCCTATAACTGATCTTTCCTTCCTTATATAGGGTACTGATTTTGTTTTAAGTGCTTCTAAAGATTTAGATTTTTATAAAACATCAAATTTATATAAAACTCTCAGGCTTGGATTTAAAAAAAAAAAAAGCCAATACTTAGCTACATAGAAGTATTTTAAATCTGCTGTTCCCCTGGAATAGTCTGCTGAAATGCATCTTTCATGACTACTGCAGGAGACTGGTAATACGCTCCCATTCCTGTACACAAATCAAACTCTGGTTCAACATGAACAATACAATGTTGGGTGCCATCTGAAACAGCAGGCCGCAAGGAGAAGGAGAGGCTTCAGTTCTTTTAACACTGATGAGTGCTCTTCCAGGAAAGAATTAAAAGCTTCCTAAAACCCAGACAATGCAGCTGTGGGAGTTAATGGGCATAGAGCTGATTTTCAATTCACTGGGCTATAACCCCCAATGACTGCCTCCTGGGGTGGCAGGGCCTCATTTTTGCCGACTCTCAGTTGGGTTCTAACAGGCAGGCTCAGAGACTGTCCAGCTGACTCCTCAGCTCCAGGAGTAAGCAAAGGTAGCAAGAAAATAAATAAGATAATGGCTATTTTGCAGCCTTCTGCTACTGCCCTCTTTCATGTGAAGCACCTGACTCCTTTCACCAAAAAGCGACACTCTTTTTTATTTAATAAACAACAGAACATTTCTCCCAATGATGTAGTGAAGACACAAAGGATCATGACAGGAAGACATAATGCTGAAAAGTACCTCAGATATCAGCTAGACCGGAAGTATAAGATTCTATCCTGTGAATAACCAGCTTAAAATATAAATGGGAAATGTTGAACCAAATACATAAAAATACAATGCAACATAGATGATGTTCATCTGTGGTTTTCTACATCAATATGCTCTGCAGGAATCTGTTTCTTTAAATTCTAGTTCATTGGTTCTCAAAGGATATGCCTATGTTTTTCAAAGGTTTTGCCTAAATGGGCTGAAAATGGCAAGGAGCTTCTATTCCCAATGGCCCAGTCTCCCTCCTCTCTTATAGTTCCTCAGGCAAAGAATAAGAGTGAGCAAAAGAATTCTGATCTGCTGGGATGAGAGAATTGAGTCTTTGGGAATAGAAAGGCTTAGTCAGAGTTAGATGGCCGGCCAGTGGCTGAGCTGGGGCTCATTCTTACTTTTCATGACTAATGTGGCCCAATGTAAAGAGCTCTGGCTATGGAGTCAATAGGCAAGGGTTCACATATACCCATTTGATATTTACTTTTGACATTTTTGGACATTTTACTCTGTATGGGACCTTGGACAAATCACTTAACATCCATCCCATCCTGGGCTTTGGTTTCCTGATTTGTAAAAGGAGGGGGTTGGACCAAATGACTTCTAAGATCCCTTTGACCTCTGGTTCTGTGGTCTTGATATCGTTGTTTTTCAGTTCTGACTGTGACCCCTTTTGAGGTTTTCTTGGCAGTTACTGATGTGATCTGCCACTTCCTTCTCCAGCTTACTTGATAAGGAAACTGAGGCAGCTAGGGTTAAGTGACTTGCCCAAGGTCACACAGCTAGTATGAGACCAGATTGAATTCAGGAAGATGAATCTTGACTCCAAGCCCAGTACTCTAACAACTAAACCAGCTAGCTGCCCCTATGATCCTGCTACATAAATGTTAACAAAAATACTGCTGTTGCTGCTGGGTTCTTTTTCCCAAAAAAATTCTCAAATCATGGTAATTTTGTGCTTTGTCATTCAACTAAATCACCCAAAGCTTTCCTGCCAGTCCCCTGGGTAACAGCCAGTCCTTCCCTATAGTACCCAAAGTGCACTTAGGGAAGGGCAAATTTTTTATGCTTCAGGAAAGCCAGGGAAGGCACTTAATAACCGGTTTTCTAACAAATTCATTTAGATTTCTGATGCACTGTGCCTGAGGCCCAGCAATGAGAACAAGCAGTTATCTAGGATAGGTGAACTGGTAATTCTGTCCCGTGTCCCTGCTCAGTACATTCTTAGAGCCAGAAATTCTAAACTCAGATATTTATCACAGGCCCACGGTATCGCTATGTCAGTTAAATGCAACCAATTCTCAATCATTCCCTACTGGAGTGTGCAAGTATGAAGGAAGTATGGATAACTGAAATGAACTTCAATTCAGCTGTTTGTTTTAATTGGTTATCTATTAAAGGGTGATATAAAGAAATATGTGAAAGTCATATCATCTCAGAGGGCAAAGGGGCCTTAGAGATCCATTCATACTTAAATGTAATAATTTTTCATATGCAATGTAATTCATACTTATAACTCTGAACAACTGTTTAAGTGCCTGCTATGTACCAGGCACTATGCTTAGCAATGAAGAATCCTTTGTACAACAGCTTCAAAAAGCAATTATCCTCACTCTTCTGTTTTATCTTTGGTCTCTCCATATTTACTGGCTCATTTCCTGTTAACTACAAACACAACCACGTCTCCCCATCTTAAAAACAAAAACAAAAAAGTGAAAAAATCCTTCATTTGATCCTTCCTCCATTCCCATCTCTTCTCCCTTTCTGAGCTAAACTTTCTAAGAAAGTCATCTACATTCACTACCTCTACTTCCTCTCTTCCAATTGGATTCTACAAGTTGATTTCCTTTGTAATCAGTTGACAGAAACTGCCCTCTTCAAACCAAAATTGCCAAATCTGATGGCCTTTTCTCAGTCCTCATCCAGGACATTTTTGTAGCACTTGATACTCCTAACCAGTTTTTCTACCTGGATACTAAAGCCTTTTCTAACACTCCTTTCTCCAGGTTCTCCTAAGTATCTGACCAGGCACCTTTGGTGGTTCTAGTCTGTGTCATCATCCCTCAACTGTGTGTTCCCTACTCCCACTTCCCATGCTCTGTCCTAGGCTCTCTTCCCTTTACAGTATTTACTTCATGATCTCATCAGCTCCAATGGATTTAATTATCATCTTTTTGCAGATGAATTCTAATTATGTATCACCAACTGCCTATTGGACATTTCTTATTGGATATTCCCTAAGCATCTCAAACTAAATATGACAAAACTAGATTTTATTATCTTTACTCCTGAATCTTCACCTCTTCTTAACTTTCCCATTTCCATTAAGGATACCATCATCTTCCTACCCACCAAGGCTTCTAAATATATTAATTCCTCACTATCACTCACTCCACATACATAATCTATTCCTATGTTTTGTTTTGTTTTTAGTTTCACCTTCATGTCTTTCCTGTACTGTTACATTTTTCCTCTACTTGAATAGCTACCACCCAGTTGAGACTTCTCATCTCCTCTTACGTATACTATTACAATAGCCTGGACTCCCTGCCTCTTCCCAGCCTGATCCATCATCCACTCTACAGCTAAGGTGATTTTTCTAAAATTTCAGTCTATGTCTTCTTCTCAATGAGCTCCTCATTGAGCACTTTTGCTCAGTGAGCTCCAAGGGATCCCTGTTTTCTCCACACTCAAATATCAAGTCCTCTGGTTGGCTTTAAAAACAAACAAAACTTTACCTTCAGAATTAGTATCAGTTCTAAAATAGCAAGGGCTAGGCAATCAGGAATAAGTGTCTTGTCCAGTGTCACACAGCTAGGAATTGTCTGTGGCTAGATTTGAAGCCAGATCCTCCTGACTCCAGGTCTGGTACTCTATGCACTGTGTCACCCCCACCATCTGTTGGCATTTAAAGGTCTTTATCACTGAACCCCTTCCTACTTTCACTCTTACATTTTACTCTTTTTGGCTATGCATTCTCATTCCCATAATCCTGACCACTAGAGAAGTCGAAGTTGGTGAATCTCTTAAACTCAGGAATCCTGAATCGCAGTATGCTAAAGCCTATCAGATATTTTCCCCACCAAGTCTGGCACCAATATGGTGAGCTCTAGGGATGGTAGAGGAAGGGGAGAGGACCAGATTGCCAAATCAGCCCAGATCAAAAATGAACAGGCCGAAGCATGACAATAAGCAGCAGGGTTGGTGGGTGAGTGATTGCTTCACTTCCAGGCATGGTAAGATAGAAGATCCAATCTCAAAAATAAACAAAAATAAAAACAAAACAAACAAAAAAACAACACCCCAAACCTCCAACCCACTTACTCTATGATCCAGCTATACTGGTCTTCAAACATGATCCTCTGTTTTCTACTTCTTCATTTTTGCACTGGCTGTGCACCATCCACGGAATACTCTGCTTCCTCCCTGATTTCCTTCAAGAATAAACTGAAATCTCACCTACAGAAGATATTTCTGCCATCCTGTGGCCCTCAAGGTATCAGTGCCTTCACCCCCCCCCCCCCATTAGCTTCTATCTAATCTGTATATATAGCATGGAATATACTTTACATAAAACTAGATGTTTACTTATTGTTTTTCTCATTAAAATGTAATCTCCTAGGGCCAGTAATGTTTTTGCCTTTCTTTGACTTCCCAACACGGCTAAGTGCCAGGATGTGGCACATGGTAAATGCTTAATAAATGAATGTTTATTGACTGACTGCTTGAACACTTTTAGTGATGGGGAGTTCATGACCATCAAAAGCAGCTCATTTAGTATATGGACACCTCTAAGGTTTAGGAAGGTTTTTTTTTTTGTCCTGTTTTGTTTTTTTTACAAATATATATCTTGAACTGAAATCTGCCTTCTTATAACTTCCATCAGCTAGTTTTTATTTTACCTTCTATGTATACTTATCTGTTTATATGCAATGTACAGTATTCTCTAGCAAAATGTATGCTGTTTAAGAGTACAGCTATTTAAATACATAAAATAAAGAGTATAGCTATTCTTTATTTTGTTTCCATATCCCCAGCCCCTAGTCTAATGCCTGGCACATAGTAAGAGCTTAACAAACATTTTGGATTGGACTAGACTTCGTTCTGTGGCAAAGTGGAACAATTTTGATTTGTCTTCTCTATATAAGTGTCCCCTCGAAATATCTGAACACAAGTAGCATGTCTCTTTCAAAGCTAACCTTCAAGAGGCTCACATCTCCAGTTCCTTCAATCCTTATACAAAAGATGTAGTTTCCAGTTCCCTCTACCAGGTCACTATTGTCTGAATGCTCTACAGTTTCTCAATGTCCTTCTTAAAATGTTCCACCCAGAAATGAGCACAGTATTCCAAATAAAGTCTGATCAGCCTGGAGTACAGCTGGACAATCACCTCCCACCATCTGGACAGGATGCTTCTAAAACCAAGCCATCTCAAGATCACGTTAGTTAATGATTTTTCTTTGTTTGGCGATCTCTCTTCTTTTTACTAATTACTATTTTTTCCCAATTCACTAAAATCCCCAGATCAAATGAAATATTGCTATTCAGTTTTGTCTCCCTTGTCATATGACTTGTTAATTTTCAAAATCTATTTATTTGTACATACTTTTTTCCTTCTCCCTTTCTCTTCCTTCCTTCCTTTTTCTCCCTCGCTCCCTCTCTCTGTTTCTTTATTTTTCCCTTCCTTCCTTTCTCTCTTTCTTACTTTCTGTCCTAGTAACAACTCTAGGACAGAAAGGCAGGGGATAGGCAAACTGAGTTAAGTGACTTGCCCAGGATCACATAGCTAAAACATTTCTGAGAACAGATTTGAATTCAAATCCTCCCAACTCTAACCCTGGCTCTCTAGCCACCATACCACTGAGATGCCGCCATGGATTTATTTCCACATAGGATGCCTAAGATGGTCTTCTTCTTAAGTTCCAACTCTGACTTCTTCCTTTTGGCTGAGCCTAGGAGGAAGTTACCACTTCCTCCAAGAAAACTTTTTAAATCATACTCTATGTTATATTTTTATATGACCTCTTTCCACCTACCATCAACCCAAAAGAATGTAAGTTCTCAAGGGTTTGAAGGCTGTTATTTTTCTTCTTTAACACAATCTGAGTAAGGAAGCATTTATTATTGTTTCCAGGGCATCTAATATAGTGTCCTACATATAGTAGGCACATGATATTAAGAGATTTTTTTTTCCTCTTCAAAAAAATATTTATTCTATGCCTATTATGAAGAGAGCTCTCTGGAACAGATATGCTAGGAGAGAAGTATGATCAAGCTACTGAAGCCTAGAAGGGGAAAGAAGACATAAAAAGATACAGACTATATTATATGATATTAAACAATAAATGTATTAATTGAAAGATTAAGTGCTAAGTGAAACACTAGTTGAGGTTACTACTAACAAGAGGGACCAAAGAATGCTTCATAAGATAGATATGACTTTTAAGTTGGCCTCTGTACAGTACATAGGTGGTGAAGTGGAGAGAGCTCCAGGCCTGGAGTCAGGAAGACTCATCTTCCTATGCTCAAATCCAGGCTCAGGTACTTGCTGGATGTATGATCCTGGACAAGTCACTTAACCTGTTTACTTTAATTTCCTTATCTGTAAAATGAGCTAAGAAATGGCAAACCACTCCAGTGCCTTTGCTAAGAAAACCCCAAATGAAGTGAGAAAGGGTCAGATATAACTGAAATGACCAAACAGCAAGCAATCCAATAGGTGAAGTTATGAAAATCAACAAGGTATTTCATATATGGGAAATAGTCTGAACACCAAAACAGAGGAAGGTGACAATGGATGTTTGCAGAACAGAATAGTCTAGATTGACTTAAACATTTTATGCTTATAGGGCAGTAATAAAGATAAAGCTGGAAAGTCAAAAAGCATTGATTAAGGGCCAATAAGCACTAGGCTGAGAACTGGGGATAAAAAAAAAGGCAAACACACACATACACAAAATTAAAAAATCTTTGCTCTTAAGGAGTTCACAGTGTAATAGAAGAGAGAACATGAAAACAATTATGTATAAACAAGTTAAATACAGGAAAAATTGGAGACAATTTCAGAAAAGAAAGCACTAAAATTAAGGAGGGTTGAAGCTTAAATTCAAGTATGGGGGGGTTTTAATTTGTTTTTGTTTTTTTTTTTTTTTTTGCTTGCTTTTTATTCCTAGTAAATTGCTTAGCTTGTTTCATAAGATGTCTTACTGGACAGGAGTTCAAGACCAAAATTATAACCAGTAAGTTCAATGGACAGGAAATATACCTTACATGAAGTGGGAAGTGGATAAAGTGGGAAGAGTAATGAATATGGAGACTAAAGATCAAATCCAGGATTTAGTACTTAAAATGGGAGTTAGTTTGGATAAGTCACTCCACCAGTGTGAGTTTCAGTCTCCTCATCTGTAAAATGAATGACTACTGAAATATATTTCAACTCTAAATCTATTATTCTATGATGATTAAAAAAACTCCACTATTTCAGGAATTCTTCAGCTATGCTTTATCTTCCTCCTTATCAGTTACCTCTTCTACTGTCTTTCATAGAGCTATCTCTCTGTCACTGTCTCTCTCTCCTAGAAAGGTAGGAAAGCTAGATTATAAAGGGTTTTTCATTTCATTTCATTCATTCATTCAAACAAACAAAAGTCTGTAAGCACAATGAGTAGATTCACTAAGGAAAATTTATGGAAAAAAGTAGGCAGAAAGCTGAAGATAGGGTAGAAATACACAGACAGATGAAATCATAGATCCAAGTACCAAGTTATATCTTACTCATTTGTCCTTTTTTTTCCATCTTGATTCTGGTGCTGCGGTCCCCTCCCTGAGATACTTAAAACTTTGTTGAAGAAAAAAGACTGCTAGAATAAAATGTAAACCCCTTGACAGCAGAAATTTTCTGTTTTATCTTTGTATCCCCCTGTCCTCTTCAAAGTGCCTGGCACATATTGAGCACCTAAAAAATGTTTTGATTGATTGATACAAATAAACTATAGAGTAACACCAAGTGTATGTTGACATAAACTTAATTAAATATAATCACATGGAAGAAATCTAAGAAAGTGTTCAGGACCAACAGGAAAAGGTTGTCCAGTCATAAAAAGGCTTCAGAGACAAAATGAAAAGACAACTCCCAAATTAGACATATCATTCAAAGGGTTCAATCTCTTTCTCAAACTTCAACATCAAGGATAACAACTAAATTGCAATGCTAACTGTCTAAAGATTTCCCTTATTTATTTTCCTGACCTTGGCCTGTTAAGAGGCAACATAATCATTATTATAATAACATACTTCTATAGACTTTACAGTTTACAAAAGCTGTTCTTCACAAAATCCTATTGATCTACACAGTGCAAACACTATTATCCTCTTGTATGGGTGAGGGAATTAAAAGTTCAGAGAGGGAAACGGCTTTTGGAGTCACACAGCTAGCACGAGTGGAGGTGATTCCAAGACTTCACTTACACCCAGATGTCTACATCAGTAGCCCAAAAGCATATGGCCTGCATAATTAAAAGCTACTATAGAAACCTGGCATCCTGGAGCCTATATTTGTGGTTGAAGGCAAAGAAATTTAACCTCAAAGTACACAGAAAGTTCCCTTTTATGTTTGAATTACATTTAAAACTCTGATATCCCTTTGGGGATTTAGAAACAACTGAAATCACACACACAAACACACTCTTCAAATACTGATTCTATAGATTACAGGCTGCATAAATAGACTGATTTGAGTCCATTTTTATAGGGTTGGGAGTGTAGCTTGGATATACCTCAGTGAGGATTATAACTTGCCTCTTAATCCAGGTATGATCATTAGAATACAATATAAAATAATCTATTTACAAAGATGTGGAAAAGACAAAATATGGTTGTCTTTAGTTGTATTCCCAGGTATGCCCCTAACTCATTAGGAATGCATCCTTTGGGGTCTTATTTTTACCAACTGGAAACTGGGAATAATAACACTTTCTCCCTCCCTCCCTTCCTTCTCTGCCCCATTCTGGATAGCCTTTGGGATTTCTGCAGTTTGATCCTATAAAGTACAATCAGGGAAAGAAAAACAGGTCTAGTCTACTGGTGGGAGGTTAATAGGCAATAAATACCTTGTTTTCTTCTTTCAGTAAGTTAACAGGAAGGAAATAGCCCCATCAGGGCGTCTGCTAATTTATTTCTCATTGAAAAACAATTAGGCATTTTTAGCCTTCGTCTAAGATAAAAAAAAAAAAAATCAGCACACCCAGCAACAACAACTAGACAGATCTCCGTGCTGTTTTGGCATCTCCACCTACTGAAGACACTTGGAAACTGGTAAGCTTTATAATAAAGTCACCTGCTGAAATCAACTTTGTACCAACCACAAGGGGGACACACAACACATTCTGAGAGACTAATTGCTCCTCCGGCTCGGTATTTACTCTTTGCTTTCCGGTTCAAGGTCACCCCCCTCCCCATTTTTCCCCTCCTCCAATCCCATCTCCCCTCCCCCACCCCAGCCAATTCTTAGAAGACACAGGATTTGTAAACAAAAGCAAAGCTTTGGGCTGCCATACCTCACTCCTAAAATCGGCAATAATCCCATTAAGTACTTATTGTTATTTATTCGACTTGACCTAAACCTCCCGAAACTTCCTCCTGGAAACACAACAGAGCAAAACAAAACAAACCCCTTCCCGCTCGGGCCGCGGTAGTCGGGTAAAGGATGTGGGTAGGGATCTCGACGCAAAACTCCGAATTCGACTCGGGCAGGTGGCAGCTGCCTCCCAACTTCGTCTTAAAGCTACAGACAGAAAAAGAGGGACCCGGACGGGGACAGCCAGCCGAGCCCCTTTCGCCTCGGTGCCCAAACCAAGACAAGTCTAAGAAGGAATGCATTACACAACCGATGCTGCCCACGTGCGCCCGGCCAGAGCGTGGCAGCCAGCCGGTTTATTATTTACCAAGTTGCTGTAAACCTGGGTCTCTGCGGGGGCGTGGATGCGGGGAAGAGCCCAGTTGCCCCAGGCTTGCTAGGGCGGGGGAGGGGATCCTGAGAGCTCTGCGCAGTGTGGGAGAGGCTAGTTAGGCTGAGGAGACCGAGGCGCTGTCTCTTTAAATGCTAGAGGCAGAGCTCTCACCGGGGGGAGCCCAAAGCCGGATCTACAATCCCTTCACTCTCCCTGGCTTCGGTGCTTGTTGCTCGCTCAGCCCGCTTGGAGCTGCTGCTGCTGACTCTCTTCTATACCTAGAGCTGGTCTCTTTCCATCCCCTCATCCACGGCTGGAGTGGAGGGAGGAAAAGAGGGCAAGAGGCAAGGAGAAAGAGAAGAGAAGGGGAAACGGGAGGCGACAGTGATAGATATCACCGCTCCCCAAGTCCGTTGGTGATCTACGCCAGCCGCGGGGTGAAGACATGCTTTGCTTTCCCTTGCTCATCCCAGCGATCGGCGCCGGGAGAGAGACTGCGGCTCTGACTCCGGGAAACTTGCCTTAGAAGTCTTGGATTGTGGCGGGGGCTGCCTCCCCTTGCCCCTTAACTCTCCCCCCCACCCTAAGCCGGGTAAGTTTCCGCAGGTAACCCGAGTGGGCGGGGGAGGGGCTGGCGGAGGGAAAGAGAAGGAAGTTCAGCAGGTGAGCCTCCTCGCTCACCTGGGCGGGCTGTACTCTCCATTTCTCAGCTCCCAAGATTGAAGGGCATGGTGCTTTGCCAGCTTTTGGAAGTGGAATCAGTCGGGAGAGTCGAGGGGCATCGGGAGGTGGGCAAAAACTTTTTTTATTCTTTTCGTGATCTTCCCCACCCCCACCCCTTACGGCGCCCTACGCAGGTTCGGTGGCAGGTAGAGAGGGCGCCAGCGGCTGGGGCCTGAGCTGATGCAACGTGTGCTGTTGCCCCAGGGGTGCTAGAGGTAGAGGGGAGGCTGCTGCTACTTTAGAGGTGTAGTTGAGGGTTCTTGTAGCTACCCTACAGGTGGGGAGAAGAGCTATGCTCCAGATTTCTAACTCCCCCCTTAGAATAACTTAGAATAATTTCCCCCTCCGGGGCAAAAAAATATCACGTTTTTGGAAGCCTCTCTGCCCCTGCTCTTCTGAACCCCCCCCCCCCTCATGCCCCACCATAGGACATTTCCCTGCACTATGTCCTCTTCTCAGGGATGTCAGTTGCCGAAATAATGGTTTCATTTTTTTCCTCCCCGCCCCCCCCCCACCGCCTCCTACTCCCATCTCCCCTGCGTGTCTATTTTCAGCGTGATGGGCAACCAGGTGGAGAAACTGACCCACCTAAGTTACAAGGAAGTTCCCACAGCCGATCCCACGGGCTTGGACCGGGACGATGGTCCCCGAATTGGAGTTTCTTATATATTTTCCAATGACGACGAAGAAATGGAGCAGCAGCAGGGGCCCGGGCAAGACGCGGGGGATTTACAGGATCTTCCCGAGGACCAGCTGCAGTCACCCCTGCCAGCTCCGCAACAGCCTTACGATCCCCGTCTCTACGAGGTGGAGTGCTCCGTGTACTATCGGGACGAATGCATCTATCAGAAGAGCTTCTCTTCGGGGCCGGCCGCGCTGAGCACTTACACCCCGGAGAATCTGCTGAACAAGTGCAAGCCAGGGGACCTGGTGGAGTTTGTTTCCCAGGCGCAGTACCCACATTGGGCAGTGTACGTGGGTGACTTCCAGGTGGTGCATTTGCATCGGTTGGAGGTGACCAACAGCTTCCTGACCGACGCCAGCCAGGGCCGTCGGGGCAGAGTCGTGAACGAGCTGTACCGCTATAAGCCCCTCAGCCCCAGCACTGTGGTGCGAAACGCGCTGGCGCAGGTGGGCGCCAAGGAGCGGGAGCTGAGCTGGCGCAACTCGGAGAGCTTTGCCGCCTGGTGCCGCTATGGCAAACGAGAGTTTAAGATTGGCGGGGAGCTGCGGATCGGCAAGCAGCCCTACCGGCTGCAGATCCAGCTCTCTGCCCAGCGCAGCCACACACTGGAGTTTCAGAGCCTGGAGGACCTCATTATGGAGAAGCGTCGAAATGATCAGATTGGGCGCGCCGCTGTGCTGCAGGAACTAGCCACCCACCTGCACCCCGTGGACCCCGAGGAAGGGAATGGGGAGCCTGCCCGGACTACCAGCGAGTTTGCCGAGCTCCCCACTTTGCCACCGACTCCTCCCCCCTCACAGCTCCAGTCGCAGGCGGCACACTGATGTGGATTGCAGCCGGGAAATTGAGCTATTCACAGCTATCTGCTGCTCTCCTCAGTTCCTTTCTCCCTTTCTGGACCCTATCAGGGTTTCCAGGCTTTTTGGAAGAGGGGGAGCAGGCTCATAGGCTAGGGCGCAGTGAGCCCTGGCTAAGGCTTAGAAAGTAGCGGTAGGAGTAAGAGGGGCAATTCTTTGTGTATTTTGGAGGGAGGGGTGGGAGGAAGATGTTCATCCAGATTCCCTTCGCTTCACTCCCCCTCTCCCCTTCCTTCCCATCTACTTCAGGAATTAGTTCGTTGAAGGTTGGGGTTAGATGTGGTGTTTTGGAGTAGACCCATTCTTGAGTCCTTGGAGTAGGAAGAAAGTTATGGCTTGTGACTGCTGTGGCATTTCTCTCCTTCCCCTTTCAGTTCTGAGCACGTTCCTGCGGGTTCCTAGGACAAAAGGCTAAGTGCGAGTTTGCTGGGGCTCCGGGGAGGCAGGCACGAAGAGCTGCAGATTTCTCTCCCTCCCACCCCCACCCCCACCCCAC
>NC_058130.1:675217481-675230053 GCF_016433145.1 Gracilinanus agilis | reverse complement strand
CCCCACCCCACCCCACCCCCCGCACCGTGCTGTATGTGGATTGGGGGAAGATGCTATGATTCATTTCGTGGGATTCCTGGGGAGCGAGGCGGGGTGGGTAAGCAGTGGGAACCGAGACCCACACCTATTTTTGCTTATCATAAGTGTAACAAATGATTCTGTAAACTGCAGGAAAAGAGACAAAGGCTATCCACGCCTCTCCCCTCCTTCCCTCTTTCCCCCCTCCCCCTTTTAGAGAGCAGTTACCACAAGTAGTTGGATGCTGGAAGCCAGGCTCTTAGAAGATGTCCCTCTTCCTGTTCCCTCCGGCTCCTCCTTCCTCCCAGGTTACAAGTAAATCATTGTCAGGGGCAGGCTTGGGGAAGGATTCAATTAAGGTTGGGCTTTGTTTCTCTCTCTCCCGGAGCTGCTGTATGCACTAGAGCTGAGCTATTTGTTACTAAAAGAAACCAGGAGGCTGAGGGAATGGTCCTTTGTGTCACTGATCTAATTAAACTTGCTCAGCTCTGTTCATCTGCTGAACAGAGGGGCTGGGAGGGGGCCTGGGTGCTACCCTACTCAGGATCGACTACCAAAGCAGCATTGTTAACTAAACGGTCAGAATTGCCTTCCCCCCCTTCATATGCATTGAGGTTAGTCTGCACCACCACCCCCTTATTTTTTCATGATTAATTTTTATTAATTGTTGGCTCTGTGAATGACTTCTCTTCCCCACGATTTCCCATGCACTAAGTTAGTGAAAATCTACTTGGCTTGAGCTTTATTTCCATAGTAAAATGCTTTGTTTTGAAATCAACACTTAATATAATTAAACCAGTGTTGAAAATCCTTCTCCCTAGCTAGCAGGGGTCTCACTGCTTAAGAAAACAAGTTCTTCTAGAATCTCTCTCTCAATTAAGAGAAAAGTGTCAATCATAAATAGAAGCCACCTTGTGAGTAGTTAAACACAAATGCTGTCACTGATCTTATAAGGAGCAAATGGGGTTGTTTATGGGTTTAGTCCAGCATCTGTGGCAAACAGACAATAGGCTGAACAGTTATTTCTCATATTTGCTAATGAGCTACTGCTCTGTTCACTATGAAGCTTTTTTTTCCCTTTCATTTCACAAACTGCCAATTGAAAAGCTTGTTCTGTCCCAGAATGATTTGTACACTTAATTTTAGGATGCAGCTAGCTTAGCTGAGAAGTATTGGCATTGCTAATGCTGCTCTGGAGAACATTGCCACAAAGGATTGGGTTCAGTTTGTTTTTGTTTTTACTGAAGCAGTCTATGGTGAATCTATAGTGCTCAGGCACTCTTTGTGACCATCTGACTTACTATAAAATTATTTAAGGGTACAGTGAGCTGTGTTCTCTTGAATTTTTGAAGTAACATCAGATTTGATAGCTTGGGCAGGGGAAAAGATAGTAACTCTAGCATCCATATTTATTTTAGTCACATCTTGGCACAGAATTCACATCTTAACATTTATTATTTGCTTGTGCGTACTCATAAACTGAATATTCTGGTGTTAAATTTTTTTTAATGTCCAGCCCCCTTAATAGATGCTTAAGAAAATAAGTAGTGTTCTTAAGCCATTACAGTCATTGTGACCTTATGGCAAGTCACTTTATCAATCTATACCTTCATTTCTTCTTCTATAGTCAGAAGCATAGACTATGATTTCTAAGGGACTGAAGTTCTCAAATCTAGTGATTCTAAGTATCCTCTAATTTACCAATAGGTACTTAAAGTCATACAATATTCCCCCTAACTGACCACCCTAGCTTTTGTCTGTCAAGATCAAATGTGTAATTTCTAGGAAGAAATAACATAAAATTCAGCATTGTTAATAGAGGGAACTTAAGTGGAGAAGGCAGTCTTAAGTCTTAAGTCAATTACTTCCCTCTCCTTCCAATCACAGCTTCCTCTACCCAGAATCAATTTTGCACATGGTGAGGTGGGACAAGCTAAGCATGGATAAACAAAATTACAAAAAGAGCCAGAGACCTAATTTTAGCCAATAGTCTCAGCTGCCTCTCTAGGCCTGCTAACAAGCAGCAGAATTGACAGATTTGAGTTTCATCTCCTTCCCTTTCTTCTGTCCATGCTGGGAGGGAAGTGGCTAATGAACAGTGACCAATGGGCAAGGAGCAAGAGGACATGTTTTCTTCCAACTTTTGCTGATAGCTTTTCCTGCCCCCCTTCTCTCCCACCATCCTACCTTTAACTGAAATGCTCAGGCCTACAGAGCTGACTATAGTTCTTGGGAATTAAAATGAAAAGCTAAAAGAAACTCAATGTGAAAGGAAAATTCAGCACCATCGGAACATGTATTTCAAGTGGCTTTCTGGAGAGTCAGGTTGATGGGGAGGGAAATTGATTTCTCTGGTTATCCCAAGAGGGATAAAGAGATAGAAAAAGACCTAACACAGAAGCCTTTCCCAGACCAATGTAAGCATTCTTAAAAGGAATACTAGATTTTGCATCAGTTACAATAAGTAGAGGCAGATTTCTGATGGGAGGTTTTCCCCCCTCATTTTAAGAATCTTCAATATGGTTTTGCAGTAGTATACCCCCCTTTCTTTCCTGTTTGGTTCAAGAGAGAAGCAGATCAGCTGACAGATTAACTTTTCCTCCAGGTGGCAGTGTTGTGGATACAAATAAATTTTTATTTAAGCCTCATAGCAGTGGCTTCACCTGGCACTTTAAAATTCTAAATATATATATTTAAGCATATTTTTTGTTCCTTATAAGGGACTAAAAAACCCTTTAGAAATATTTTGTACTGTGAATTGTGGATGCTCTTTGAAGGAAAAATAAATTTGATTCTAGGGCTTCTCTGGAAGCTCAAATTGGGAGAGGGAGTGCCCTACTGGAACATGAAGTCAAAGTCAAATTTATATTTTCTTACCTGAGGAAATATTTTATTGAGACTGCTTATGTAGAAGCCCCAGACATCAGCTTTACAATTCTTTTGTAGCCAAGACAGAACTTCTTTTTTTTGTAGTATTATCCACATTTAACTGAAATTACTTTTTGGTACTCAGGTAGCAAAGATACAACCTGAGAAGCATACTTTATTCCAAATCTAAAAGTGCAAGTTTTCTAGTCTTATAGAAAGACATACATGTGTGGTTGAATTTTTGCCCATTGGGTGCTTTTGGCTATTTTCAGCACCAGCTCTTATAGCAGCCCTGGGGGGTGACAGATATTTTTGAAAGCAGAACTTTACTTTTATACAATAAATGAGATATGGAGAACTAAGTACATGTTAACTGCTTGTTTTCTAACTTTTTTTAAAGGAATTCACTGTGTTTAGGACTGTCACTGTTGTGTGTTTGTCTAACCAGCCACTTTTTAAAATTTGGAGTTAACTTCCAGTGTGATTATAGTTACAGATGAATGGATTTGCATTTTGAAAGCCACACCTTTTTTTGTTTGTTTAAATAAAAAAAAATCAGGGTAATTTCAAACTTGAGTGGTTTATATGACTTTCCATTACAGTGAACAAATGTTTCACTAAATCTACTTGAAGTTTTTTTTTTAATTTAATACTGTAACCCTTCAGAGAATTTCATATACTAATAGGATAAAGCACCACATAAATCCTTTTTTCCCCATGAATTACATGAATTTTTTTCATTGACGACTGTGTTTTCTGTCATTGTTCTTATTACCACTTCTTGAGAAGGAAGTTCAGGTTTCAGATTGTATCATTTCCTTCAAAATGAAGGGCAGGGCATAATCAAAATAAAGATTTGAGATTTTTTCAACTCTTCTTTGCTGTAATTTATTTTTTAAATCATCAGGTCCTTTTTGAGAGGATCTGTAATGGGTCAAAAATAAATTTATTGATGAGGTAACTTCAAATTTGCATTCTTCTAATGTGTCTTGACTTAGTTTGCCCCATCTGGATGAGGAAGCCAAACCAATCTCTGTTTCAATGATGCAAACTTTATACTGTACATTCAAATGAGGAATGGCTTAAATCCCATTCCTTTAGGCCATTCGTTTCCACAGAAAACTTTTTCCAATATTATAAATTGTCAGGCCACATTGGTTTGGGGAATCAATACACCCTTTTGGATTTGGTGGGACTTTGACTAACCTGTTTCAAGCTGGTTCAAGGTCATAGAAGCCTTTCATGTTGAGCTTAGTGACCTCACCCTCATGGGGGTGGGGGGGGTTGTTGGCAGGGGAAGGAGGTTGATAGTTTTAGGCAGAGAACTAGAGAGCGGTACACATAATTTAATTACAGACAGGAAATCAGTGAACAGGATCACATGGCATTTATTGGCACCACTCGGGGTTTGTGTGCCAGCAACTGATAAAGGAACAGATGTGTAGTCTGTGTGAATGAGGGGTGGGAACCCACTAACAAACACCAGGAGTGTTCCTGAAGCCTTTACAACTGCTCAGCCAGCCGGCTGCTTGCTTGACGGTTCAAAGAGCTTGGTTCTCCTTACTGAGCCTGGGGTGGGGTTCTCTGGTGAGATTTATAACCAGAAGAGTTTAATGTTACATATGGAAGGAGCATCTCCAGGAAGAAGTTCTTAGTTTAATTTTGCACGTCATTGAAGAAGACGTTTCAACATAAGAAGGAAAGCAAATTTAATTCTCTCCTGTTTGGCTGGTTGAGGAGTTAGGACCAATTACTTACAAAGTGGGTTGACCTTGCTTGGGTAAATTAAATAAAGCACCTACTATGAACCAAAGCACTGTTCTAAGTCCTGGGGATTCAAAGAGGCAAATGCACAAGCAAACAAAACCCCTGGCCAGGAGCTCACAGTCAGGGGAAGAAAGCATGCAAACATCTGTGTGTACATGAAATAGATCCCAACGTAAATTGGAGGTAATCAACAGAGGGCAGATGGCATTAAGAGCGATCTGGAAAGGCTCTGTGTAGAATGTGGGGTTTTAGCTGTACCTAACACAGGCCCTGGAAGCCAGGAGGTAATGAGGAAGGAATTCCAGGCATTCGGGCAGCTTGTGCAAATGCCCAGAGTGGAGAGATGGAGTAGTTAGTGTGAAGAAAACTACAAGGAAGTTGGGAATCAATGTATTTTAGGAGTTTAAAATTTTTTTTTAAAGAAATCTGAAGAAAATATATTTGGAAAGCTCCCCATCTTCCTCTCCCCCTTCTCCCAACTGAATTATGAATCTGGAAAGGACTGAAATGAAGATTTCTTACCAATCCTCTTCCCCTTCCCTCTTATTTCTCTCCTTCCTCTGGCTAGGAGTTAGACCTGGATTTGATTTCTGAATCATTTAGTAACTCTTTGTAAGAGTAGATAAGACATTTTTCTTCACTTGGATTTCTTTTCCTTATCTGTAAATTTGGAATTTAAGACTACACGCAAGGGTAGAAATCCAGCATGAGCAAAACCTTACATATAATGAGGAAGGAGACGATGTTCTTGGAGAAAGAAATAGTTTTGAGTGATTTTAAATAATTTTTATTTTGCTTAATTTTAAAAATTAACACATTTCAAAAAATTCTAAATTTTTAAAAGTATAGATTAAGAAGGTGTAGAAAAAAAGGTGAGAACAATAAGGCTTCTAAGGCAAGTAGTATATACACATACACAAATATACATCTTTATATCAAAATTTAAATCTATATATCAAATAGACTTCACTGATTTAAAGAAATCCTTAATTAGCAATAGCTCTGCAATTTGTATCCTTGGAGGGTTGCCTAGGATACTGAGAAGTTAAATGAATTGCCAGGAGTCATACAGCCAGTGTGTGTCAGATACAGAATTTGAATCCGGGTCATCTTAGCTCCAAGGACTCTCTCCACTATGCCTTGCTACTTCATTTATATAATGGTTCATTTATATACTTCCCCTTCCCCAGTACCCCAGTTTTAAATTTTTTTTAACTCTTGCCTTTTGTCTTGGTATCAGTTCTAAGAGAAAAGAGAACAGCAAGGGCTAGATAATCAGGGGTTAAAGGCTTTGTGCATGCTTGTGCAGCTAGAAAGTATCTGAGGTCAGATTCGAATCCAGATCTTCCTGGCTTCAGATCTGGCACTCTATCAGTTCTGTTGTTTTATTTTTTTTAAACCCATACCTTCCATCTTTGAATCAATCCTGTGTTTTAGTTCTAAGGCAGAAGGGCTGTAGGAGCTGGGCAGTGGGGGTTAAGTGACTTCCCCAGGATCACACAGCTTTCCTCTAGTTTTTAAAATTCTTCACTGACAACCATTCTATGAGGAGACAGTGGAGTATATTGTAGAATTGTGTTGGGTTGCAAAGTCTGGAGGGGGAACTTGAATTCTAATCCCAGTTCTGGCACACTCACTTATGATAAATCATTTTATCACCAAGACCTCAGTTTCTCTAATGAACTTTTTCAGCTATTATAAATTTCTACAAGTCTAGGTAGACAAGTCAGCATCTTAGAAAGAATTGAGAATCAGAAGGGTTAAATGACTGGGCTAACAGTTACAGCAAATGGACCTCCTGGAAATGAAGTGATCCTGCTCCAGTGCTTTGTCTCTCCTCTTCTGGGTGGCCATATACTTAAATTGAAAAGTTTAATGTTGTTGCTTGCTTAGAAAAACAGGTGCCTCCCAGCTGTGTGGCCTTGGGCAAGTCTCATAATCCTATTTACCTAACCCTTGTCCTTCTGTCTTAGATTTGTTAATAAGAAGGTAAGGGTTTAAAAAAAACGAAGAAAGAAAAAAGAAATATCACCAGCTATATCACTACTGTCCAAGGGAAGCCTGGGAATACTGGTCATTGACTTGAGCAAGTATAAATGAGATATATAAACAAGGACAGAAAATTGAATCTTTTGTATTTCAGGGAGAAAAAGTGATTTGTTTTTATTTTTTTTTTTAATTTTTTTATTAAAACCCTTACCTTCCATCTTGGAGTCAATACTGCGTATTAGCTCTAAGGCAGACTAGTGGTAAAGGCTAGGCAATGGGAGTTAAGTGACTTGCCCAGGGTCACAAGCTAAGAAGTGTCTGAGGCCAGATTTGTAGCCAGGAACTCCTCTCTCTAAACCTGACTCTCAATCCACTGAGCCACCCAGCTGCCCCTGATGTCCAATCTTCTGCAACTAGGTGGCTCAGTCACTTAACCCCCATTGCCTAACCCTTTATTGCTCTTCTGCCTTTGAACCAATACATAGAATTGATTCCAAGATGGGAGGTAAGAGTTTTTTTGTTTGTTTTTTTTTAAAGGAAAGTTTGTCCCTTACTATGGTTTCTATTGTCTTAGCCAGTCTGACTGTAAACATCTCACAAGATGAGGTTTCTGTCACTTTTTTTTTTAATTAGGCAATGGGGGTCAAGTGACTTGCCCAGGGTCACACAGCTGGGAAGTGTCTGAGGCCGGATTTGAACTTAAGACCTCCTGTCTCTAGGCCTGGCTCTCAATCCACTGAGCTACCCAGCTGCTCCCTGTCACTTTCTTTAGAGCCCAAACTTCTCCCCAGAGCAACCAGTTTGGTCCTGTGATTTATTTATGTAGGCGTTTTTTCCTCTCTCCTGAAAACCTCTGTCTTTTCCCTTCCTACTCAAGAGGTCAGTCTGGCTTAGAGCAAAGGATAAGTTATATTATGTGCTTTGAAGAAATTCAGTTTTGTTACTTTGAAATCTATAAAGTAATGCTACTGAGGGGGAAGGGAGCATTTATCCCTGGCTTTAGAGATTATTTTAAGGACCCTAACAAGTGGATAAGAACTTTGGACAATCAGCTCCTTCTTTGTTTCTGCTTCTACTGGTGCTCTTGAATGGAGGTAGAGAAGTTTAATGAACTCCACTCTGTGGTGGATCAAACAGTTCCCTTGTTTCTTTACCCTGTTATTGGATTTACTCTTGTACATTCATAGAATTTCAGAATTGCTAGAGGCATCAGAGATCACCTAAGACCAATCCATTCCAGGGAAAGGATCCCCACTGAAACACATGTGGTAAGTGATATTGTTGTTCAGTAATGTCTGACTCTTCATGATCCCATTTGGGGTTTTCTTGGCAAAGATACTGGAGCAGTTTCCCATTCCTTCCCAAACTCATTTGACAGATGAGGAAAGAGAGACCAACAGAATTAAATAAATAAAGACAAAAAATTGAATCTTTTGGATTCTGTTTCAGGGGAGAAAAAGTGATGTCCAGTCTGCAGCAGCAGAGTCTTGACTTGCCCAGGGTCATCTAGCTAATGTGTCTAGAGGCAGGATTTGAACTCAGTCTTCCTGCCTCCTGGCTATCCATTGCACCACTTAGCTACCTCCCAAGTGATTACCCAAACCTGACTTGAAGCTCACCTGTGTGAGACAACTCCAGTGTCCATGGAGACCTCTTGCATTTTTTGGAGAGACTCAGCATGGCTTAGTAAAAAGAGAACCAACTTTGATGTCAGGCAGACCTAGATTCAAGTCAAGTCCTTTCTCTGACAACTACTATCTATGTGACCCTAAGTCTATTCACCCCAATGCTTCCAAGTAACCCTTCCAGGCAGAACAGTTGAAAAATCTGTAATAATAAAGGAGCCTTCTTCATTGGGAAGTCTCAGAAAGAAGGGGAATTTGTTAGGTAGTTTTGTATTTTGTTTTGTCTTGTTTTCTGACTGCAAATCTAAATTTATCTCTATGTAACTCCTGTCTAGTTCAGCTCTCTGGGTCAAACTGAGCATTTGATCATTCTTTTAAACAACAGCCCTGCAAACGCTGAACCCTGTTATCATGTTCCCTTCCTTAGGGCTGGTCATCCTCTCCTTCTCCCACCCCCAAGCTGTCTTCTCTTGTACAGGTTAAACATCCCTACGTATGCCAACCCATACTCATATGGCATAGATTACAGCCCTTCTGTCTACCTTCAGCAGCTTTCCTAAAGAGCAGGACTGAGAAGGAAGTAAAATATTTCAGATATGATCTAACCAGGGTAGAGTAAACACTCAGTATGGCAGGCAGCTCTTATGGGACTTAAGGAGGGGGGTAAAAAGGGGCATTATGATGGACTTTTGATTTCCTGGCATTTCATATCTCTGATCATTCCGAGATACTTTCTGGTCATGGCTCCATTTGTGTTTTTTTTGGCAGAGGTACTGGAATGGTTTGCCATTTCCTTCTCCAGCTCATTTTGCAGATGGGGAAACTGAGATAAACACGGTTAAGTGATTTGACCAGAGCTATACAACTTACTAAATGCCTGAGGGAAGATTTAAATTCAGGAAAAATCTTTCTGACTTCAGGCTAGGTACTTTATCCCCCGTGCTACCTGGTTGTCCCTTCCAAGGTGCTTAATTAACACTAATACTTAATTCAGTACTTTCTACAGCAAGAATGCAGGTTGACTGTCATTCTAAGAGACCTAGAAGGAAGAAGGGAGTCTGCCCTAGTCAGGTCCCAGCTGGAGCACTCAGTTCTGGTTATCACATCTTAAGAATGGCATGGGAAGACTGGAGCCCATCCAGGGAAAGATAGATACAGTGGCAAGGGGACTCCAAAGCCTGTCACATTTGTTTTAAAGTACCTTTGTTATTACTAGAACAGAGAAAGTTTGAGAGAGTGAGGGCATAAGAGGCAGTGAATGAAGGATTAGATCTATTCTATTTGAACCTAGAGAGCAGAACTAGATGAAATAGATTGAAGTCACTTGGAGGAAAATAGGGGGGGGGGGACCCAGTAACCTTGCTAATACTGATAGCTATGCAAGGGTTCCTATTTCTGGACATTTTCAAATGATTATTGGTTCAGTATTTTACAGATTAGATGACATCCCTTCTATCTCTGAGTTTCAGAGTCTAAAAGTTGGCTATCTAAACTGATAAGAAAGCCCCAAAGCTGTTTCACAATCTGCTTGTGAATACCCCTCATTTACACAAAGACTGCCAAGGGAGTATAATTGCCTTTAGGATTTGGTGATTTCTTTCTCTTGATGTAGAGGAGTGAATGGGAACTGTGGAAGAAATGCCCCCAGTCTCCCAAAGAAAAGATAATTGAGTAGACTACATTCCAGATGTTCTTGCTCTTAAAGTACAACTAAAGTTTTCGATGATGTCTTCAGCTTTTAAGATGCTGCAATGCTATTTTTGGGGGGGAGGGGAGGTTCTTGTTTTTAATTTTTAATTTTATTTTTATCATATAAAACATACTTCCATATTGGTTATTCTTATAAGAGCACACTCATACATAACAACCCCCCCCAAATAAAACAATATATAGATATAAAAGACGACTCCAACAGTTCTTCCTCTGGAGGTGGGGTAGCATTCCCCATCATAAGTCTTTCAGGATTGTCCCAGATCTTTGCAATGCTGAGAGTAGACAAGTTTTCACAGGTAATCATTGTCCATTATTGCTGCTACTATGTACAATGTTCTCCTAGTTCTGCTTATGTCACTCTCTGCAGATATATCTTTCCAACTTTTACTGAAATCATCTTGCTTATCATTTCTTATAGCACAATAGTATTCCATCACCAACATTTTCCACAATTTGTTCAGCCATTCCTCAATTGATGGACATTCCCTCAATTTCTAATTTTTTGCCACTACAAAAAAATGCTATAAATATTTTTGTACAAGTAGCTCCTTTCTCCTTTTTTTATTATCTCTTTGAGATACGATCCAGTAGTGGTCTTACCAGATCAAAGGGTATATACAGCTTTATAGCCCTTTGGGTATAGTTCCAAATTGTCCTCCAGAATGGTTGGATCAGTTCACAACTCCACCAGCAATGCATTAGTGCCCTATTTTCGCCATATCCCCTCCAACATTTATCACTTTTCTTTACTGTCATAGTAGGCAATCTGATAGGTATGAGGTGGTACCTTGCATTGTTTTAATTTGCATTTCTCTAATCAAGAGTAATTTAGAACATTTTTTATATGATTATTGATGGCTTTTGATTTCTTTATCTGAAAATTGCTTGTTCTTCATATCCTTTGACCATTTGTTAATTGGGGAATGACTTGTATTCTTATAAATTTGACTTCATTGTCTATAAATTTGAGAAATTAGACCATCAGCAGAAAAATTTGTTGTAAATTTTTTTTCCAGTTTGTTGTTTCCCTTTCTAATCTTGGTTACATTAATTTTGTTTGTACAAAAGCTTTTTAATTTGATATAATCAAAATTTTTCATTTGATAATACTGTCTCTTGTTTGGTCATATATTCTTCCCTTCTCCAAAGATCTTTATTCTACAGTACAATTTTTGGAGGGGGAAGAAATCAGTGGAATGATTTTGGATACCATCACTTACCATAAAAAGATTGGAAAAGAAGTAGACTTCAGTTCAACTTCCTTGGTCAAGCTTCTTTGAAGAGACCTGGGCAATTCAAAGCAGTCTTCAGTGCATTTCTGAATTTTAAGAATGCAAATGAATACTTTGGAGAAAATTGCACAGACAGGGTTTGGGAGGTTGGAGCAATTAAATTGGTAACAAAGGCAGTTGGGAGGGGAGAGAGACTGAGGAGAGTGACAATTGTCTTGCTCTGGAAGACTCTTGCCTGGAACTCAGAACAAGAGGGAACTTTCTGCCTCTCGGGATAGAAACTGTCTCTATCCCTAGGATTTTCCCAGCTGTTTCTCTGCCTGGATTCCTGTGGATCATACCATTGACTAAAAGGATTTAAGGAGAGCTGCTTGAACTGCAATGCTTTTTGGGGGGGGGGGGGGGGGGTAGCCTGAGGACACAAGTCAAACCTGCTCTGAAGGTCAGAAATCTCATTTCTTCTCACTGTCTACTTGCTAAAGACTCTGAATTTATAAAAGCTAACATAGATATATTACAAATTAGAAGAAAGGAAAACTCCATAAGCCTGTGAGCCCTGCGCTCAGATGGAACTCTGAAAGAGACTGAAATCCCAATCTGTGCTTAAGGTTGAGGGCAATCCCTACTTTCCACTATCCTAATACCTTCCCTTTAAGACTTGTTAATATATCAACTTTAGTTAAAATAAACACAGTCAGATAATCATTTGTAAGAGTGAAGGGAACCTGAAGAGAGAAACCATTGATTCCCCAAAAAGTCAGGGGTGCTCTGAGGGTTAGCTAATCAACACTCTTGGCTAACCTCAGTAATGCCATCTCAGGGTTTCCCTTTCTGATTTATCTTTGTAAGAGAGTTTTCTTATAATACAGGTTAAAATACAAGTTTATTATTAGCACATCATGTTAGCATTGGGTCTAATATTGGGTCTAATTTATTATATGACTCATGTATATGAATATATATGTTTTATCTACATGTACCTACATATTATATGTATGTATATTTCTATATAGATATACGTATCTATATAGATATGTGATTATACACACACACACATATTACCTGACCTGAGTCTCATAAATAAGCACAAATATCCTGGCTAAAATCAAGTATACAAATTTCCCTATACATATGATAGTATGTATAGACACACCAAAAAGCACATTTTATTATATCATAAATTTGACTATTGACCTAATGCTATCTATCTGTCTACCTATTTCTATCTCTATATCTCTTTTTCTGTCTGACCATCCATCCATCTATCCATCCATCTATTCACCTATCTACTTCTCTCTCTCTCTCTCTCTTTCTCTCTCTCTTTCTCTCTCTCTCTCTCTCTCTCTCTCTCTCTCTCTCT
>NC_058130.1:675149221-675207542 GCF_016433145.1 Gracilinanus agilis | reverse complement strand
TCTCTCTCTCTCTCTCTCTCTCTCTCTCTCTCTTTCTTCCCCTTTCTAACTAGGATAAATTTCATGAGGATTTTCTTTATTCCTTTGATGAATCTGTCTGAGAACTGTGCTTTTCTGTTCATTTTCTACCGGGGTGCTCAAATTCTTTTCTAGCCCTGAATATTCTTTTTTTTTTTTTTTTTAATTTTAAACCCTTAACTTCTGTGTATTAACTTATAGGTGGAAGATTGGTAAGGGTAGGCAATGGGAGTCAAGTGACTTGCCCAGGGTCACACAGCTGGGAAGTGTCTGAGGCCGAATTTGAACCTAGGACCTCCTGTCTCTAGGCCTGGCTCTCAATCCACTGAGCTACCCAGCTGCCCCTCCCCCCCCACCCTGAATATTCTTTTGCCAAGAATTTATGTAGAATCTGCTAAGAACTTCATTAACATGCTCTTTCCCCTGCCTTTGAGATCTTTAGTAAAGATATTCAGAAAGCACAAATGCATAGTTTCCTAGGTCCTTCCTTACCATTTGTTTGTGATCATTCCCCTCACTATTGTCCCCTTTCTAATCCTCTTTGCAAGACTTGTATGTGGGCCAATGGAAATTACCCTTTTCACATAACCTATTAAGGGATGTTTTCTTAAGTCTACATGCATCTTGATAAAAAGAGATGCTTGAAAATAATAATAGATTGCATTCTATAATGCCTTCTAGCTCCAAGGCATTTTTTATTTTTTATTCTAGGTCTCTGTATCTAACTATTGTAGGACCTCCAGGAAACCACTTCCCTTCTCTAATCTTCAGTTTTCTTATTTGTAAAATGAAGGCATTAGACCCTAAAGGTCAGTCAATCAGTCAATAAACATTTGCTGTGTGCCAATAATTGTGTTAAATGCTGGGAATACAAAGGGAGATAAAAGATTGGGATTGCTCTTAAGGAGCTCACTTTCTTAAGGTCCCTTTCTTCTTTGATTTCATTTGATCCTTCAAGGATCTCATTGGATTGGTGGAGCAAATGTTGCAATTCCCACTTTTCAAGTGAGAAAACTGGGGTCAAGAGGCTGCAGTTTGACTCCAGCCCAAGCCTTTTGCATTCTTTCCCCTAAAACTTTCCAGCTGTCTTCCTGACACTCCATAACTTTAGAAATGATCTGGTAAAAATCTTCTCCATTAAAATGGCACAGAAACTGGAGCCAGTGGAGAACAATTAGTTCTCCAAAAGAAAAATATACTAAAGATACACTAAATTTAATCTGAATTATTATTTTCTCCATCACTTTCTTCTAGGCAATCAATCAATCAAACAATACATCAGGTCCAATCTGTAGCATTCACTGATTTTCAAGGTGTAAATAAATGAAACTTTATCAATCTGTCATGAGCCCATTTCAGGCTGGCTTCTGAACACCCCTGTATGGCTTCCTTTATCTTATGTGATAAATATCTTCCTGGACTAACTACCTGCTTCCCTTAACTCAGATTCTTAGAAATCACAAGATCATAGACTCAGAGGTCCAAACAGCCTCAAAGACCATCTAGTTTAATTCTTTCATTTTATAGATGAGGAAACTGAGTCTTCCAAAGGGGAAATGATTTACCAAGTTCATACAGGTAGCAGAACTAGGTGTCAAATCAAACATGCTCTCCTATTGTACCAATTTCTAATAACCTAATGTCTGTTCTTTGTCTCAGAGAGAATGGTACAGTGAGTCTTGAACTTAACCTGAAATATCTGGGTTCTAGGTCCTACTCTATCACTATAATTCAAGGTGACTTTGAACAATTCCCTTTAATCTTTTCAAGCCTCCATTTATCCATCTATAAAATGAAGAGAGAAATCTATCCATCCAGTTGGATAACTGTGAGGAAAAACACTTTTAAAAACCTAAATGACATAGAAAGGGACATTGATTGAATTCCCATTATATTCAAGGCACAATAGTAAGTACTGTGGGGAATACAATTTTGAGGAGGAAAAACAGCTTGTCTGAGATTCAATCAATGAAGGATCAAACAAGCATTTATAAGTACCTGCTATGTACAAGTTACTGAGGATAGAAATATAAGGGGAAAAAGATGTTCCTGCCCTGAAAGAGCTTGTATTTTACTGGAAATCAACAAAGTGTGCATACTATGAATTAGTAAAGTTGGACTGAAGTTTAATTTAATGGATAAGGGTTGGAATTGAAGCCAGAAAGATCTCAGATCGGCTTTCACCTTGCCACTTTTTAACTCTATAAACCTACACAAGTTCCTTAGCCTCTTTGAGCCTCAGTTTCCTCATCTGTAAAATGGAGTTAGACCAAGAGTCTCTCAAGTCTCTTCCATTTCTTAATCTATATAATCTTATCATCCTACTGATTTTTTTCTAGTGTTGAGTCTGCCATGTCCTCGCCTTTTGACCTTGAGTAAAATACTGACTTCCTATGGGCCTAAGTTTCTTTAAGTGGAAAGTTAGAAGTCTGGAATAGATGCTTTCTAAGGTCCTTCCCAGATCTAATCTGTGAAAATGGAGATAGAATTCCTTTTGCTGGACTCATTCATACCTTCTCTGATAGGCATAAATTATGGACTAATTTGGATACACCAAATAAAACAGGAATTTAGACTTACAGAAAGTGACAATATGGTATATAATTCAGAGCTTGAAAATATCTGTGACATCGATGGTCTAGAGTCTTCTTTCATGGACACAAATCATAACCTCTCTACTCTTAAGTAGTTTTTCAATAAAATAATGATAATTAGAATGTGTGTGTGTATATATATGTACACATATGTATATGGACAGCTGTGTGACTTGGTGGGTAGAGGTAGGCTCTACTCAGTTGAATCTAGCCTCTACTTACTAATTGTGTGCCTCTGGGCACTCAATCCCATTTGCCTCAGCTTCCTCACCTGTAAAATGAGCTGGAGAAGGAAATGGCAAACCACTCCAGTATCTTTGCCAAGAAAACCCCAAGTGGTGTCACAAAGAGTCGGACATGATTGAAAGGACCGAATGACAAAAAGCATGTAATGTATTTAGGCTGTGAGGTATGTATGCTCACATATATAGGTATGCTCACATATACTTATAAAAATGATCTCATAGGATTCTCACAACAACCTTGAGAAGTAGCTGTTCTTATTGTCTCTTTTAGAGATGAAGAAACTGAGGCTGATAAAGTTACTTGGCCAGAGTCAGGCAGATAGTGAATTTTGGAAGCAGCATTTGAACTCAAGTCTTCCTAATTCCAAGAATTATGCTCTATGCACTGTGCTACCAAAAATAAATTATCATCTAGGAATCAGCCTTCATAGAGTCATATATTCAGATCTTAAAATATGTTTAATGACCATTTAGCCCAACTATTTCATTTTACAGATAAGCATACTGAGGCACAAATAATTTAAGTGATGCCCAAGGTCATACAGATATTAGGTAGTGTAGTCATTGTTCAAATAGAAGTCCACTGGCTCCAGGTTTGATTATATTTCCATTATACTATACACTTTTTTTGTGGCAATAAAGCTCTACAAATTTGGCTAGGATAAATCTTTCAATAACAGTCCATCCTTAGGTCCAACCTTTTCAGCTTGGTGGAACTTCTCAGAAATTGTCTTCTGCTATTAGAGTCTTTAAGGACCAAGAATCCTCTCAAGACTACTCTCAGGTGTCAGCATTGATCAATTGCAATCAATTGTGATTGCAATCAATTTCTATTCTATCTATCCTCTACCTTGGACAGATACCATTTTTTTAAGCCCGTACTTCCATCTTAGAATCAATTCTGTGTATATTGGGTCCAAGGCAGAAGAGCAATAAGAGTAGGCAATGGAGGTTAGTGACTTGCTCAGGGTCATACAACTAGGAAGTATTTAATTTGAACCCCAAACCTCCTCTGGGTCTGTCTCTGGGTCTGGTTCTCAATACACTGAAATACTTAGCTGCCTGCTTGGACAGTTACCTTTAAGGTGACAGAAAGAGCATCTCCAGTCCTGCCATTAGTTATATAGGACTTTGTGGGCAGGACTGGTCTCAAGAGGATAAAAACAACTCTTCAGAGTTAAAAAAAACTAAGCCTTGTGGGGTACAATATAAGAAATGATTTTCTAACAATTAAAGGTGTTCAAAAATTGAGCGATAATTTTATTATTTAAATGCCAACTGTTTGTGAGACATTGTATAAGGTCTTGGAGATTCCAATGCAAAAATTTTTCTTAATTTTCAGCCTTCATTCAAGAGTTTACATTTTCCTCATGCAAAATGGTGTGGTGAAGTGGTGATTCCCCTTTCACTATAAATATTCCATCAAGCAGTATGACCCCTTGCCAGAGATATGATAGAGGAGACGTATTCTTTAAGAATTTAGACATGAAGATTTCTAAAATCCATTTCTACTTTGACGTGCTAAGATTGCATGAATAGGAGCCCTCCAAAGACTTTTCATAATAGACCTCAGGAGTCATAGTTAATTTGACAAACCAATGTATTGACCAACTGATTCCCTTAACTTTTTTTTTTAACCTTATCTTCCATTTTAGAGTCAATACCATGTATTGGTTCCAAGGAAGAAGAGTTGTGAGGGCTAGGCAATGGGAGTTAAGTGACTTGACCCGGGTCACACAGCTAGGAAGTGTCTGAAGCCAGATTTGAACCTAGGATCAGGTTTCTAGGTCTTGCTCTCAATCTACTGAACCACCTAACTTCCTCCTGATCCCTTTAACTTAACTTTATTATGGTTAATATTGCTACCTAATGGCCATGATCTCCCAGACTCTATACATAGAGTTACCATTTTGAAAAGTTTATATGTTAATCACTTTCCTTCAAAAGTCCAGTTCAACTTCATATTTTGTGAGAGTTCAAAAGTACAAAGTTAATGTCACCCAGAAAAAAAAATTACTCCCCTTCCCCCCCAATCCTTGGAAGGAAATACTGATGATTGCTCTTAATTAAGGAAATGCTCTAAAGTACCTTCCTGTTGATATTTTAACCCACTGAAGTTTGGACCCACTTATTTGCTCTGCGATAAGTCATACTCAGCAGTGTTTCCCTTGCTTATCATATAAGTACCCTCCAGATGTCCTCAAATGAGAAGTCTGTTTTCTATAGCACAGTGTCCCACAAAAACCAATGCTTTATAACTCCAAGGTGCTCTCTGGCCACAAGTTTAGTGTTGACTCCTCTCTTGTTGACCCTTTTCAAGAATCAAACTATAATCAAAGACTCCATTATTATTTAACACAGGCTCTTTGCAAGTGGATTTTGAGCCAGTAAAAGAACTCTGACTTTTGTTTAATATAGGGGAAAGAACATTGGAATTGGGGCCAAAGACCTACATTTTATTTTCAGCTATGTCTCTTACTAGTATGTTACATAATCTATCAACAAATATTTAATTGCCTACTATGTCCCAGATCTCATACCAGACACTAGAGATACAAAACCAGAAATGAAATAGTCCTTGCCCTCAAGGAGTTTGCCCTCTTTTAGGAAAGACATCTATAACTATTTATCTATAATTAATATAATGTAATTTTGAGGAGAGGCAGCACCAGTGATGGAGAAATGAGGAAAGACCTCACATAGAAAGTAATCCATGAGTTGAACTTTGAAGGAAATGTATTCCAAGAGGTAGAGATGGATAGTACGTTCTAAGTATGAGAAAACTCTTATATAAAAGCATGGAGAATTTTACACAAATAGACACATGTATACAGTAGGGTCCCATACCTACAGGGTCTACAGTTCAAGACCTACCAGGGATGGCCAAAACCAAGGAGATAAAGCAAATACCTGTTGTTAACCTTGAGTAATTGAATCTGTAGATTATGGAATCAATGGTTACAGGAGTACAACTTCACTACCAGCACCACTTCTTAACACTTTGGAACTATTATTGCAGTAAATAAGGGCTTTTTTCAACAAAGGCTATAAGTAACACAATCAGTGAAATATGAAGTGGACTGGATAAAAATTTTACATGGGAGCAAGTGGGTATAGGGACAAAGAGATATGAGTCATGTACTGGGCTGGTGGACTTTACTGTGTAATAGCCTGTATTCTCTTGCCAGGCAGTTTGAAACCCATGAACCATTTTTTTTCCTTGGAATTTTCCAAATTTTCCAATTTTTTCCCCTGTGATTGTGTGTAATGGAATTAGATTATATTGAATCAGCAGACACAAGGGCACAACTGTATATATTTTGATAGATGTATGTGTTTATGTTGAGCCAAGAATATATCTTTTTAGTTTATGTGCTTGATAGATATGGATTGATACTGGGATTTTACATTCATCATTGAGCTAAGAATTTCTCCTATTGTCCATGTGTCTAATATGTCCAATTAAATCTCTCTGTCTCTTTAACTTTAAAGAGCATTTTTCGAAAGAAGAGGGGAGGTATCCAGGTGTTCGACTGCCAAATTCTCTATTGATCACTACCTAGAAGATCCCTAAAATACTTTTCTTCAATTGATTTGCAGCATTGACAGGCTTGGTCAGTTGCCAGTCTCTTTTTATCTCTCCACCCCTTCCTTATAAAGGTATCAATTTGGCTGGCATCATTTCTTATCTCCCTTAATCTTAATTCCAATCTTCCCTTTTCATCTTTCTTCCCCAAGCCTTCAAGACACATAATGTATACTTTAGGGAACATTTGATGCTGTTTAGGTAAGACTTCTTTCATTTAAGTCTTCCTCTGATGCCCCATCATAGTGTCAAGGTGACCTTGGTCACTCAAAAGCTATGTCAAAAGAATAGAAGATGGACAGGCTTGATAAATGGGCTGTACGTCAGTCTTCCAGTAAGGAATCTTGCAGTTTGCTAAGGCTCCACACCAATGACGTGGCAATTGTCATTATTCCTTTTTTTTTTTTGAAAAGGTAGAACGGAATTATGATCTGCATTGACATAGAAATGCCTCCAGATGGAAATCACAGATCTTTGCGATATTGAAACATAAATATTAGGTCATATTTAATGATATTTTCCTAATGTAGATTACCCTTATCTGATATGTTGGAAAGCATCTATGTGATTCCTATCTTACTTTTACCTTTCTGAAATTTCTGTGAATTGCTCCCATCTCCATACCCAAAATGTTTGGGGCTATTAATGGAAACATTACTTTATTCATTCAACTACTCTTTTCTATCAAAGCGGTCCACATTCAGGGGTCTGGGATGTGTGCATGAGTCATCTTAGAGCAGAAACTAGAAGGGGATAGAATGGGGAAAGGAGTCGGGGAGAACAAAGCCCTTTGGAAGTTGCTCCTTGTGTTTGCTCCCCCATTTCACCTATTCCACAGAGCAGGAAATCATTCCTGTCTTTTTAGTTCATGGCAAAGAGTCAAATACTTACTTCAGTTGTCAGTTTTAGGCCAGGAATCAAACTCAGCTTGTTAATTATTCACTAAGGTGATGACTTTGCCCTTTTCTTAAGAGAGGGTTTGCCTGTTGTGTTGTAATAGTTAAGGTAGGATTCCAGCTTGTAGTATAGCTCAATACTTTATAATTTTACAAATGGACTCAGAAAGGGTCACAGAACAAATATATTAATATTGCTCTTTGTTTTAAAGTCATGTAATTCAATCAAAATGCTAATAGTTTGAATTTGGGGATTTTTGTGGCTATTCACTTTATATTTGCTTGACCATCAATAAAAATTAAAATAAATAATTTTTTGGAGGTTCCTGTTTCTCTCCATCAATTCATTCAAAGACTTTTTATATAACTTGAAAATCATGCAGAATGGTGAGTTTCATTATCTAATAAGTTTTTCTTATGTGAACATACCTGAACATGTTATGACTTTTCTTAGGCTTATCAGAGTTACCAGCATTACATCTTGCACTTTGTGGCCATTGTTAATAACTGAATAGCATTCATAAAACAAAGAGAAGCACTGCTCCAACATTGACAGAGCTTATTGTAAGCAAGAATTCTGGACAAAGACTGATTAATTCAGGAGCTACTGTGTGGTGCAAAACAACGTATATAAAATGACTCATACTAATGCTTGCCAGAGTTAGAATGAGCATAATTGGGGAAACTGTTGTTAGACTTTATATCACTTGGAGTAAAATGGTGCAGATTTAGCACATAATTAAAAAATTTTATTTTATGTATTTTTCTGCCTCTATTTTCTGATTGCCAGTTGTCTATATCTGAATTCTCTTGTGTTGTTTGTGTAAAATGAGGTCCTACTCTTGTGTATGTGTGTATATTTATGCACAGACACACACCCAATATATATATACATATATACTTTTATTAAGAGTAAGAGTAGATGCGTTGTAGTGCATGAATGCAATGGACTACTACTATATCATAAGAAGCAGTAAGTATGAAGAATTCAAAGAATCAAGGGAAAACTTACATGAACTGATACAAACAACAAAGGTAATACAATAATGTAAACTAGAAGACACTGAGATAATTTCAATGCTGAATGAATATATTGATCTATCTTGGCTTCAGAGAAGAGATAAGGAATTGATCCTCCATCATTTCTTCGGAGAATTGGAGGTGCCTAAAGGTGAGGATGAGAGGAGCTCACATACCAAGAGTATCTACCTTACAAAGTTGTGATAATGATCAAATGAGATGAAGTTCTTTGTAAACCTTCATGTACACTTGTCAATATACAATGGACTTGACTTTACTGTACTATATAATGTCAATTAGTATTATTACCCAGGAGTCAGAAAGTCTAGCTTCTTGTGTGAGACTATCAAAGTCAAAACTGAGATTTTCAAGAGGTTAAATGCTTGGAGAAAAACAAACATATTTAGAATCAGAGGACCAGTTTTTGAATTTTAGCTCTTCTACTTCTTGGGCAAGTGACGTAATACCTCTGGGTGGCATTTACCTTATCTGGATGATGAGGATGTTGGACTGGAAAACCTCTGAGGTTTCCTTTCAAGTCTGTAGACTTGATTGTGTCTGTGAACATGTACCAGTTGGGTGATATGGCAGATAGAGCCCTGTATCTGCAGATAGGAAGAGCTGAATTCAAATCCATCCTCTGGCACTTACTAGCCGTGTGATCCTGGTCAAATAATTTATTATCTGCCTCAGTTTTCTCATTTGTAAAATGGAGATAAGAGCAGCACCTACCTCGTAGGGTTATTGAGAGAATAAAGTGGGATAATATTTTTAAAAACTGCTTTATAAACTTTAAAGAGCTAAATAAATGTTAGCTATTATTATTACATAGAACATATGGAGCCACACATGTATTTTTTGTGCACAATTTAATAGCCCAGAAAATCCGGAGTTTACTACCTCTTGTGTAGCACCAGTTCTAAAGGGGTGATACACTCCCTGTTCTTTTTTCCTTTTCTTTTTATTTAAATGGATCTAAGTTTAGTAATGGATCTAAGACAGAAAGGCAAGGGCTCGGCAAAATAGAGTTATGACTTGGCCAAGATTACACAGCTAAGAAGTGTCTGAGGCTAGATTTGAATCCAGATCCTCCCAACTCCAGACCTGGCACTCTATCTCCTGTGCTACCTAGCTGCCCCTAAACTCTGTTCTTAATGAATTCTCTGAAAACCTGTTTGGTAAAAGGGCCCGTCTGGTGGCAAATGGCATGAACTGGAATTTGTCAAAAAATGTGGTTTGTAAGAGGAGTGAATTGCAATTTAAATGGCTGAAAAAGCCCATTTCCATCCAGCAGCATGTTCTGGATGCTACCTCCAGCCTTGCTCCCAGGGAGCAGCCATCTCTTGTTACAGAAATGAAATGGGATTTTTATTTTTTCTTTGCAGCTCACCAATACATTGAAATCAGCCTTCCAGAGGCCACTGCAGACCCCATTCCCAGAAGTATCAGAAGGCTTTGAAGATATTCGATGGTTTTGTAAACAGAAGTTAACCATTGAACGACTATGTCGAGCCTGGCATATGGCTCTCAGGCCTCTGAGCCCACAACCCGACCCCACAAACAACTAACTGTTCATTACAAATGACATAAAGCCAAGAGCTATAGTCTGACTATGGAAACGGGAAGAATTTTCTTCTTCATCACCTATTCTTCTCACCACATGCTATTTGCAAAGGGGTCAATATTCCTCTCTGCAGCAGAAATCAAATCACAGTGATTCACATTTATATTTTGTTTAAGATAATATACTGAGGTAGTAGTGGTTTATACTAATGGCTTTGAAACCTTGAAGACTTGGATTCAAATTCTGCTTCTGACACGAGCAACTCAATTTATCTTCTAGTGTTTCAGATAACTCTCCTTTCTTTTTTTTTCTTTTCTTTTTAACATTCATTTTTTAATATTTCAAGTTCCAAATTCTCTACCTCATGCTCTTTCCACCTCCCACTGAGAGGGCAAGCAAAATGATATCAATTTTATATGTGAGGCCACATAAAACATGTTTCCATATTAATGATGTGCTAAAAAAAGAAAAAGAAAAACAAGAACAAAAACAAGAACAATAAAGTGGAAAAAGGAATGCTTCAATCTGCACTCAGAGTTGATCAGTTCTTTCTCTGGAGGTGGATAACATTTTTCGTCACAGGATCTTTGGAATTATGCAGTAGACTTTAAGATTTAAAATTAACATACAATATCTCCAAGCATTATATTTAATAGGATTTATTAATAATAACTAAAGTAAAAAGCTAGAGTAAAAAGGCATCTAACCAAGCCATGGGAAAAAGAGAGAGCTAGAAGAGGAGTTAACCACAACAATATACAAACAATGTAAGCACACAACTTGGGACGGAAGGGAAGAGGATGCTGAGTAATGAAAATGAATTCTGGGAGATGGAGTCCAAAGGTTCAAGATTTCTATTTAATAGAAATAAGACTCTTCCCCTCCACCTTTTTTTTTTTTTTTTTTTTAAATCTTTACCTTCCATCTTAGAATCATTACTGCACATTGGTTCCAAGGCAGAAGAGTAGTAAGGGCCAGGTAGTAGCCATCACACAGCTAGGAAGTATCTGAGGCCAGATTTGAATCCAGGATCTCCCATCTATAGGCCTGACTTTCAATCCACTGAGACACCAATTTGCTCCCTAGACTCCAAGTTTTGGTAGAGAAAGTTTCACAGCAGAGCTCCCAAAGACAATGAAATCTGAGGTCCAGGCCCTGTTCCTATTTTTTTAAGTCCTCTAAATATTTTCCTTACAGCAATCTTGTGCCACTAGGTAGTATCATTTTACAGATAATGAAACAGAAGTTCATAGGTTGATAGACACTTGTCTAAGTCACCAAACTAAGTGGTAGAGCTGAAATTTAAAAGTCCATTCTCCAGATTCTCGGCAAGATCTCTTTCATCTACATTAAGGTTCTAATTCATTCATCATTTTTCCATAGAAATGAATTCTCCAGATAATAGATTAATCCTTGAAACATCTAAAATTTAATCTTTTTTCCTAATCTTTCAAAATATAATTACCTGCCTTCTTTTTTCTTTTCTTTTTATTACATGTAGGAACAATTGTTTTCTGACACTTTAGGATTCAGATTTTCTCTTTCCCTCCCCTAGGCTGTAAAGAGTCTGATAAAAGATATAACAGTGTTTCTATGCAATACATATTTCAGTGATAGAAGATACACATCATGAATCCCTTGTGGTTATCTTGGAAACTTGCTTTGCTGGTAATGATTTAGTCCTTCATAGTTGATCCTGATTCTCCTCACTTTACTCTGCATCAGTTCTTATAAGTCTCTCCAGGTTTTTCTTATCTTCTCCTGTTTGTTGTTATGGCACAGTAGTATCCCATTACAACTATATACCACAACTTGTTCATCCATTCTCCAAGTGATGGACGACTCTTCAGTTTCCAATTTTTTGCCACTACAAAAAGAACTGCTAAAAATATTTTGGTACAAATAGATCCATTTCCCTTATCTCTCATCTCTCTGGGATGTAGGTCCAGTAATGGCATTGCTAGGTCAAAGGGTAGGCAAAGTTTTATGGCTCTTTTAAGTCTGGTTTCATATTTCTTTCCAGAATGATTAACAGTTCACAGTTCCAACAACAATCTTTCCTGCCTTCTTAAACAGAGTATGCATAGACTTCTTAGTATTCTTCCTACTACTTGTTACTGCCTAGGTTATAAAATTATCTTACTTATATTCATTTGATATGACTCCTTGCCTTCAATATGCGTCCCTTGTTCAAAGTGATATTCCACTGACCTTCAAGGGTCACAGAAAGGGCAAAAAGGACCATAGAAGCATGTTTGCTATGGCCAGTAGTATGGGAGAAAGAACACTAAAGTTAGGAGAATTCAGATCCTTAGAGGGAAAATTACTGACTACTGATAAACCATTTACCCTCTCTAAAACTCATTTTTTTTATCTGTAAAATGAAGGCAATACTTGAACTCAGAACTGTTGAGAGAAAAATCCTTTCTAAACTTTTCAGTGCTTTAAAAACTTGAGCTTTGATTATTGGACCTGTCTTTTGTGCTGTACTGGTTTGTCAGGAAGTGTAACACCTCAGTCCAACCCATGCCAATGGGCTATTTTGGAAGCAGGACAATTGGCTGCCTTTCCTCCCTTCCTCCAACTACAACTGCACTGGATTCTTTAAAGAGGAAATTCATATGGAGCCAGGTTTTAATTTTTCCTCTTGATGATCTGAGTTTCTAATAAATTCCTCCTTTGATTCCTTGTTTCATGGAGTTGACTTTGGATCCTTGAAAGATATTCTTGTTCAGTCATTTCAGTTAGGTATGACTCTTTGTAACGCTATTTTAGGTTTTCTTGGCAAAGATACTGTAGTGGTTTGCCATATTCTTCTCCAACTCATTTTACAGATGAGAAGACTGAGGCAAATAGGGTTCAGTGATTTGCCCAGGAGACATAGCCAGTAAGTGTCTGAGGCTGGATTTGAACTCAGATCTTCCTGACTGCAGACCCTGGGCTCTATTCTTGTGCCACCCAGCTGTTCCATGAAAAGCAAGTGACCTTGAACAAATTTCTTAATTTCTATCGGCATTAATTTTCTCATCTATAGGATGGGGAGAATAATCCCTTGATATCACAGGGTTGTTGGGAAGCAAACACTTTATAGACTCTAAAGTACTGTAGAAATGTGAACTATGGTTATTACCTCCACTGTTTCCATAGCTCTTTTTCTAGACATTGCCTTGAGAGCTACAAATGGGACTTAAAACTCCCAGATGAGAAAAGACAAGTGGAGAAAAGTTGAAAGTCTGTTCAGGTAGCAAGGTGACCTCAGTTCTTACATAAACACAACAGTGCAGACTTCCTCTCTTCCTTTCCTTCCCAAAGCTTTTATAAAAGGAATTTAAAACTACCCCAAATATGTTCTGTGGAAGGTAAAACCTCAGGCTGTAAAGGTTTGTTGAAACTCCCTAAGCCAGGGTGCCTTTGGGAAGAAATCTTGAGCTGAGGGCTTAAATGGTTTATCTCCAGTTCAATATTGACTTCTCTGCCAGCCAATTTTTCTCAGGCAGAAGAATTGAAACTGCTTACTTTCTCCTTCACATCATTGTTGGTTAGACATCCAATTGGAATATGGAGATAATCTTTATGTTTTCTCTCCTTGGGCTGCCTTGATTCTTGAATGGCACTGCCTGGAACCCCTTGGGAAAGGACACTGCATGGAAGTAGGAAAGCTCTCACCTTAGATCAGTCCCTCATCATCTCATGCCTGGATGATGGCAGTGACCTCCTAATTGGTCTCCATTCCTCAAATCTCTTTCTACTCCCTTCATCCTCCACATGGCTACCAAAGTGATGTTCCCATTATTCAACAAATTCCAATAACTTCCAATTTCCTCCAGGATCAAATATTAGTTACTTAAAAGTTCTTTACAACCTGCTCCAATGATAATCTTTCACATTATTCTCTTCCTTGCACTATAAGACCAAGTTGACCTGCTCTTCTTTATGTTCTTCATACTGTAAGGGGGGAAAAGGTTTTGTTTTTGTTTTTGTCGAATATATTAAAAGATGGTCGCCAGAGGATTGAACAGTCAATTAAGAATAATCTCAAGTCAAAATTGACTTTTATGGAAGTTTATTTACAATTGAGAAGACAGGGAGGAAATAAGGAAATAAGAATCTAACACAGTAGGTAATTTACTAAGATCCTCTAATTAATCTAGGTAGATCTAATTAACACTCAGCCAAGAGTCAGAGGGCCAGAAGCCCAGAGGTGAATGAAGCAAAGCTTCATTCACAGAGTCTATTAAAAGAAATTCCTTAAGAGAAGTTCAAGAAGATTCAGTCAGTCTTTAAACTCACCATGTGGAATTCAAAGAAGATATTTAAAGCAGTCTCACCAAGGTCTCAGTGTTCCAGCCAACACTCCTCCACAAACCAGGAAAACTAGAAGACCTCCTTCACCGGCAGCCCTCTTCACCAGAAGACCTCTCACTCACTCAACTCCCTCTTTTTAAAGGGGTCACTTCCTGTGCCTTCCCCTAGTTTGCCTGTCAAATCACAATAGACGCTTCTCATAGACTGCCTAGGGGGCGGTTAGTCCATTCTGATTCGTAACTCATTCTAGCACACGTGGGTTTAAGGACCTCCAAGAATTTGGAGGTGCTCTCACCTTTGATGATTAAATCTAAAGACAGGCAGTGTAGACTTAATCCAATGATCATAATACATAGCTTTCCAATTTCCATCTTCTTACTTTTGAATTGGCTTTTGCACATGCCTGGAACATATTCCATCTTCATCACCATTTTTCAAAACCTTGTTTCCTTCAAGACTCTGTTTAAGTATCATTTTTGGCATGTGGCCTTTCCTAGTTTATCAATATCTTCAATTTCTATGATATCTTTCTCCATTTTATCTCAGCCATCTGTGGCCATCCTATTCCCATCCTGCTCCCTGCCTTCTTCTTCCTGCCCTGTATTCATACCAGACCTTACCATCCCATAGAATTGCTCCACTTTCCTCTGCAAGATTCTGAAATCTGAAATCTGCCTTTCTGGTTAGTCTCACATCCCTACTACATCATTCCTCTTGAGTCTGAACTTTTCCCTCTCCATGAACTTCAGTTACTTCTTTCCCTATTCTCTCAGTCTCTCTTCCCTTTCCATTATAATCTTGAAGATTAATACAATGCCTCTTTTCTGATCTCTTTCACTGGTTCATTCTCTTCTTCCTATCTTATTTCTGTTGACATAATCAATATTCTCTCAAGTATCCTGGTTCAAAATCTGAACCATCTTGGATTCTTCTCTTTCCCATTTCCCTGGATTTAAAGAGTATTTAAATTCTGCCATGTTGACTCTCAAAACATCTCTTATGTCTTTTTCTTTCCTCTCTACTCACCCTGCAACCACTCTAGTTTAGATCTGTATCATTTACTTGTCCTCTTACCTAATCTCCCTCCTCCATGCTTTCCCTTCTCTAGGTTATTCTCTATACAGAACAACTAAAATAATATTACAAAGAACTGATGATGACTGCCCATTATTTTTTTTAAAACCCTTACCTTCTGTCTTGGAATCAATACTGTGTATTGGCTCCAAGGCAGAAGAGTGATAAGGGTAGATAATGGGAGTCAAGTGACTTGCCCAGGGTCACACAGCTGGGAAGTGTCTGAGGCCAGATTTGAACCTAGGACCTCCTGTCTCTATGCCTGGCTCTCAATCCACTGAGCTACCCAGCTGCCCCCAAGACTGTCCATTATTGATTCTTTACTGCCCAGAGGATATACAATGCAAATGGTACCTAAATCCCTCTAAAACCTGTCTTTTCAGCCTTATTTTCACATAACTTCTCCATATTCTCTATTGCAGCTAACTGTATCCTCCTCTGTTGGCTTCCATGAATTTGTATAGTCTGTTTCCTATATTTGGAATATGCCTCCCTCTAACCTCCTACCCCCAAGTTGAAATAATCATCTTCTTTTTTATTTTTCTTTTCTTTTTTTTTTAAACTCTTACCTTCTGTCTTAGATTCAATACTGTGTATTGGTTCCAAGACAGAAAAGCTGTAAGGGTTAGCCATTGGGGGTTAAGTGACTTACTCAGGGCCCAATAGCTATGAGAAGTCATATTATAACCTCAGGACCTCCTCTCTCTAGGACTGGTTCTCAAAGCATTGAGCAACCTACCTGTTCCTACTCATCTTTCAAGGCTCAAATTGACTTTTATCTCTTCCATATTGCTTATCATTCCTGGTCACTCCTTGGCTTGAGGCTAAAAATGTTCTTTCTTCCTTAAACTGGTTTATCATAATTTGGTCTTGTTGTTTCCTTTCCCCTAATCACATTAAAAAAATTTTTATATCTTACTGGTATAGATGCTAAATAGCCCCTCTATTAGACTATAAGCTTTGTAAAGCCAAGGACTATGTCCTTTGACCTTTTTGCATCCCCAGGCCCTAGTGGCCTTTTATGTAGTCAGTACTTTGTAAATGTTTGATGAATTGAAATAAATATCTCTTTCCAAGATTCTACAGCAATTTGGGAAGAGGGTGGTAACTGTAAGGAGTGCTATCCCCAAATCCCATCACACTTATTTAACTATTAGTCCTTTGAGGATAGGAACCATGCCTTGGTTAGCTTTGTATCTCTCCCAGTGCTTGACCTGTGGTATACTGGAGAGTTGTCATTTTTTTTTGTTGCTTTTGTTGAGTGTTTATTGAATACCAACTAGAGGCACATCATGGTACTAGAAAAAGGGGTTGTCGTGGGCTCCTCAAAATGTAAAAGCAAGGTGGTACAGTCCCTGACCCTAAGGAATTTCTGTTGTGTGTCAGAATGTTTACAAAATCATACAAAGTTTTTACAAATCATTTTATGTGAAACAAAAGCTCAATAAAATGATTATTTTTATGATTTCTATTAACATAAATCATGATGATAATGAACCCATGGTGGGCTTAAAACAGAATGTTCTGAAACATTCAGCATCAGAGAACACAGCTTTACGCCCTGAAAACATGCACACAGAGAATTCTCTTGTGCGGCGTTTTACATACAGTTCTTTTCAATAATACATTCCCACCAAGAATTCTGTGCTCTTTCTGAGAGAATGTATCAGCTGGCACTCCTGGGAGGCCAACACAGCTTTGGAGCCGCCATTTTCCTGAATTTTCCTATGCTTACAGGCAGAGGAAAGTGTGCCCTGCTGGAGTCAGGCAGAACATTTTTAAAGTCAATTAATATGATCTTCACTAATAACTTACTTTCATATTAGTTTTAGTATTTATATTAAAGAGCCTACTTAGGTCTTTGATCCTGATGGAGACGTAGGTACTCTAAGGCAACATCAGTAGATTGTGCAAGGCAGCAGGTCCTTGCAAGCTGGAAAGGTTTCAAGCTTCAGTCTAGCCACAAACTACTTTATCCAAAAGGGATCAGGGAAGCAGAATCCAGAGAGACCTATTACCAAAGGGGTTGGTCCCCAGGAGATGAATATTTTAATCATCTTATGACATCTCAAGAAGTCATCTTGTATGGTACAAGTAGACTTGTACTAATTTACATTGCTTGAAAGAATGTTCATGTCAATGAAATCATGTATTTTCTAGCTATTGAGATATTTATAGCCACAGCAATCTAGTCATGTAGAAATGAGGAAACTGATATTTATAGGATCATAGGGTTTAGAACTTGGAAGTGCTTTACAAATCATTTAGTCCAGGGGTTCTTAATTTTTGTGTCAGGACTTTTTTTCTAGGCTGATAAGCCTATGGAGCCTTTCTCAGAGTAATGGATTTAAATGCATAAAATAAAATATGTAGGTTTGCTATATATATATATATGTAAATATATATGTATAGTTATAAACAAATCTAATTATATCACAATTTATGTTTCAAAATGAAAATAAACAAGTTTATAGATCTCTAGGTAAGAATCCCTAATCTATTCCTTCTGGATAAAATAACAGACCAAGCAAGATGAAGTGACTTGCCTATATTAATGTAGCTATAATTAACAGAGATGAGAGATGAACCCCAATTTTCTGGGTTTTAAGGGCAATGTTATTTTATTCTAAAATATAGGATGGAACTAGATTTAATTTAATTCAAACAAAATTAAAAAACAAACAAACGAACATATGATATACTAAAGACTGTGCTAGGCTCTGGAAATAAGAAGACAAAAACAAAACCCCCTACTCTCAAGGAGCTCAAATTCTATATGGGGACACAAGGTAGGAAGTATAAAGATATGGAATCCCACATGTGGGGAGAGGGAATGAAAAATGGGCCCTATATAGGCAATGAGGCCCATCTGTGGTAAGGACTCTGTCCCAACATGTAGCAATATATAGAACCCACATGAAAAGAGAGCTTGTGGGGTTCAGGACAGCCAGTCTTATATGTGTGACTTGAAAGGAGGAAGAAAAGATATCATTAACCTTTTTTCTCCCCATCTTTCTCAAAGGAAGACTTTCATTCTTGCCAAGAGAGGAAGCAGGAAATTGGGACCAGAAGCTACCACTATGCTTACCTTAGGGAGAGGGGGTACCAGAACAGAAGTATATTTATCTTCTCCCTTAAATATTGTTCATCTGGGGAATATGATCAAGTTTCACTTAACTTTTGATTACTCTGTCATTTTTGGGCAAGGAGACTCCAAGCTCTATATCCAAGATTTGACTCTTTTCCTCACCTAATAACAGTTCCATGATGAACATACATAGAGAATAGCAAAGAAACTCATTTATCCCAATAATTGCAAAACAGAAATCAGAAAATATATACAGGAGAAAATATATGCAAGATAATAAAGTGAAGGAGCTCTCCTTGGAAGTAAGATAACTAAGCTCAACCAAGAGAAATCGCCTTGGATCTCACCAAAGTAGCAACTCCTTGAAATTTCTTTAGTAATAAACTGGAAAGAGGAACATTTAGAGATTGCCCCATCCTCTCATGTCTTCTCAGAGTCTTTCTCTTCAGCAACCTGACCTCTTCCATCTTCTCTCTTGAAGCTAGAATCTGACTTGATGTTATGCTTAAAGAAGATTCTTGCTTGAGGAGTCTGGAAGGGAGATCTGCTTGAAGAATCCCCAAAGTGGGGACTGGAAGAGAACTGAAGTTCTTGACTCTGGCCAATTCCACCTTGTCCCTTGTGGAGGATTGGGCCTTCATCTCTATTGAGTTCTATACTAATGGACTTTAGAATAGGGGTTATAGTAGTTGTTGAAAGCTATCCAGCATATTCAGTAGGTCTGATAAGTTCGGCTTAGGTGACAAAGAAAGATGAGGAGACTCTGGATTCCTGTCAGCTCATGGTTCTATCTCCAAAGTGCCATTGAGTGACAAGTTTTATATATACAGAATTCAAACCCACTTCACACAAAGGCACAAAGAAACTTCACAGTTGTGCAGAAATACAAATTATGTCATATCAAAGCACAAAAAAACCTTATTGGCTTCAGGGTTTTCAAGGTGAAGATAAAACACAAGGCTAGAATTCTAGCCACCTTATTATCAGTAAGCTAGGTCTGGGAATACTTTTCTCAGGGGAGGAGAGTCCCTGCTGGAGGAGGTTTTGTTTATATTTGGCCTTGAATGTCTAGAAATAGATTCAGAGGCCAGGCAGCGTTTTGCTTAATTTCTGTCTTTTTAGTCTTGGAGAGAAATTGTTAACCTCTTAACTGTTGGTTTGCTAAGAACTTAAAGTTTTCCAATAAGACTATAATGCTTTCCAATAAGAAAAGGTGTGGATCATAAAAGGGGTCAAAAGAGGAGTCTCAATGGCTCCCAACAAGTAGTAAAGAGAGCATGAGAAAGAAGAGATGAAGTTTTCCAGAGAAAAAACTGTAGAGAAAAAACTAACAATTTCTAGACCTCTAGTTCCTCCTTTTGAGTTCATTTTATTAAAAATTTTCATCCTATGAAGATAATCATGACCATTGTGTAATGGCTCCCAAGTCATTCTATTTCTTTTTATTAAGAAGTTCAGCAACTGACTCACTATCTTCCTTTATTCCCCAATTCCTGTATGTATATTAGGGGACTTTAATATTAATGATGAAGCTTACTAATTCTGAGTCTCCTCCGATCTCATTATTGACTCCTCCACTATCTCTCAGTCACATACAGGTTTGGACACAACTTGGATCTTGGCATGTCATTGATCAAAAACTGACATTTCTCTGTGACTATAACCTCTTCTCATTCCATTTCTTCCTCTTCTTCTCCCCGCCTAACTTATTTTTTGCCCTGATTGAGATTGAGTATTCCACTCCCACTTCCCAATACTTTCTCAGGCACATATCTCAGCTAATCAGACCTTCCACTCTTACCAATCTCAATCTTGGAATTAGTGATTAAACACCATACTGTCCCCTACTGTGGAATCCCTGGCCTTCATGTCATATCTCTACTCATGCTCGGTCAAATATCAGCCCACAATTAGTTCTACCATCTCTCTCCTCTACTTCTTCTCAGTAACTATTCATCAGAGATGGAAGAAGCTATACAACCTTACTTGCGTATAACACAGATTCATGCTATCCAACTTCAGCTGCAGCCTCACTATAGCAAGGCAATCTTTTTATTCTTCCATAATTGAATCCTGATCACACTCACCAGAAAAGCTAGTCCAAGCTTTCTCTTCTTAATATTCTCACATATCCTCCTCCAACTCAGCTAAAGACTTTACTTCTTATAAAGAAAAATGAAACTATTCATTGCAAGCTCTATCTTCTTCCCTTTCCTTCATCTCAAAGTTCTCTGACATCACCCCACTCTGTCCTCCTTTTTTCCTAGTCTTAGAAAATGAGATTGCCTTTTTTCTTTTTTTCCTTGCCACAGCCATGCTCTCTTTACATATGCTCTCAGTTCAATCCTCTCCTGCCTTCTCTAGCAGATTAGCCCAAAGGTGATCTTCCTCCTATGCAGAATTTCCAAACTGTAGCTCTGCTATTTGCTAGCTTCATAAACTGGAATAAATCACTTGACTTCCTCCATTGCTTTCTTCATTAGCAAAAGATTATATTCATGAATGCTAAGATTCTTTCCAGTTTTAATATTCTATTTTACAAAATGGCACCATCAGATACAATAACATATGCATGTGTATATACATGCATGTATATGTGGATATATAATATTAATGTATATATCTATGTATACATACAAATATGTATACTTATCCAAAGATGCACAAGCCCCTGACGCAGATCATTCTAGTCAGTAGTTCTTGTTTGTCATGACAACGTCTGGGGATTTTCGCCCAGGCTAAAGAAGGACCTAGACACTTACTCAATGAATGATTTATTCAGAGTGGCTAGTGTCCATGTTTTTGTTTGTCAGTTACTCATGCTAATTTCATTTCATAATTATATCCCTACATCCTGTTAATGAGTAAATAATGTGTATAAGATCCTTTAGAAAAGTAACCATGGTCCCTGGAATTCCATGCTGGTTCTTAGTCATGAAAATCATAGAATTGCAACATTTTAGATTGGAAGGGACCAGAGAGATCTTCTTATCCAGTGCTCTCCCTCAAGTAGTAGAGTTGACCATACCAGTTAATCTCACTGTGCCCAAGAGATCCCAGTTTCTAATTCCAATCTGTTTTCCATCACAACCCTGTCTACAATTTACTAGAGTTTCTGGCAGGAATGGGAACAAAGGTTACCTGGGCACCTTGCCTGTTACTGTGTTTAACGTTAGCACTTTGCATGCACTTTTTAAAAAACTCTTACCTTCCATCTTAGAATCAATACTGTGTATTGGCTCCAAGGCAGAAGAGCAGTAAGGGCTAGGCAATGGGGGTTAAGTGACTTGCTCAGGCTCACACAACTAGGAAATGTCTGAGGACATATTTGAACACAGGACCTCCCATCTCTAGGTTCTCAATCCACTCTGTCATTTTGTTGTCCCCTTGCTACGCATGCTTATCCCCCACCCCATTAATCTCAAGGTTTTGTTGAAATAAAAGGTAAGTCCTTTCCCCAAAAGATGAATAATGCTCCTCATCATGCCCCTATTTCAAGCCCAGTCACAACTCCTTAAGGGTAAAAGCCTGATAGTAATGAACATTTATACAATTCTTTAAGCTTTTATTACCCCCATTTTATAGATGAGTAAAAAGCAGCTGAGAGAGGGGAAGTAGTTTTCCCAGAGTTATACAAGGTTGTAAATGTGTGAGGCAGCATTTGAACTCAGATCTTCCTCATGCCAACACCAGTGTTCTATGTATTGCACCACTTAATGGTTTGATGGAATGATGGAACCCATTCTATTTGTAATATGGAAATTAGTTCTTCCCCTAAATCCTATGTTAGTGTTGCATGAGATAAAGGAATATAAGGATACATATCTATATTTGCATGATACATATCATTATATACAAATATTATATCATAGGATGATAACAGAACAAAATGGTACTTTAACAATAATTTGAAGAGGAGAAATTTGAGACCCAGAAAAGTTGGAGGATTTTTCTTAATTTGCACAGCTATGGTAGAAATAAGTTGTTTTAACTCTATTTCTGAATATAGACTGCCTCCCTTTTTCATCATTTATACAAAAGGGAAATGAAAGTGGGGGTGGCAAAAGGCACTGAGAAGAACAGCACCTTGAACACTTCCATGTTGGTTGCTAAGGGTGACAGTGGATGGTATTATTAAAAAGAGTAATAGCATAAATAAGAGACTGATGTAGAATGTCTAAGGAATAGTTTCTGGTTCTTGGAAATGCAGGATAAGGGAAGAAGCCTAATACATAGCTCACCCAGTCCCACAGAGCTCCTCAATTTCAGTTTTGTGCTAAGCTGCTTAACTTCTCTTGGATGTGATCGGGCAGTCCCCATAGAGCTTCTAAGCCTAGGTGTTGTCTGGCCACTTATCCCTCTACTGCTAGATTATTACAAAGTGAGAGAATGCTCTTTGGGGGTGGTTAACCACCAAGCAACCCTTGCAAGGTTAGGAAGAGGCATCAGGGGCCCCAGGGGAAGGGAAATCATAAATCTTAAAATTGGAAGAAATCTCCAAATTCTTAATTGTAAAAATTCACATGTGTAAAATACTGCCAGTTTTAATATTCACTGCATTTTACAGATAAGGAAACTGAGACTCTGAGATGTTAAGGGATTTGCCTAAAGTCATTAAATTCACAAGTACCTGTGCTGACATTTGAATCCAAGACTAATGCTTCCAAGTCCAGTGCCTACATTTATCCAAATTAATCATCTTACCCCAACCCCTTACCCTCCCAACCTGGATGTAGGCTTCAAAAACAACCCTCTTCTTCTATTTCTGTTAATTTCCTGGTTCATATCTATATCATTTGAGGCTGCTGGGTGGTACAGTGAAGAGAGTGCTGGGCCTTGAGGTAGGAACACTCATCTTCTTGAGTTCAAATCTGGCCCTAGATACTCACTACCTATGTTAACCCTGTCTCCCTCAGTTTCCTCACCTATACAATGATCTAGAGAAAGATATGGCAAACCACTCTAGTATTTTTGTCAAGAAAACCTCAAATGGTGTACAAAGAGTTGGACATAACTGAAAAAAAATTGAATTGAATCCCTGGCCTTATCCTTAATTCTTCATTCTTTCTCAACCATATAGCCAGTCAGTCGCCAAATTTTGTCGTTTCTTTGTATACAATATCTTTGGAACTGACTTCCTTTTTACTACCTTAGGTTATCTTTCCTCATCATTAGGCCTTTATCACCCTTTTTACTTAGGCTACTGACAATAGCCTCCTATTTGATTTCTCTGCTTCCTGTCTCTTTCCCTTCCATCCCATCCTTCACTCAGTGACTAAAGCAATTTCCCTCAAGGGAAGTCCAATCATGCCATATCCTTTCTCTATAAAATCCATTGGCTTTGTATCACCTCTAAGACGAATTAAATTTTTTTCCCATTTGGCCTTTAAAAGCCTTTACAACCTGCTTTCAACCTTTCTAGATTTGTTTTATATTATGTCCCTTCTTCCATTCTGAGGTCTAGACATCCTGAGTTTTTTGTTGTTCTTCCATGTAACCTTCCATCTCCTCTTCTCCACCATGCCTAGAATATTTTTCCTCATCACTCCTATATTGTTGAATTCCTTGTATCCTATTAGATTAAATTCAGGTAATACATTCTATATGAAGCCTTTATGGAACCCCGCATATGCTAGTGTCCTCCTTCCCCAAATTATGTTATATTGATTTTGGGCATATCTATACAGGAGTGGGTTGTCTTCTCTGATAGAATGTAAGCTCCTTGAGGGCAGAGTTTTTTCATTTTTGTGTTTGTATCTCCAGCTCCTAGATCCTACATGAATGATTGATTAACTGAGTCATTTAATTGAACCCTACCTCTACGGGAGTACCCTCTGTAAAGTTTCTGGCAAGTTGTCATTTAGTCTCTATTTAGACTACTACTATTGTGGCAGCCCAATTCCACAGTCAGATAGCTATAATTTTGAGGGAAATATTCTTATCTAATGTGGAAATAGGTCCTTTTGCAACTCCAGACCTCTCATCCTAGATATGATCTCAAGGGCAAACTAAAATAAGTGCAATCTCTCTTCCTTTTGATAGCTGGTCAAACATACTTGAAGACAGCTCCATTGTCCTCAGTGGCATCTCTTATCTAGGCTAAAATCCCTAGTTCCTTCCACTGACTCTCATATAGCCCATCTCAGGTCTTCTTATTAAAACCCCAGCTTGAAAGAAGAAATATTTGTACTGGTCCTCTCATGGTGAGATCCAACAATATAAATTAACCACCTGAGAGGCAGAAGTGGATAAAGCCTCCATTTCAGAGCCACGAAGCTTTCAAGTTTGAATGTTGCCTCCAATACTTACTAGCTACACAATTCTGGACAAGTCACAATTTCTTCGTGCCAGTTTGCTTTTCTTTAAAATAGGGATTTTAATAGCACTTAGCTCCTCAAGTTAATGGGAGAATCAGATAATATGTTGTATCCAAAGTGCTTTGTAAACCTTACAGTACTATGGAAATGTCATCTGTTATTATAGGTGGCTTCATGGATAGAGTGCTGTACCTGAAGTTAGGAACCTGACCAGAGTTTGAATCCTACATCAGATACTTACTGACTGTGAGATCCTGAGCAAGTCACTTAGTCTCTCTCTGCCTCAGTTTCTTCCTCTGTAAAATTAGCATAATAGCACCTATTTTCTAGGATTGTCCTGAGGACAACATAACATAATATTTGTAAAGTTCTTAGCAAACCTTTAGGTACTATGTATAAATGCTCTTATAATTAATGTTAATAATTGCAATTATTAATATTATTGATTATAGACCATATAATTTATAATTGTTAATTAAGAAAATAATAATGTTAATAGTACTTAAAATATAATTAATAATAATAGTAAACAAAAATAAAAAATAATACTAAAACATTAGTGATAATGATTTTTATACTATCTCAAATCACAGGATCTGCCAGGTAGTTGGTGAGGGAACAGTGGGAGCCATGGAATTGGGATGATGAGAATGGGAAAGGCAGGATCGGCAGCTGGAACAGAATGCTCAGGTTGACACCAATGTTTGGTCAGATAAGGCCCAACATTGTAATGTGATGGCTACTACAAAGTAAAGAAATTTGAAGGACACTAACTAGGAATCTTGCCCTGACCTATACCAAATTATCTTTCTTTCCAACCATCTCCAACTCCTCCATTGTTTTCTGAACTCTTTTTAAAGAGAAATTATTTTTTTGAGTCAAACAACTGATCATTGCATCCTCCCTCAGGTTTAGCTTTAAGAAAAAGAAATTCTACTGAGATCAATAACAAAGGAGTGTAGTAAAAAGAGTAATGACTAGGTAGGAGCCTAGAGATTTGAGTTCTAATCTCTATCTCTGTTAATCACATAGCTGGTGAGCTGGTGGGATTCTGGAGATTTATCCCACCATATAGGATACATTAGAGTTGATCTCCTTCCAGGGGCTAGGACTCTATTAATTAATGTTGGCAAAGGACTAGATAAATGACATGTCTAGTCATTTCAATCATGTCTGACTCTTCATGACCTCGTTTGGGATTTTCTTGGTTAAAATACTAGAGAGGTTTGCATTTCCTTCTCCAGCTCATTTTATAGCTGAGGAAACTGAGGCAAAAAGAGTTAAGAGACTTGATCAGGGCCACAGAGCTAGTAAGTGTCTTTAGGCCAGATTTGAACTTAGTTCTTCTTGACTCTAGGCCCAGTACTTTATTCACTGTGCCACCTAGCTGCTAAATCTGGGTAAATGAGAAATAGTATTCATTGCATAATTTCTAGCCTCTGGGTGATATAGCAGATAGACACCAGACTTGGAGTCAGGAAGAACTGAGTTCAAATCCTTCTTCAGATATTTAGTAGCAGTGAAATCATGATCAAATTATTTATCCTCTCAGCCTCAGTTTCCTCATCCATAAATAAGGTACATTGATTCAATAGCCTTTAAAATCACTTTAAATTCTAAAAGTATGATCGTGTAGGAGACAGGAGCTGCCTCATGTTTCTCATTTTATAGAAGGAACAGAGTTAATAACAGTCACTCTCTGCAGCTCAGTTTTTTCATCTATAAATTGAGAATGACAATATTTGTATTGTCCTGATAAAGTTGGTGTAAGGAAAGTAATTTGGGACTTAAAGTTCTTAAAAATGTGTTATTAATAATGAGACCTATTGAATGTATCAAACTAGATATCTCCAGAATTCAAAGTTCAGTTAGAATGCTTTTCCTTAATTCCTTTTCAACCTGCTGCCTCTCCCAGAAATTAAATTGTATTATTTTGTACATATTTAAATATGTATGTTCTATTCTGATAGAATGCAAGTTCCTTGAAATAGTTTCATTTTTGTGTTTTTATCTCCAGGTACTACTACTAGCAATAGTACCTGGCACATAGCAAGTGCCTAATACTTTTTTTAGTCAATTGATTGATTAAAGGTTACAAGCTTAAAATTGAATCTAAGTTCATAAATCTCTTTAAAAAACAAACCAAAAAACAAACCAAAAAAACCTTACCTTCCATCTTAGAATCAGCACTAAGTATTGGTTCCAAAGCAGAAGAGCATCAAGGGCTAGGCAATTGAGGTGAAGTGACTTGCTCAAGGTCACAAGTCCATAACTCTTTAGTGTGAACTATAATATAAGAATTGTTTCTTCTGTGATTCTCCATTTCAACAGACCTAGGTAACATGGTAGCACTTATAAATGGGTGCTGAAAGAATGTAGGGATGGGGAGTGAAGAAAAGTGCAAAAAAATACTTTCCCTCAGACCTTAGTCAGAGGTTAGAGCTGAGAAAGGAAGACAGAAAGTAATCTGAGGAAGAGACCTTTGATGTGGGAGGGAGGAACACTTTCCTCTTAATAGGAGTTTTGGATTGGACAATTGTTAGGATCTCTTCCAACTTTGACCTTCTGTGTTATAAGATCTCTGCATAACTTTGACAGTCTACACTCTGAAGACCCCTCCAGTTCACATTCTTTGTTCCAAGGTTCCTTCTAACATGGATATTCTGTGACCGTAAAACTGGAATTGAGGTACGAATCACAAAAGGAGGTGATAATTATATTTAAAAAGTCATTTAGTGGTATCAGTTTGTCAAACAATAACCACAATAGAAGTGGATCCCAAGCCATCAAGTATTTACTAAGTTTATTCTCTCTTATAAGGATTGGAGGTACAAAGACAAAGTTATAAACAGTGCCTATCTTTAAATAACTTCAATTCTATTGGAGTGATATAATAAGTAACCAGATAATTTCATATGTGCTCATCTGAAGAGAAGGAAAAGAACACAAAGAACTAGAAGATCAGGAAAGATTTCCTTAGTCATTTAAGAGATTGCTCATTAGCAGATCCTTGAAGGAATTTAGGAATTCTAAGAAATAAAGGAGGGAGGCACATTTTAGCCATAAAGGAGATAGTTTGGACAATGAATACCTTTGGGACCCAGAAAGGCCACTATAAAACCAGAGAAGAGCTTCTTTTTGTAGGGGGTGTATGCATATGAAACCAGAACTGATTTCTCTCCATCAGCATGGCACCTTCATCCGGGAGCCAGATCTTGCCATGATGATAGCCTGGCTGGTGTTATTAGCAACAACAACAAAACCCAAAGCCAGAGTGGAAGCAGTTCTGGGCAATACACCATCCTGATCTTTAACTACACTGAGATCAAAGGATCATAGGTAAACCAGGTTTGAATTCTGGTTCTTCCAGTTAAGTGACATTGGGTAAGTTGTTTCCCCTCACTGAGCCTCAGTTTTCTCATGTATAAAGTAATAACATACTTAGACTTGTATTACTGAGTCTTGAAGTCTTGTCTTGAGGAAAACTTTGTAAACTGTAAAATGCAAGATAAATTTTAATTGTTACCATTATTATTCTACACTATTCCTGATCCTCTGTCCTCTGATAAGGGAAAATGGGTAGGTGAGATTGGAAGATTGGTAACTTATCTAGATAATATAATGTCTGCTATAGAAATAGTGTGGGCTAGTGGAAAAAATGCTCCATCTTATAATTTTTGGGTCATGATTCTGACAATGACTATGAGACTTTGGACAATTTACTTAAGCTTTTCTAAGCCTTAGTTTCTCCATCTGTGAAAAGGGAAGAATAATAATACTTAAGCCATTTAATTCATAACTTTGTGTTTAGAAAGTTATGGTTATGAACCTTGGAGATTAGGGACTGGATCTATGGTTTCATTAATAGGGAACTCGTAGGTAACTTCTCCCTTCTAATTCAAGTCAACACTTTCTCTTTAATTTATATTCTAAAAGAGTTTTCTATTTGCTCAAGCCACACCACTCATATTTTTCAGAGGCAAGAATTGAACTCAGGTGTTCTGGTGCTGAGATCAATTCTCTATCTACTACTCCCAAACCTTGAAATGCTCTGTAAATGGTAATTATTTAAGCAGGCCAGCCTTTCTGGGCCCTATAAAAGGGAGGAAATAATATTCAGGGGAAACTGAGTCTTGGGCCCATCCTCACCATTTCCAGATGCTTTTTCCTCATTTCCATTATTCCTAGAAACTATTCCCACCTTATGTATTTTTCTGATCTACCCTAAAATCCAACCCCAATGGGCTTAAGATGGAGGGACTCTTAAATGAGAGCTTTATCAGCTAAAAGCTTTAGAGTCAGCATTGATGCTACCCATGATCTCCTTTCAGGGGCTATGGATGGATTAATTAGTGTTGGAAAAGTACTAAGTAAAAATGCTAAGTATTATTAATGACATAATTAGCAGCTCCTTCCTGTAGGATATGGGGGCTGTCCAATGTTCCTTGTCTCAGAACAGAAATAGAGATGGATTTCACTTCTAGTTTCCATTTCAGCAAGATGTATATGGTCAGTGCACTTGGAGCTGGGCTACAGAGCCATGCTTGTCCCTCGACAGAATGTGCCAGGACTCATAGAGGCTAGGGTAATGCTAAATTTCCATTCCAGCCTAATTCTTCTTCTTTCCTTTACGGTCTAGTATAGCTTAGTAAATAAATGGAGTCCAGTCAACACATGGCAGATTAAAAAAAAAAAAAGAATATTGTAGAGGATATGCTTATAAAATAAAAGGTCAGAGTAGATTACCTTCAAAGACCTTTCCAACACTGAGATTCAGGAATTCTGGGCTTTCCCTGTCTAGAATAAAATGCAACCCAAAAACAAGATGAAACATTCTGAATATGGTTCTAGAATCTAACATATAATCATAGATTTCCAGCTGGGGAGAGAGGGACCTCAGAATCATTTAATCTCAAAAATAGAATCCCCTCTATAGTATCTAACAAGTGGTCATCTAACCTCCACTTAAACAGTCCAAGGATGAGGATTTCACTACCTTCTAAGAAGTCACCTTTTTCTTCAGATAGCTACTACACCTTCCTCATGTGAATATATGAAATATGATCTTGGTTTGTGGCACACACTTTCTGACACATACCAGTTATGCTCCAAGAGATTTTATACTACACAATACTTCTATCTCTATATATTTTGGTAAGTTTCCTCCCACCTCTCTCTAACTTTTTGTCCATTACATTGTGCCCTTCCTGTCTTCCCCCCAAGTAAAAGGAACAAGGGTTGTCTCTATACCAATTTTCAAATGCTTCATCCCAGTTATCTTTACAAAAATTTAATAGAAGTATAGTCTGTGGGTAAAAAAACCCATTTGCATAAAATTGTCTTCATTGGTGGAAATTGATTATTCAGTGCTTTATACTAAGAGATAAAGTTGGTGAGGACTTGAGAGAAGAGAGATCCCAGTTTCTGGCTTCTGGCTTGGAAAAAAGAAGATAGATGGTTTCAGACTTTCTTTAGGTCCCTAATGGGAGAGAAAGATCCTGGGAAGAAACTGACATGATCTAGGTGCTGGCTTCTCTATCCATTAGCTTCTTCCCAAGATCTATCTCCCTACTTTCTTCAATTTTCAAAATTCAAAAAGTCTGAATTTTGCAATAAGAAGGTCATGATCTGAGTCACAATCAGCTTCAGGTCTTGTTTTAATTGACTGCATAGAACATCTCCATCTTTGGCTACAAAATATATAATCTATCTGATTTCAATATTGACCATCTGATGATGCCCATGTGTCAAGGAGCTTTTAGGTTATTGAAAAAGAGTGTTTGCTGTGACCAGTGAGTTGTTTTGGAAAAACTTGAGTGGTAGCTACCTTACTTCATTTTGTACTCTAAGTCCAAATTTGCCTATTATTCCAATTATCTTTTGATTTTATACTTCAGCATTCCAATCCTCTATGATGAACATGATGTCCTTTTTTTGATGTTAAGTCTAGAAGATGTTATAAATCTTCATAGAACTTTGTTGAACTGATCAATTTTGGTTTCCTTTTCATCAGCAGTTGGAAGATAGACTTGTATTACTGTGAATTTGAGTGGTTTACTTGGATTGGAACAGATAGTACATTCTCATTTTTAAGATTATACCCCAGTATCGATTTCTTCACCCTTATATTGATTTCTAAAGATTAGAACAAGGTCAATAATAAAGAAGCTACTGTGACATCCCAGGATTGAATGAGGATCACGGCCTGAAAACATGAATGAGGAAAGATGTATAAACAATTTAACAAGCAAGTACACAAGCTGGGTGAAGAAAGAGAAAAGAATAAATAAGTTTATTAGCTTAATTGACTAAGAGGAAGATGGTACCCTTAATAGAAATTAAGAAGTTTAGAGGAGAGGCAAGTTTTGAGGTAGGGGCAGAGATAATGAATTCTGTTTTGGACATGTATTTGAGATGCTGATGGGACATGCAGATAAACATATCAGCAAACCATTGATACTATTTGTCTGGAATTCAAGAGTGACATTAAGACTCAATATGTAGTTCTGGGAATCATCTACATAAAGATGATAATTGAATTCCTTGGAATGTAGACAGAAGCAGTTTTTCACTTGCTAACATTAAAGCAATAAGATTTTAGTTCTGACATATTTTTCAGAATAAAGTCATGAATGTAGGCCAGGTGGGTTGAGAACGATGGCCTTCCCCCACTAAGCTAACCTTTTGTCTTTCTCAAGTTAATTGACATGCTAAATCAGAGAAAATCTCAAGTCTTGAAATTTCCAAGTCTCAATAAAATTGTTATCTGAGACAAAAGGACAGTTAGGTAACACTTTGAATAGGGCCCAGGGCTCAAATCTGGCCTTATATACTAAATAGTTATGTGATCCTGGACAAGTCACTTAACCCTAATTGTCTCAGTTTCCTCTTTTGTAGAATGAGCTGGAGGAGGAAATGGCAAAGCATTCTAGTATCTTTGCCAAGAAAACCCCAAATGGGATCACAAAGAGTCAGACAAGATTGAAATAAATGAACAACAGCAGCAACTGGAATAAAAGATTGACACATTTACCCTAGACATAGGGATGGACTAAAAAATATTTAATTTTAGCTTGGGGGATGAGGAAATTGAGATTAGGACAGCAAGTGGTTAATTAGGGAACTTGAGTGAACCGTACTGATTCTATCTTGTGATTCAATTCTGGAGCTACCTCAGTTTCTATTCAATTAGGGGTCTAGTCCAATTTTTGTCTTATGAGAAAGCTTCGTTCAGTTGTGGGAATTGGTAGGAAAATCTTATTACATTGTTTGAACCTAGCTCTTTCATGACTGGGAAGCTGTACTTGCTGTTTAGAGACACTTAACTAAGGACCTAGATTATGCCGACCAGAAACCCAATCAGATCCAAAGACTGATGCAAGGAGTTTTCTCACAATTATATATCTCAAGAGATCCATATGACTTACCTGAAAACTAGCCCCATACTGATCAAACAGTTATTGTTCGAAGGTTCCCTTGATTGGAGGGGAATGGGGCACCTCTTTTAAAAACAAAAACAAAACCTCTTACCTTCCTCCTTAGGATTAATGCTATGTATTGGGTTCCAAGGCAGAAAAGTAGTAAGGGCTAAGCAAAAGGAGTTAAATGATTTGCCCAGGGACACACAGATAGGAAATATGATACCAGATTTGAACCCAGGACCTCTTCTCTCTGGGTCTGGCTCTCAAACCACTGAGGCACCTACCTGCTTTGATCAGTTGACTTCTGAGAATTCTTTCAGTTTTAATTCTGTGATCTTTGAGTGGGAGGTACTAAAGGATATCCCATAAGAGTAGACAACACTTTATTGGAGTTTGACTGAGAAAGGAAGGAGAGACATAGGGTGATACCTCAGAGGAATGGCAGGAGAGACTTGAACATGTTTGTACATAGCGGGGAATTTGACATTGAGGTTTCTGGAGCTTTGTTTTTAATTGGAAAATCAAGCTAGATCATTCTTCCATTGAGTAATAAGGTCCCCTTTTGCCAAGACCTCAAACTTAAAATTTCAGGGGTCAGCAAGCAGGAGTTGAGGGTTTAAAAATAACAACAAAAACACATAGAGGAACTATCAGGAAACATCTTTCCTAGCAATATGGTTGGTAGCTGGCACCCATCTTATGCTCACTGCAAAAGCCTTGCAGCATCCTTCAGTCTCAGCATTTCTGTGAAGCTTCTGTCTGTGTAATTTATATATCTCCTTCCCACTAGCCTTTGCCATTGAAATCCCCAAATCATTTTCTTCCTTTTTTGAGACTATCATTTCCCAGGGTAAGATTGGGCAGCCTATCATTGGATCTCAGACTCAGCATCTTTTTTCAGGGGCCCAAGGAAATGCACCCTCAGCTGATAATTCAGGGATGGAGATTTGGTACTAATTCAAGGAACAGGGGGAGTTCAGTCTGGCTTAGGGAAAAGTCTGGTCTGTCTGGAGCATTTGAAAATAAATGCAATTAAAAAAATTTTTTTTCACATGTAGTCAGGAATTCTGCAGAGCTGCTGAGCTTCAGCTAAGAACTAAGTTTACAAGAGGTGGTAAAAATGTTAGTTATCTTCTCATTCAATTCATTTCCATAAACAATTATTAGGTTCCTACTATTTGCAAGGTACTATTTGAGTTTATGTCCATTGTTGGAATACAAGTGTAAATAAAGGTGGATATTTTTATATAATACTTATTATTTAAATAATAATTGTTATTAGAATTGACCCATGACTTCATTGGTTTAGCAATGATGGGCAAACTTTTTAAAGAGGGGGCCAAAGGCCTTAGAAACAGATTGACATGAAAGGAAATGCTCATCTGTCAGTTTGTTTCTAAGGCAATTCTTTTGAAGTTTCATTATATTGTATTCTACTCATTGTATTTGTCAGATTAGGAATAATCTCATGCTGCCTGATAAAACATTTCAGCCCTCCCCCCCCCCCCAATCTGGCCCATGGGCCGCAGTTTGCCCATCACTGGGGGAATTACCTGCTAGGGAACTTCCTCTATTAATGAAGATTTGCAGTTTATAAAAGTTAGAGGTTGGGTGGCAGCTGGGTAGCTCAGTGGATTGAGAGCCAGGCCTAGAGACGGGAGGTCCTGGGTTCAAATCTGGCCTCAGATACTTCCCAGCTGTGTGACCCTGGGCAAGTCACTTGACCCCCATTGCCTACCCTTACCTCTTTTCTGCCTTGGAACCAATACACAGAATTGACTCTACGACAGAAGGTAAGGGTTTAAAAAAAAAAAAAGTTAGAGGTTGCCTAGGGCATTGAGAGGTTAAATAACTTGTTGAGCATCACACAGCCCATAGATGACAGAGATAAAACTTTAAGTCAGGGGCAGCTGGGTAGCTCAGTGGAGTGAGAGTCAGGCCTAGAGACAGAAGGTCCTAGGTGCAAACCCGGCCTCAGCCACTTCCCAGCTGTGTGACCCTGGGCAAGTCACTTGACCCCCATTGCCCACCCTTACCAATCATTCACCTATGAGACAATACACCGAAGTACAAGGGTTTAAAAAAAAACAAACAAACCTTTAAGTCAGATCCTCTTGACTCCAAAATTAATTCTCTATCACTATGCCAGTCTCTCTCTCTCTCTCTCTCTCTCTCTCTCTCTCTCTCTCTCTCTCTCTCTCTTTCTCTCATTATGTGCATATTGATTCCATTAAAATGTATGCTTCTTGAGTGTAGGGACTTTTATTTTTAACCTTTTGTTTGAAAATCCAAAGCTTAGCATAGTTCCTGACCCAAAGTAAGTTTTTAATAAACATCTGTTTTTAATATTAATTTTACTGAAGAAATATTTTTTCCTTCTCATCTTTTTTCTCATTGATATCTGCTTTTCTCGAGATTTCTATGATCCTACTCTGTTCTGGTTCTCCTTTTTTTATTTTATTTTATTTTTTTTATTTTAAACCCTTAACTTCTGTGTATTGACTTATAGGTAGAAGAGTGGTAAGGGTAGGCAATGGGGGTCAAGTGACTTGCCCAGGGTCACACAGCTGGGACGTGTCTGAGGCCGCATTTGAACCTGGGACGTCCCATCTCTAGGCCTGGCTCTCAATCCACTGAGCTACCCAGCTGCCCCCATGGTTCTCCTTTTATCTGATCAGTCCTTCTCAGTCTGCTTTGTTGGACCTTTATCCAAGGTCACCCCCACTCATTTTGAATGATCCACAAGGTTCTATCCTGGGCCCTTTTCTCACTCAATACTGTTTTCCTTGGGGTTCTCTTCTGTTCACTAGTTATCATCTCTTTACTGATATTACCTCACAGCTAAGCTACTGCAATTGCCTTTTAAATCATTAATCTACCTCAAGTGTCTCTCCCTACTCCATTCCATCCTCCACTTGGTTGTCAAATTCATCTTCTTAAGGATATCACTCCTCAATTCAGTAAACTTCTGAATTTTCACTTTATCACTTCCAGGATCAAATATAAAATCCTCTATTTGGCATTCAAAGCCCTTCATAAATAGATTCCCTCCTACTTTTCCAGTATTACATTTTTTTCATCCCCACCTACTCTTCCGTCCATTGACATTGGCCTTTTAGCTGTTCTTCAAATGAGATACTCTATCTCTTGGCTCTGAGCTTTTTCACAGCTGCCCCTCCATGCCTAGAATGGTCTTTCTTCTTCTCTACTTACTGGTTTCTCTGGATTCTTTTAAATCCCAGCTGGCATTTCTCCATGAGAAACCTTTTCAGTTCTTCTTAATATTAGTACCTTCTCTCTGTCGATTATCTTCAATTTGTCTTTATCCTGTTTTACGTAGTTGTTTTCATGTCATCTCTCTCATTAGACTGTGAGTTCCTTGGAATCAGACTCAGTCTTTTACCTTTCTTTGAATCCTCAGGGTTTAGCACAATGCCTGGTACATAGTAGTTCAGCTGCTGAATTAGATTAAATTATATTCAATTGAATTGAATTATAGGCACATCTAATATTGAGGTGGATGAATTCTCTATTTGCTTAGCATCTTTCCTCCCCACTCCATGCCCTTCCTCCCTTTCCCTGGCCTTTTTCTCCATTTCAGACAGAAGTAAATGTCGATCCAGCTTGCTGTAATCATTTGAGCATGGGAATGAGTGGGGTCTGAGTTTATGAGCGTTTTTCCTATATTAGTTTTACCACCTAAGACTAGTTGCTTGGAATTTCCTGTTACTGTTTTTACTATTTGTTGTAATGGCTCATTTGTTTTGGGTTCTGTTCTTGGCCAGTGAACGTTGAGGCTAATAAGAGGTACAGCCTGGACATAATTCATCCAAGGAGCTGTGTGCTACCGTCGTAAACCCCAACAGCTCAGCTCCTGTGGATTAACAGTGTCTGGGAGAAGTGAAGAGTGAATTACAACAGGGGCTGGCTAAGTGGCAGGCATTATCTTTTAATGATTTCCAGTTTAAAGTGCTTACTTGAAACTTCCAATAGGGGCATTTCTCCTGCTTCTGCTTAGGATTCAGCTTGGTAAAAATCTCCTGAGGGTTAGAGGAGTGGAGTTCCAGTCTTTGCTTTATCACTAATTAGCTGTTTGATCTTAGACAAGTAACTTCCCTACTCAGGAGAAATGTCTATAGGAAGCTCTGGCTGTCAGCATTGAGATTTGTCATCTCACTCAACCCTGAGAAAATCTACATTATGCATAATAACTCTATTAGAAAGGGTTTCCTGGGAAGTCACTTAATGTCCCACTTTCTCATAATGGGGTTTGGACTAAGTAAAATTCTCAGATTGTTTCCAATTCTAAATCTGTGATCCAATAATCCTTAATCACAATAAATCTTCAACCCATTCTTCTTTATTCTGTCCACTGGGGTCAAAGAAAGTCTAATTCTTTTTCCATGGGATAGCCATGCAAATATTCAAAGAATGCTCCTATGTACCCACGCTTCCCTCAAGTCTTTTCTCTTCCCCATACTTAAATTCCTTCAACACATCTTCCCATTTGATTAATTCTAGTTGCTTTCTCTTGTATAATCTCCAAAATCCTTCAAAAATAGAGCACCAGCAACTGAACACAATATTCCAAGTGTGTCCTGATCAGATCAGATTATTATTGGATATAGTTCAAGGAAGATATTCTACACTCCTACTTGAATTGATTAGTCTAAGAATATAATTAGACTTTTAAAATGTGCAAAAAAAAGATTGCTTGTACCTTGTGATCCCTATAAGGTAAAAGCTTCTTTGTTTGGTTATGATAAGGAAAATGTGATCAGCTAAAGAAACACACTAACTCTACCCCAAAAGCTTTAGATAGCTGGAGGAGTTTTAGCCACCAGCCAAATATGGCATCAAAGCAGCTAATCTCTTGATGATTCCAGGTTCAGGAGTGCCTTGAGAAGGCAGAGCTTTATGCCTGGACCAGAAAGGGAGGAAAGGGAAAAGAATGAGACCTGAAGGAATATTATATTCTTACTTTCTGACCCAATCCCACAACTGACTATTTCATCAGACGTTCTGGACAAATAACAGACAATGTATCCAGAGGACATGCTGAGGGCACATACAGAGAATAAGGACACAGAAGGCTACAGAATGATAGCTAGCCAAGGGAAGAAGCACATTAAAGAAATATAACCCTTTGCCCTAGGGAACGATAGCTATTGACTCAAGAGATGATTCCAATAATCAAGAGTTTGAGCACATATGTTCTTTCCATGTGTGCCTCCCTACTCTCCAAACTTCATCTCACTTTTCCCCTGGAAACTGTGAGCAAGGAGAGAGCATACCCCTAGATTGGGTGGGAAGATTTTTTTTTTGATACAATTATTAAATCTGGCTGTATGATTATCAATGGAAACTATATCAGGGAAGGCTCCTGAGAGACAATATTAGAATTCTTAATGCTCAGGGTTATCCCTAGAAAAGTGATGGCAAACCTTTTAGAGACTGGGTGTCAGGCCTTACCCTGATCCCACCCCCCACACTGAGTGCTGGTGCACCCTGCCCCCTCTTGATTAATTCTAGTTGCTTTCTCTTGTAATTTATCCTAGGTATATATCTTTTTTAATACCTAGTTGTTTGCATATTATCTCTCCAATTAGACTGTGAGCTCCTTGAGGACTGGAAGTCTCTTTTGCTTTCCTTCAATCAATTAATATAACATTTATGACAGGGTTGAACACATTGTAAGTGCTTAATAATGTTTATTCTGACTGTCTGAAATGATATCAATTATTCAGTCAGGCTTAATTATATTTTAACCATAGTTATTACTAAGGTAGTCTTGTAGAAGGGATTGATCCAAAATATCCCTTGATGGGTGCATGAAGGTGTATAAAACATCTCAGAAATATGTGGTCTTATACTTAATTATAAGGCTTTTTCTGTCTTTATGGAGCCTTTATGAGGCTACTCACTTAACTTTCTACATCAATATTATACAAAATAAAATGTATTAGGGACAATGGGAGACCTCGGCAAAGAGCTCTCAGAAAGTTGAGTTGAGAGATCACTTTCAGATGATGGTAGGGGTAGTTGAAGAAAGACTTTTTGGAGGAGATGACATCTGAGTTGGACCCTAAAGGTCCAGAGACTTCAACAGACAAAGATGGTGGAGTGGAGAACAGTCAGTTGTAAACATGGGGCAGAGTATAAGCAGGGACATGGAAGTGAGAGAAAGCAGGACAAGAATATGGGATGGAGAGTAGTCTGGCTTGGCAAACATTGATTGAATGGATTGTGCCCCCCTCTGTGAAACAGCAAAATATAATTAAAGCTTTAGCACCATTAGATTAGTGGTGAAAAAGAATAGGAGGTGTTCAAAATAGAATCTGATCTGAATCTTTAAATATCAATCCCTTTCCCTCCCACTCTGGATTCTGGCTCAAAAACACTTTGGTTCCCAAGAAGTGAAGCTAACTATAGACATGCCAGTTTAGCCACTGGAAACTGGAGAGGTGGGGACAAGAATGAAGAAATTTCCCCATGCTGCTCTATCATTAACATTTCCCTAGCGTGGACAGAAAAGTTATTAACTCACCAATAAAAGATATTTAAATGTCATTAAAAAGTTTCAGTTCTCCCATAATTCTCCTTAATGGCAGAGATTTCAATGCTGGTCTTCAGCCCTGAGATTGCATTTTCCAAGAACCCTATGCTAAAAGTCTCAAATCACCTAATTACCATATTTATTGCCAGATCCTGTTTTCTAATTCCCCAGTGAATTTGTTAGATGCATTTATGTGCCTTCTTGATTTGTCTTTGTTTTGTTTTGTTTTTTGAGTGCCGAGTATACTGAGGCTGTCTTTCTGAAACCCAAGTCTTTTGATAGTGGACCAATACATCCTCTGGGATCCTAAAAAAACCAGGTGCTGGCAGCAAATGTGCCCACATGCTTATTTCCTGCATGGAAAAAGTAAAAACCTAATGACAGGTTCCCATGTCATAATTAGGAGCATCATCACACTTAGGGGCATAATTGATCCATCAACAAAGATTTATTAAGTTCTTACTATGTGTCAGGCATTGTGCTAAGTGCTGGGGATAGAATAAAATTCTAACTGGCCATTTTACTGATAGAGAGAATTTCTGGGTAAGGAAAATTCCTCTGCCAAAGCTAGTCAGTTCCTTTTCTCTAATTTATATTAGAAAGCTGATCAGAGTATTGAGATTGTTAGATCTTGCCCAGGGTCATGCAAGCCTTCCTGGCTTTAAGGTCCATTCTTCATTTATTCCACCATGCTGCCCTTTGTCATTTGCCTCTTTGTGAGTGAGAAAAATGGTTTCCTAAATAATTCCTCATGCTTCAGTGGCCACTCATGCTTGCAGCAGTGGAATGGTTGGCTCTAAGTAAGGAGAAACTTAAGTTTGAACTCTTAACTATAGTACTTACCAGTTATGTTCCTATGAAGGACAGCCAAGTGGTGTGGTGAATAGTGGAAGACTCATTTTCCTGAGTTCAAATCTGGTCTCACATATTTACTGGCTGTGTGACCCTGAGCAAGGGTCACTTAATCCTATCTGCCTCAGTTTCCTCATCTATTAATTGAGCTAGTGTCTCTGCCAAGAAAATCCCATATAGATATAGACTCTAAATGATCACCCTAGTGTAATTATCAATAATATGGAAGTAGGTCTTGATCAATGATACATGTAAAACCCAGTGGAATTGTGCATTGGCTACGGGGAAGAGGAGGAGGGTTGGAGGGGAAGAAAGAACATGAATCATGTAACCATGGGAAACTATTCTTAATTAATTAATTGAAGATTTTCAATTCAAAAAAGGAAGAAAATCCCAAATAGGATCACAAAGAGTTGAACGCAACTGGAATGACTAAACGCATATGACTATAAGCTAATTACTATGCCAAGAATCAGTTTTCACACAGTTTTCTGTGAAAAGGGGAAAATGATACCTGTTATGCCTACCTCATAGGGTCATTATGAAGGTCAAGTGATATGATGCTTATAAAGCTTAAAGTACTCTAGAAATGTTAGATATTGGTACTGCATTCAGGACAGATTTCATGTGGACGACTTCAGTTTTAGAAATGGAACAATATGGAGGCAATGTTGCTCAGTAGAGGGAGGGTGGGTTCCCAATCAAGAGTTCATAGGTTGGGGGGCAGCTCGATAGCTCAGTGGATTGAGAGCCAGGCCTAGAGATGGGAGGTCCTGGGTTCAAATCTGGCCTCAGATACTTCCCAGCTGTGTGACCCTGGGCAAGTCACTTAACCCCCATTGCCTACCCTTACCACTCTTCTGCCTTGGAGCCAATACACAGTATTGATTACAAGATGGAAGGTAAGGGTTAAAAAAAAAAAGAGTTCATGGGTTGGAAGACTAGCTCTGCCACGTACTATCCATGTGACTTTGCTCAAGTCATAAATCTCCTCTGTGCCTCTGTTTCCTTATCTGTAAAGTGAAGACTTTGGATGAGATCCCTACCAGTTGAAATGCTGGGATCCAATGAACTTTCACTTGTGGTGCGCTTTAAAACTGATAATAGATACCATTTATACAGAGCTCTAAGGTTTATGAAGTACAATATGTATATATGTGTGTGTGTAGGTGTGCATGTGTGTGACACAAATGTTATTATTATCTCCACCTTACAGATGAGGAAACTGAGGCTGAGAGAGATTACTTGCTCAGGATCACATAGTCAAATGTCAGAGATAGGATTTGAACTCAGATCTTCCTGAATCCAAGTACATCACTCTATCCACTATAATACTTTGTTGTTTTTGTTCAATCATTTTCAGTCATGTCTGAGTCTTTGTTGACCCGATTTGGGGTTTTCTTGGCAGATACTTCCCTAGTTCATTTCCTTTCCTAGTTCATTTGATCAATGAAGAGACTGAGGCATGTGGGGTTAAGGGACTTGCCCAGGATCTAGCTTCCCTGAAAAACTGTAAAGGACGTGTGATTGTTTTTACCATTTTATGGAGGGTCAGAGAGATGGAATAACTTCCCCGAGGTCACACAGCTAGTCCCAGGATTCCTCACTTCCAGACTGAGCTCCCTGTCATAGCTCCTTTTTGTCTCTGCAGTTTTCTGGCTTGCCTTGAATTTTCTTTCTTTTTTCCTTTCTCAAAATCTGTTCTTTCTTGGGCAGACTAACGAAAGCCTTCTCTTACTCCTAACCCTTTGCAGTATGTTTTGCTGATTTTCATTTTTCCCAGAGACACAGTTGCCATAACTCTAAATAGACACTGCACTTAGCACATGGAACGTGCCTGGTGTGATGATGCCTCACACTCTCCATAAAAAATACAGGCTTGCTGCCTGGGGTCGTCTCTAATCATATGTTAAAATAACACACCTAATGGGCAGAAGCACAGACACAAATTTGGCTGAGGGGTTTTTAATAAATGTGGACAATAAGAACAACCAACAGCCTTATGGCATATACATTCTAATGACATCATAAACTACAGAAGAGAATTTGGAGGAGGTCCCTGTAGTTTAGACAATTAGGATGGAATGTGCTTCTTGTTTTATTTATATCTCTTTTATTGGCCCTCTAACATTATGAAAATGGGACATCTTTACTACGAGCTTTGGAATGAGGACATTAATGTCACTTATGAAAGGTTCATAGAATCATAGAAAGAAGCCCAAGAGACTATCTGAGCTGGCTCCTCCCTTTAGGAAGGTAAGGTACTCTCTCCATCTTTCAGAAGAGGCTGACAGGTTAAATGATTTGTTCCAATTCCCCCACATGACCACTGCTAGAGTGGGGATTTGAACTCTTGTTTCCTAATGCAGTGAGCTTATACTATATCCAGTGATTCCCAAAGTGGGCGCCACCGCCCCCTGGTGGGTGCTGCAGCGATCCAGGAAGGTGGTGATGGCCACAAGTGCATTTATCTTTCCTATTAATTGCTATTAAAATTTTAAAAAAAGATTAATTTCCAGGGGGCGAAGTAATATTTTTTCTGGAAAGGGGGCGGCAGGCCAAAAAAGTTTGGGAACCACTGCTATCTACCAATTTGCAATTTAGCACCATTCATTTTATGAGATATTAGAAACCTGACAATTGTAAAGGACCTATTGAGGTCCACCTGACAATAAATCCCCTTTACTATATTCCTGACAAGAAATCTTGAAGGCTTACTTGAAGACTTCTAATGAGGGGAAACCCACTATCTCCACAGATGACCTATTCTTTTTTTCAGTTGTTTTTTAGGCATTTCCAACTTTTTGTGCACCCATTTGGAGTTTTCTTGGTGGAGATTCTGGAGTGGCTTGCCATTTCCATCCCTAGTACATTTTATAGTAGGAGAAACTGAGGCAAACAAAGTTAAGTGACTTGCTCAGGTTCATATAGCTAGTGTTTAAGTTCATTTTTTTTTTAAACCCTTTCCTTCCATCTTGGAATCAATACTGTGTATTGGTTCTAAGGCAGAAGAGTGGTAAGGGCTAGGCAATGGGGGTCAAGGGACTTGCCCAGGGTCACACAGCTGGGAAGTGTCTGAGGTCAAATTTGAACCTAGGACCTCCTGTCTCTGGGCCTGGCTCTCAATCTACTGAGCTACTCAGCTGCCTCCTAAGTTCAAATTTGAATTCAGGTCTTCCTGATTTCAGACCTGGCACTCTATCCACTATACTTCCTAGCTTCCTTTGGATAGTTGCAATTGTTAGGAAGCTTTTCTTTTTGTCAAATCTAAATTTACCTTTTTTGTAGTTTAATTTTGCTCTCTGGAGTCAAACAGAAGAAAGCTGATCACTTTTTAACATTATAGCCCTTCAAATACTTGAAGACAGCTGTTATACTTCTCTACTCCTCCACAAAGAGTGTTTTTTCTTGCTTTCAAGTTTCTCAACTCACTAACAATTTAGTTCACAGAATTATAGCCTCTTGGGGTAGAATTGAACCTCAGAGGCCATCTAGTTCAACTGATTGTCTGACTGACTCTAGAAAACCCCAAACAAAGAGGGACCTGGATTTTGCTTGAAGGCTTCTAGTGAGGGAAGAACCCCTTCCCCCACCTCCAAAGCTACCCATTCTGCTTTGGACAACTCTGATTAGAAGGAAATTTCCCAGGCATGACAACAAATCTTCATATTCTTCATAACATTTACCAAAACCAGCTTGACAAAACAGTAATCATTTTTGTCTTTGGGAAAAGGTTCCAGATCAGAAAATTGAAGCACTACAAATGTTTTACTTCTTTGTAAATCAGGATTTTGATTAAAAATTTGATTAAAAAAAAGTCTCTCTTACTGTCATTTCCCAACCTTTCACCCATCTGAACAATCTTAAAGATCTCAAAGAATGTCATTGAAATTTCTCTCTCTATATATATATAATATTATACATATCACATCTACCCATATATGTTCAGAAAAGATATGAACAGAACTATTTTGTTACTATTAAGTTAAATTTAACATATACATAAGAACTTTACATCATAGTATTTGAAAGTTGGAAGGTACCTCTCCTGAACATCTTTATTACTGTTCCTTTAACAATACATTCTAGATTCCCACACTTTATTTGTACTGGTTCTTATGTCCTCTACCTGGAATACTCTCCCTTCTCATTTTCACTTACTGGCTTCCTTCAATCCCACCTTCTTTAAGAGATTTTCCCCTTTCTCTCTCCATGCTGTATCATCCCTCTGAGATGACCTTCTAGCTACTCCATACGTATTTTGTGGATACATGAGTATTTGTCCTCTATTTGAGAGCAGGCACTATAGTTTTTGCTTTTTTAATTTTTTAAAAATAAAAATGGCTGGCATGTAGCTAAGTGCTTAATGAATTATTGGGGGTTTTTTGGCCTTTGGATTTATTTATTTTTATTTTTAAAATTATTATAAGCTTACCAGACATCAACAAACACAAACATATGCTTATCAAAAGAACATGTGCACGGGGGCAGCTGGGTAGCTCAGTGGATTGAGAGTCAGGCTTAGGGCAAGTCACTTGACCCCCATTGCCCACCTTTACCACTCTTCCACCTAGGAGCCAATACACAGAAGTTAAGGGTTTAAAAAAACAAACAAATGTGCAACTTCTTTTTATAAACATATATTAACTTTAAGATCATAGTTCCAACACTATCCTTCTTGCCCACTTTCCTTTTGTTCTCTTCTTTCAATATGTTTTTGATTCATTGACAATTTTTCCCCTTTCTTTTCTTTTTTTCCCCATACTTTAAATACCATTTTACTTTATAGCTTCCCCCTTTCCCCAACACAAAGAATATCCTTTCCCTTGAAATAAATACACACACACATACATGCTGCACACACATACACACACACACACGCACACACACAAAGGGATCAAAAAAATCATATCCACACATTGCTTGTACCTGGAAATGCTGGACTAATTCTATATCTTTAGTATTCATCACTTCTCTATCAAGAGATAGTTAGCAAGGGGGCAACTGAGTGGCTCAGTAGATTGAGAGTCAGGCCTCGAGATGGGAGGTCCTAGGTTCAAATCTGGCCTCAGATACTTCCCAGCTGTGTGACCCTGGGCAAGTCACTTAACCCCCCACTGCTTAGCCCTTACCATTCTTCTGCCTTGGAGCCAATACACAGTATTGACTCCAAGATGGAAGGTAAGGGTTTAAAAAAAAAAAAAAAAAGAGAGAGAGAGAGATAGTTAGCAAGCTTCATCAGCAATCATCTGGGGTCATTTGCATTGCATCAAACAGTTGTTTTTCACAATTATTTCTCCTGGTAATGCTACAATCATTGCTAAGATGTTTTCCTGGTCCTGTTCATTTCACTGAGCAAACAAATGCTTTTTGGGAGTGATTAGGTATTATCGTGGACAGAGTACCGGGTATAGAGTCTGAAGAGCCTGTGTTCCAATCTGACCTCAGATACTTCCTAGCTGAATAGCCTTTGGCGAGTCACTTAATCCCATTTGCCTAGCTCTTGCTTTCCTGTCTTAAGAGTTGTTACTAAGACAGAAAATAGGGGTTTTTAAAAAATGCTTTTTGATTGACTGACGTTGACAGATAGCTTTCCATGGTTTGATATGTAATCCTCCTTTCTGTTCTTTGTATATTTAGATATTCATGTTTGGTAATGTTCGTTAAGATTATTTATAAAACCCAACAACAATAAAGGTCTTCAGTGACTTGAAAAAAATGACAGAAATTCAACTCTAATAGTCTATTTGTTGAACCTAACAAAAAAATAGGACCAAGACTTTGTGGAACCTGCAGAGTGTCAAAGAACCAAAAGGGCATGTAGCTGACATTCACATAAAGGGGTCATCAGGCATTCAGGTAACTGAGAACTGTCCTCCTGTGAATGCAGCACTCTGTCCAGCCTGACATTTAAAGCTCTACATCTGGCTCCAACCTACATTTCAGCCTTATCTCTGTTACTCCTTTGCTTACTCTGTGTTTCAAACCAAACAGTCCAACTAGCTGTTCCCCAAACACAGTGTTCTATTTTCTACTTCTAAGTCTTAGCAGAAGGCAGTCCCTCATGTCTATACACTTCCTCTTTTTTACATTCTCTCTCATCTTCCAAGACTAAACTTAGTTCACTTATGTGAAGCCTGCCTCCATTCTCCTAGTTCTGAATGTTTTTTAAAGTCACTTCTCAAATTATCTTGTATTTGCTTATCTTCATATATGAATGTAAACTTCATGAAGATGAATTTCTTGTATCTTTAATCTTCATTTAAAAAATATAGCATGATGGTTCAATTCTTCCATTAGAGTATTCTATCATTGGTCATTTGACAAAGATTTCACATGTAGTAGACCAGCAATAAAAAGACTGTTTCTTGTATAAAAATGGTAAGGCAATTATTATCTCCATGTATCTTCTCTTCTGTTCTCTTCCCTTCTGTTCTCTTCTCTTCTGTTCTTGCCTCTTCCTCCTCTCCTCTCCTCTCCTCTCTTCTTTTCTTCTCTTTTTTCTTTTCCCTTCCTTTCCATTTTCCTTTCCTTTCCTTATTCCCCAATAGAATGTAAAATACCTGAGGTCAGGGACTATTTCTGGTATTGTCTTTGTGTCCCCAACATTTTGAATAGTGTGACACATAGTAGGTGCTTATTAAATATTTGTTGCATTGATTTGAATGAATAGAATGGAGTGATTTTATAAGAATAGTTTTGGAAGGTCTAGAGCAATAAATAAAAATGAGTATAAATGCTACCTACTAAATACTACCTTCTAAAAATGCTCTTGCAACTATTTGAGGGACAAAAGGAAGATGGTAAAGAGCTAATATCTGCAATTTAGAGCATATACTGTCCAAGAAGACAATTCATAATGAAAGCCATGGTGACTCCAGGTGACTTACTGAGAACCATATGTGGCAGAGATAGCAAAGCTCCTCAAGTCCTATTTGTTTTTGTTTTTTTCATTAAAGTTAATTGTTCACCAGGCATGTTTAAAACAAAAATGTTTAATAAAGAATTGAAACCCAATAAATAATCAGTAACAAATTAAGAGCCCTCTATATACCTATACATAAAACACACCAACACATTGTATCCACATTTATGCATGTATGTGTATAAATATGCACATTCATGCATTTTTCTATTTCTGTTTCTCTCTGCCTCTGTCTCTCTTCCTCTTCCTCTGTCTCTCTGTCTCTCTCTCTGTCTCTCTCCAAGGTAAGGAGGAATTGAGCATCATCAGTTCATTTGCCATCTCCCACCTCTTGTCCAGTTAATGAGATGGCAGAGAGGGTAGATATAGAAGGAATCAGATGTTAATACATTAAACAAAGTACTATCCTTTGTGAAATGTGAAGGTATTTTGCTTGATAGAATTATAGGAATGGTTAATCTGGTAATCCTTAAAAATCAAGCTTGCCAGTTCTATAAGACAGTCCAGAAAGAAAGTATAGCCTCAGTCATTGTCTTGGGTGAGTGGATAGCTGGTTTTCCTTTCCTGTCTTCTGGATAGTTTAATGCTGATTGAAGGTTAACAAGTCCTGGTTGAGCCAAGCCCTGGAACAATATTTAGTTAAATAGGTTAATGTCTTTTTCTATCCTTTTATATTTCTCTACTTTCACCTCTTTTATAAATAAAAGATTTATAATTTTCACATATGTAGCCAAACCATTAATTTTAACACTTACATCATAATCACTTAATCTTTCCTTTGGGTTGTGGATAAGGAAAATACTTGTCAAAATTCTCATGTGACCCAAGGTGAAGGAGGTCATTCACTGGACCTCTTCCATTCATGTCCGTGCTAGATTCCACTAATTTGTCAGGCCAGAACACTGTGAAGAATAGAAAAGCTTTAATGGGAGTGGAGGAAGAAATGGGAGTAAAGTTTGGATGGGAACATAAACATTGCCTGGATAGGTGAGTTCTAACATTAAGGACCATGGGTGGAGGTAGGTCATGAAGATGTAGGTAGGTGCTAAGAATTAGAAATAGCCACCACTGGAAGTGGAGGGTCCAAGAAAAGTTCTGCCAAAGCTACAGATTTTTTTACCCTATGACTACCTCCGAGTGTACACTCCTACATCTCTCCCAACATATTAAATGCATGGTGAATATAATACATTTTTTCCACAATTAAATGAAATTAAATCAACTGTGAGTATTTCATCACATCCTTAGAGGACTTAGTCTCCCTAGGCCTGAGTTTCTCCATCAAAATAATGAGTAGACGGACTAGATGATCTCTAAATCTCATAAAGTTCTAATAAACTATGTCTATGACCCTGAGGATTCTCAGGGTTATTTTTCAAACCAAGACTAGGAATGATGACAATGATGAATGTCACAGTTGAGTCCATAAACCTTAGAGGTTCAAGTTGGAAATGGAGAATAAAAAAGATAGGAGGGGCAGTTGGGTAGCTCAGTGGATTGAGAGCCAGGCCTAGAGAAGGGAGGTCCTAGGTTCAAATCCGGCCTCAGACACTTCCCAGCTGTGTGACCCTGGGCAAGTCACTTGACCCCCATTGCCTACCCTTACCACTCTTCCACCTATAAGTCAATACACAGAAGTTAAGGGTTTAAAATTAAAAAAAAAAAGTTAAATAAAAAAAAAGATAGGATTTTTCTTCTAATTCTAAGGCAGGTGGTGTGTATGGGTCTTTAGGGAGGACTAGTACCTCTGGTGTGAGGCTTGCTGAGCCCCTTTCAGGTCTCAGGACTACCTCTGGACTACCTTTGGTGCCCACCTTTCACCTAGTCCTCACATGTGGCTTCAAGAAGCCAGAGCATGCCCAGCAGCCACTCTCTGGTAAAAACATCTTGGTTGACAGGCTAAACCAGATTAAGGCTGCCTTAATATAAGGCTTTGTAGCTGTAGGTGAGTAGTGGGTAAGTTTCAAGCATGTGAAACTTCCTTTGAAGGAATGGATAAATGAGAATAATTTGTTCCAGTGGCCATGAAGGCATCTGAAACAGACAATGTGAATTTGCTTAGAGATTGGTCAGAAATCAAAGATGCCAAAGTGCATCCTGGGCCATCATCATCAGTCATCTTGACTTTTGCCTTGCCATGGGACTTGGATGACTTTGGAAGAAAGAATGACTTTGTGAAGTGGCTTTGTGCAACTCTGCCTCACTTGAACCCAATCATGGTCCAATCAAGACTTTGCCCTATTCATTGGTCCTCTTTGAAAAGAAGGATAAACAGCAATAATAAGACAGATGTCTTTTTTTTCTGGGAACTCTGAAGCCAATGATCCACTTTTCCACCTTCCCCCAAACTAGGATGAAGTGAGGACTATACCATACTTTGGAGAAAGTCTTAGTCATATTTTGCTAAGGGAAAATAGAAACAAGGTACAGTGGGCTTGGAGGACTCCTGGCTAATCAAATCTCAAATACAAATTCATCACCAAACTCGATCTGGACACAAGAGGCAAAAAGGCCCAGCTGGTAAGAACGGCTGCAACTGAGCCCAAGGGGTAAAATCAACATAATCAGAATGAATCTACACTACAGGCTGTTATACACCCTTGACATATCACCAATGAATGCAGCAAATGAAGATTTTACTATCTCCCAGAAGCACTTTCCACAGTCACACCAAAAGCTCGGAAAACACATTGGAGTTCTTTTTTTTTTTTTAAAAATCAGCAAATAAGAAAAAAAATGGAATTTCAGATGTCAATTTACAACATGAAATTCTAGAACTCAAAGGGCAGGAATCATAGATCTTAGAATGTTAGAAAATTGAATGGTAGAATAGAAAAGCTGGAGGACCTCCTAACAGAATGTTCAGATAATAACATTATTACTGGGTAGCATTTTTATAGATTTATATTTATATAAGATTTATAAAGCACTTTATAAATATTATTTCATTTGATCCTCATGACAACTCTGTGAGATAGATGCTATTACCTCCATTTTACAGATGAGAAGACTAAGACTGAGAGAGGAAGTTAATCAGTCAATAAACATTAAACACCTACCATGCAATGAGCTAAGTGCTGGGGACAAAAAGAAAGGGGGAAAAATTTTTCTGTTTTCAAGGTCTTCATGGGGAGACAACATGCAAATAATTCCATTTAAACTAGCTATGTACATGATATATTAGAAATAAGAAACATAGGAAAGACCTTAGAATTAAGTTACTTGCCTTGGCACCAGTCAAGTAGATAGAGCACCAGGCTTGGAGTTGGGACCACCTGGGTTCAAATCTGACCTCAGACTCTTCCTAGCTGTGTGCCCTAGAGTAATAAGTCACTTAGCCCCAATTGCTTTTCTGTTTTGGAACCCATATTTAGTGTTAATTCTAAGACAAAAGGTAAAGATGAAAAAAAAAAAAACATTTGCCCAGGATCACACAGCTGGGAAGTATCTTAGGCAATAACTTATCTCCTCTCTACATCAGCACGTAAGGACAGGAAGTCAGTGGGCTCCAGGGAAATGTAGTTCAAAGGCACAAGATTTAAACCAATTACACATTACTTACCTCTCTCACTGAGCTGGAAGAGACCTTAGAATAGAGAATCTTATAATATAAACCATGGAATGTTAGAAAATAGATTGTGGAGATAAAGGGAACTTCTTAGAAGCCATTTTAGTTCAATGACCTCCTTTTCATGTTGTGAAAGGTGAGCTCCATGGGGAGGTGGGAAGTGATAGCCAAGGTAAACTAGGAAATAGAGATAAGGAAGAAGTCGACCGGTTCTCACTGAGGTCCTGCATCCTCAGGTTCCTTAAATGACTCTTAAATGGCTTGTGCCTGCCTTAAAAGGGATAATGACTGGAATACTTTTTTCTGTTATAATACCAAACTTTGGAAAATAAATTGTCATGCTTTGGTATCATCCAATCTCAATTAGAGAACAATTTCTAGTATGAATCTTAAAATGCACACACAAAAAAAAGCAATATGCAGGGGGCAGCTGGGTGGCTCTGTAGATTGAAAGCCAGGTCTAAAGATGGGAGGTCCTGGTTTCAAATCTGACCTCAAATACTGGGTAAAATGTGTAGGCAGACTAAATGTTGGCTATTATAAACATATAAGATGTGGTCACTGAAATGAATTGAGTCCTTACGTATGCCTACTGACTGCTGAAAGGAAATGGTGGTGGTGGTGGGGGGGGGAAGCAGTGGTTCAATGGAAAAGAGACATTTTATAACAAACTCAAGGGGAGCTGCCAGTATTTAAACTCAAAACACTTGACTAAAAAGTGTTTCTTATATCTTTTCCCTTCTGGATGAGGCTCTAGAATCAAAGAATTAAGGATATTGTTGGCTAGTAATGGAAGAGATCCTAGTCCATCATATTTAACTCCCTCATTTTGACACACAAAGAAAATGAAACCCAACGAATTGGAATTATTTGCCCATTTTCACACTGAAAGTTAGTTGTGAAAACAGGACCTAGAATTCTCCCATGTCGTCAGATAAATGTATCTGCTCCAATGGGAGCCTCTTCATTCTCCTTCCAGTTTGGCATGTATGTAGGCTTCCCACTAGAGCAACATCTAACTTACCAAAGATACTTGTTGCCCTCCCTGAAGGGCGTAGAAATACACTGTTTGTTATTTCATGCTCCACCTTGCTCTCAGCCTCATACCCTTGTCCCCCCCATCCCTTCTTTAGGATTAATTGATTTGAAATGTGGCCACTTTACGGTGGACAATCGAAAGGCAACCTTCACAGGGCTTCCACTTGCGAGGCGGTCACCCCTGAGAAAGGTTCTCTTTGCCACAAAGCTCATTTTGGGTCTGGCTCTGACTAGCTTTGTGACTAGGGGAAGGGTATACTAGGAGGGCTCTGGGATTTAATGGTGGGGCCTTTGGGCCCTTTTGTGGTGTGTCCCAAGCATGGCAGATCAGTTGACTTTCAGAACATAATTCTCCCAAGTCATTTCTTCTGGTGACCTGGATTCAGGCCCCGGGCTCTCCTGGACTTGAATTTCCCCCGATGGACCTGATGATCCCGTGGCTATCACTAACCATTCCTGAAACAGAGGAGAGAATTGAGCAGGCCTGCCTGGAGTCTGCCTGGCTTCTTCCATCTCGATGTTATCTCACAGAAGAGAGGCGCATTGATGAGAGGCTACACAATACAGTGGAAAAGATTGCTGCACTTGGAGTCAAATGTCTCTAGGCTCAAGCCTGGGCTCTACAAATGATTAATTGTGTAACCTTGGGCCAGCCTCTTCATTTGTTTGGCTTCACTTTCCTTTTCTATAAAATGGGGTTAGGGATGCTTAACCTACCTGCCTCACAGAAGCGAGGGAGAGGGTGTGTAAAGTGTATTATAACCATAAAGAGTTATATGGATCCAGTATTCTTTTTTGTTTTAATTTTTAAATTTTAATAAATTTCCACATGAATGTTTGTTTTTTTTTAAAACATTTACCTTCCATCTTAGAATCACTACTGTGTATTGGTTCTAAGGCAGAAGAGTGGTAAGGGTAGGCAATGGGGGTCAAGTGACTTGCCCAGGGTCACATAGCTGGGAAGTGTCTGAGGTCAGGTTTGAACCTAGGACCTCCTGTCTCTAGGCCTGGCTCTCAATCCACTGAGCTATCCAGCTGCCCCCTCCACATGAGTTTTCTGAAGTTATATAATTCAAATTGTCTCCTTCCTTTTTTCCCTCCCTGCTCATGGAGCTGACAAGTAATTTAATCTGGGTTATACATGTATTATCACACAAACCATGTTTTCATATTATTGAGCATCAATTCTAAGACAGAAGAGAAGTAAGGACTAGACAATTGGGTTTGTGGCTTGCCCAGTCTCACACACCTGGGAAGTATCTGAGGCCAAATTGGAACCCAGGACCTCCCATCTCCAGGCCTAGCTCTCTATCCACAGAGCTACCTAGCTGCCCCTCATCTTGTATTTTTAAAAATGATTAAAGAAATAAAAAAGAAATCAGAATTTCTTTGGTTCATGCTGCTCCCCCTCCCCCCACTTTTTTATGTTCAGTATACTCTTTATTTATTTATTTATTCATTTATTTTGTCATGCAAAATACACTTCCGAATTGGTCATTGTTGTAAGAGCACACATGCATAACCCAAACCCCCAAATAAAACCATAAATACCCCAATGTGAAAGATGACTCCAGCAGTTCTTTCCCTGGAGGTAGACAGCTTTCCCTGTCATAAGTCCTTCAGGATTGTCCCAGATCATTTTATTGCTGAGAGTAGTCAAATTTTCACATATAATCATTGTCCAATATTGCTGTTATTAGGTACAATGTTCTCCCAGGTCTGCTTATTTCTCTCTGCATCAGTTCCCTCAGTGGATCCAGTATTCTTGGTGAAACTGCAGGTCACTAAAGATACTTTCTTCTCCTCCTCTTCCTTCTCTTTCTCCTCCTCTTCCTTCTCTTTCTCCTCCTCTTTCAGATTTTAATCAATTGGACTTTAAACTTTTATTTTGAAAATTGTAAAGTATAAGGATGCAAGACTAGCCTTTTCTGATCTGATGTACCTTTGTGACCTGATGCAATGTGAAAGTGACTTAAGCTTCTAAGGTCTCAATTTCTCTTCTGTAAGGTGAATGGTTTGGACAGAAAATTCTAGAGCAGTGGTTCCCAAACTTTTTTGGCCTACCGCCCCCTTTCTAGAAAAAATATTACTTAGCCTCCTGGAAATTAATTAAAAAAAATTTAATAGCAATTAATAGGAAAGATAAATGCACCTGTGGCCATCACCACCTCCCTGGATTGCTGTAGCACCTACCAAGGGGCGGTGGTGCCCACTTTGGGAATCACTGCTCTAGAAAATCTCTTCCAAATCTAATTCTATCATCCTGGATTCTATCATCTGTTGGATGATATCTTTCATCATGATTTTGCATTTAATTTAACATTGTTGATACAAGTTGCCATATTTTTATGCTTTTCATTGACCACTGGGTGATCCCAAATTTTTATTCAATTCAATAAACCAGTATTTATTAAAAGATTTATTATCTTCCAGGCACTGTGTCAGTAGGCACTGAGTATATAAAAAAACAAAAGTGAAATAGTTCCTGCCTTCAAGGAATTTACAATCTATCCAGAAGAGACAATGTGTACCTTGTAGAGTTATATCAAGATAGCTGGAAATAGTTACGAGGTTATTTGCAGTGGGGGAAAGGTGCTGGCATCTGAGGAGGAGGAATAAAGGAAGATTTTCTGTAGAAAAAGGTACTTGTACTTACTTGAGAGAGGCTAGCGATGCTAAGAGTTAGAGGTGAGGCGAGGACACGTAGGGATACATTCCAGTCAATACTAGGCAGTGAGGCAGGAAATAGAGTGGTGTGTGAGAGGAATAGTAAGGTGGGATGGAATAATAAGAAGATCCCTTTGGTTGGACCAGAGTATGAAGGGCTGAAATGAGTAATAAAGTTGAAGATTTCGGTGATCCATGATTTGCCAAGAAAACTCTATGGATCGCTATGGTTCATGGATCACAAAGAGTTGGACATGACTGAACAGAGTGTGGACCAGGTGGGGGCTGCATATGTGCATAAAATCATACCACAGATGTGGGAATTCTCCCAATTCTAATTAGCCCACATTCTGATAATAATTTCTTAATTGGGAAGGTCAATTTATCTCTCTTAATTTGGTATCTCATCCTTTCCAGCTTGTGCTCCTGACTCTCTGACTTTTCTCCACCATGCTCCGCCTTGGGGTACATTCACCCCTTCATATATCCTGAGAACAGCTAGGTGGTACAGTGGATAGAGCGCTGGACCTGGAGTCAGGAAGATGAGTTCAAATCCAGCTTCAGACACTTACTACCTGTGTAACCCTAGCAACTAACTTAATTTCTGTTTGCCTCAGTTTCCTTATCTATAAAATGGAGATAATAATAGCATTTACCATTGTTATGATGATCAAATGAGATGATATTTATAAAGTACTTAACATGATACCTGGCACATAATAGGGTCTATATAAATGTTATCTCTTATTATTATCTCTCTCTCCCCTTATATCTCCAGGGCATATGGGATATTCAGGGCCAGTGAGGAAGATACTTGCTATGGAACTCTGGGCAAGCCATTTAACCTCTGTTTGCTTCCGTGTCTTTTACCATTAAAATGGGGATAATAACAATGCCTATCTCCTCAAGGTTGTTGTGATAATCAAATGAGATAATATTTGTAAAGCACTTAGCATGTGCTTTGCATATGCTTAATAAAAGCCTGTTTCTTTCCCTAATAAATACTTATTGTTGTTGGAAAATGGGGGGCAATATCTATAGCATCCCCTCATGGTATTTATGAGATTCCAATAATGAGATATGTATGATATAATGTATATAATGAGATTCTATAGATGTAATATATAACTTTGTGAACCTTAAAATCTATAAAAGTATCAATTGGTATTAGGATCGTTGTTTGGTGGTGTAGCTTATGGAGATCTAGACCTGGACTAAAGAAGACCAGAGTTCACATCTAGAGAATGGTGGAGAAGGAAGTCCAGAGGATCAAGGGCAGAGCCCAGAAAGCAATTAAGGAGGAAACATGGTTGACCAGAGCCCTTCCTTAAAATGGAGTTCCTGGGAAGAATGACCAATCAGAGGAAAGGGCTTCAGGGGCAGAAGGGGGGTTCCAATGTGGGAAAGTGGCAGAAGAGTGATCTGCCAGGGTGAGAACATTGTTGGGGACATGGTGGAGATGCCTCTGTGAGGAAGGACCTTACTTACATGGTCAGAATCTCCCCACAACTCCCCTCTCCTCAGAGGTCCCCCTTAGCCTTCAATCCTGTGAGTGGAAAACCTTTCAACATTTTGTTCTGATTAATATGTTTGGGAAACTGGACCTCATGATATGACTGTGGTCTAAAATGCTACTATATTTTGTTTATTTTATAATCTCTCTTTCTCTCTCACTTTTACCTTATGTCTTAGAATCAATACTAAGTACCAGTTCCAAGGCAGAAGAGCAATAAGATGTATAAATGGAGATTTTGAACCTTGGACTGCATCCCTCATAAGTCCTTAGTATTTCCCAAAATTCCCTTTAATCTCTCCTGTGCCTACATGTTTGCACCGTCATGGTATTGTTTTATGGTTAACTGTAACTCCTCCCTTTTTCTCTTTTGCTCCTGGGATCTGGCTGGTTAGTAACCTTTTAGTTAGGTCTCTGATAGTTTATTACTAATAAAAATATTGATAAATATAATATTTAGTATTTTGCAAATTAATTTTAATCTCCACAAAGAGATAGGCAATTAGGTTAAGTGACTTGCCCAGGGTCACACAAATAGAAAGTATCTGAGGCCATATTTGAACCAAGACCTCCTGTCTCTATGTCTGACTCTTAATTCACTGAGTCATCTAATTGCCTCCACTTTGTTTTGTTTTGTTTTTTGACAAAAGCTGTTCAACCCCTCAAACTCTTCTCTAATATGAGAAATAGACACCATTTCCAGAGCGCTCTCAGGTTTATAAAGATATTTCTTTAAAACAAGCCCATAAGGTAGCCACTGTGGATATCAAAGTGAGCATTTTATAGATGAGGAAACTGACCATCAGAGAAATTATGTGACCTGATCATTGAGGATCTCACAGCCACTCTCAAAGCTATAACTGGACCCAAATATAACCTTAATTTCAAATCTTTGTCTGCCTCTGTATCTCTTTGTGTTTTCTATCTCTCTCGGTTTCTGTCTCCTTCTCCCACCACCACCCCTCCCTTTGCAGTACGGCATATTGTACTGAATAAAGTGCATCAGGAAAACCACCCTTCACACTTATTAGGTGTCTGACCACTAGCAGAAGCCTAAATTCTTTTTTTTTTTTTTTTTAAACCCTTACCTTCCATCTTGGAGTCAATACCATGTATTGGCTCCAAGGCAGAAGAGTGGTAAGGGTAGGCAATGGGGGTCAAGTGACTTGCCCAGGGTCACACAGCTAGGAAGTGTCTGAGACCTGCTCTCAATCCACTGAGCTACCCAGCTGCCCCAGAGAAGCCTAAATTCTTACAGATGGGGCTAATAGCTGGAGTATCTAACTTCCCAGCTTTCGTAAGGCTTAAATAAGATAACATAAATAAGTGTCTTCAAAAACTTTAAATGCTATATAAATGAATTATTATTATTGCAAGCTGACTTTTGGACACTGTTTGCTTACACATGTATTTAGCTAATGTGTGTGTTTGCAAATTACTCATTATATAAATCTCCTGACTTGAGCAGGCGCGTCTGTCAGGTTATGGTTAACTTAAAATTGTTTTGCTCAACTTGCAAAACAATACAATCATATAGAAATTCCCAAGAGAGAGTGCCTGATGAAAGTGTAACCGATGCAGTTTTGTTTTTGTTCTTAAATAATAACTAGCCCTTCATATAGTAATTTCCCATAGCAGTACATTGATTTATTTGGAGTGAGGAGGGGTTTCTATGTCCTTGCGAGTTGGCACACTGTCGCCTTTGATATTAGGATGTCTCGCTTCAAACTCATATCTGTCGATGGGGTCTCAAAGAAGCAGCAGCGCTGGAGGTGGGGAGGGGAGAGCCGGGGGAGGCATTGTCATCCTTATTAATGGGGTGACCAAAAATTGTTGAGAAGTCATTTACTTTTCAAAGAGCTACGAAACAAATGGAATTTAGGAATAAAACTGACTGCTGTTGCTGCATTCTTTTGCATCTTGAAGAACAGAGAAACCTTTTAAAAACCTTTCAAAAAGAACGGAGCTAAAGCCCTTTGGTGACATTTGGTCCTTTTCTTAATTCCATCACCCAGCATTAGATACTTAAGTCTTTATCATTTCTCTGCATCATCCCACCTTACATTTACATCCCCACTATCAGTTCTCTACTCACACTCTCATTATCTGTAATCAGAACTATTTCAATAGTTTCAATGATTTCAATAGTCTCCTAAAATTGGTCCCTTCTTGGAGTCCTTCCCCCATGGTACACATCATTAGGCACATTGGTCCTTCTAATTCGCAGTTCTGATCATGTAACTCTTCCACTCACAAACCTTAATTGGCTCCCTTTTTGACTGATTAAATAAAATACCAACTTCTTCAGTCTATTTCAGGGCTCCATAGAATCTCATTTTAACCTACCTTTACATTTTAACACTTTTCCAATCAAACTCCATCACTTCTCCATGGTACAATGGAAAGATCATGAGATTTGGAAATGGAGACTCGGAGCTCTCCCATTTGCCATCTAAGTGACTTCAGGCAAGTCTTTTAACCCTCTGAGCCTCAGTTTCTTCATCTGCAAAATTGGGGGGTTGAACTAGCTAACTTCTGAATTCCCTTCCAGCTTTAAATCTACGTTCCACCCCCTGATATATATCCTTCATTTCTACCTCTATGACTAATACTACAGCGATGGGGAAGAAGCTGAGCAAGGAGGAGGAGGTTCAGCCTGTGAATGATGTAGTAAATAATATTGTCTTGAGTAGAGACCTTGCACATTGTTTGCCCAACACCTTGTGCTATTAACTCTATTATATATGACCTGCTCTATGCTGATCCAACCCTCCGCTTTGACCTATGTTTTCTGATTCCTGCCTAAACCTCTAGATATGCTGACAGTCATACTTGGTTGAACTATTTGCAACCATAGTTTGCAATATACCTTTTTCCTACTAAGCAGATTCTCTTCCTCTAAGCCTTAATTGTTAATTCCCGGTAATTGTCAGCCCTATTTCTTTAAGGAGTGAGTAGGCATCAGGCTCTCGTCCTTTGTCCTTTTGCTCACCGAGTTTATTGTTTCTCTCTCTCTCTCTCTCTCTCTCTCTCTCTCTCTCTCTCTCTCTCTCTCTCTCTCTCTCTCTCTCTCT